>NC_141860.1:902500-1236875 GCF_024713525.1 Acromyrmex echinatior
CGGTCGCATGGCCAGGTCAGTGACCAATTTGAGGAAGATGGGGACAGCCAATATCACCCTCCGCGCTGTCGAAGTCCGCTCGACGCTTCTTGACAAGATGTGGGCGGAATTCGAAAATCAACACAAGCTTATTCGAGCGCTTTATAAGGAGGCCTTCGATCTGAGTGAGTACAATACGTCTCAATTTGCCGATTCCGCCGAAAACACGTACGTGCAGCAGCACAGTCTGCTGAACGAGTACCGGACGAAACTCATGACGAAGGAATCGAGTTCAGCCTCCAAAACAGAAGGTAATGTGTCTCCCGGAAAACCATCGCTGCCTCGCCTCAAGATTAGTTCTTTCTCGGGCGCGTTCGAAGACTGGCCTACATTCCGAGACCTCTTCCAATCCATTGTCGGCAGCAATTCATCACTCTCCGCAATCGAGAAATTTCATTACCTGAAAACTTGTCTGGAGGGTCCTGCCAAGGAACTGATTCAACCATTAGCGATGACCGAAGACAACTATCCACGCGCATGGGAGCTGCTAAGCGAGCGGTGCGAAAATAAGAGAGAGTTATCTCGCTCCAATTTCTCCAAGTTTACCGCCGTGGCTAAGATGAAGAGCGAAAGTGCGGAGGAGCTCAACCGCGTCTTCAACGCCTTGACCAGGGTAGTCAACGGCCAGGAGAACATTGATAGGCCTATCAACTCTCATGGCTTCGATCTACTAACTCATCTTGCCGTCGAGCTCTTCGATCCAAGAACTCGCCTGGAGTGGGAGTCACTCTCACGCGCCTCGAGCGACATGCCCACTCTTAAAGAGCTAATGAACTTCATAAACCAAAGAGCTCTCACAGCCGCCAAACCACAATCGCTCAAGGTCTCCGACAACCCGTCGCGATCTGCCAAATCGCATCACGTCAAAAAATACACCGAATCTTCACAATGCGTCCTATGCAAGGGAAAACACAACGTGATGGTATGTGAAGAATTCAAGAAAAAATCCGCGGTCGACCGCAAGGCCGTCGCCGAAACTCACAAGCTGTGCTTTAACTGTCTCGGCTCTCATGCTTTCGCGAAGTGCCATTCGACGAAGACGTGTGCTACGTGCAAGTCTCGTCACCACTCAATGTTACACGACGCGTACGCTTCACCGAAACCTCAAGAAGTCAGCTCACTGTCGGCGGTGCGCCGCGACAACGACCACAAGGCTACCTTGCTCGCAACTGCGCGAGTTTCCGTCGCTGATCGTCACGGCAATCAGCATACCACACGCGTGCTCATCGACCAAGGTTCTGAAATTTCTTTAGTTTCCGAGGCTCTGGTTCAGCGCCTACGCCTGCCACGCTCTCGATCCGCAATCGAAGTCATCGGCATCAGCGGCAAAAGCTCCGGGCTCAGCAGGGGAAGGGTAACGCTCAAGGTGACCTCGTTAACAACAGGGACCGACTTCACCGTCGGAGCCTTTATTCTGCCACGTCTTTCGCTTTACCAAGGCCCTCAAGCAAGGACCCGAATGGAGTGGCCACACCTAAAGGGGCTCCAATTGGCTGATCCAGACTACGCAGCAAACGACCCTATTGAGCTACTTTTTGGAGCGGAAGTATGCTCAATCATTCTCCAGGATGTCCGCAAGGGAGGCCCCCAAGCGCCTATAGCTCAAAAGACACTGCTCGGCTGGATCTTATCGGGAGGTTGCGACCAAGTAACCAACTCAGCACAACGCCACTCGCTTCAGTGCACCGTAGATCACGAGCTGGCCGACCTTGTGCACCGCTTCTGGGAGCAGGAACGAGAAGCGCCTGCTCCTGTCGCACTCACGCCAAAGGAGCAGCAATGCGAAGACATCTTCGCGCTGCAGCATCAACGCACTGCCGAAGGACGATACATCGTGCGACTACCTTTCGCATCTCCGCCGACGACGATGATTGATACGAGAAGATCTGCTGAACGGCTCTTAGTCGCCATGGAGCGACGATGTGAGAGAGACGCACGATTCGGCGATCTCTACCGAGCCTTCCTGAAGGACTACGAGGACCAAGGGCACATGGAATTGGCGCCAGAACCTCCGAATTCCAGCGAAGATCGGTGCTACCTTCCGCATCACGGTGTCCTTCGAGAATCCAGCACCACGACTAAGCTCAGAGTCGTCTTCAACGGATCGCAGCGTACAAGGTCTGGTGAGTCGCTCAATACGCATCTATTAGTTGGGGCTAACTTGCTGCCACCCCTCGCGAACGTACTTCTGCGGTGGCGGTGGCATCGGTACGCGCTAGTGGCTGACATCGAAAAGATGTATCGGCAGATTCTCGTTCATCCCGAAGATCAAAGGCATCAATGCATCCTCTGGAGACACCGCGTTGATGAGCCTATACGCGAGTTCACATTAAAAACTGCCACTTACGGTCTCGCTTGCGCGCCATTTCTCGCCATTCGCACGCTGCGTCAACTCGCCGACGACGACGGACCGCGTTTCCCTCGAGGCGCGAGTGCGTTACGACACGACTGCTACGTCGACGATGTCGTGACCGGAGCGCACGATAAAGACGACGCTATCGCGCTCCAAGTCGAGCTCCGCAACCTCTGCATGGCGGGCGGGTTTTCTCTCCGAAAGTGGGCCACCAACTGTCAGGAACTTCTTCGCGACATTCCGACTGAGTTCTGCCTCACCAGAGACTCGCGGTCGTGGGAACAAGAGAATCACTCAACGCTGGGATTGCGCTGGTATCCAACTAGAGACGAATTCGCCTTCTCTGTCCCTCCTCGCACCGTCGTCGCGTTCACCAAGAGAGGTCTGCTGTCGGAGACCGCTCGACTCTTCGACCCGCTCGGATGGCTGGCTCCAGTAACCATTCGAGCTAAAATGCTGATTCAGTCGGCCTGGCTGCAGCAGCTAGAGTGGGACACACCATTGCCGTCACCATATCTGAAAAGTGGAAGCGACTCTGGGAAGAACTTCCACTGCTTGAGAAGCTCAGAGTCGGCCGCTGGCTCGGCACCGGCGACACGAGCTCTCAACTCGAATTGCACGGCTTCGCAGACGCGTCCGAAAGAGGTTACGCCGCCGTGGTGTACCTCCGCATCACAACAAACAAGCAAACAAAGACTCTATTATTGACAGCAAAAAGCAAGGTCGCGCCGATCAAACTGGTCTCGCTCCCGCGGCTCGAACTCTGCGCCGCCGTCTTGCTTTCAAGTGTACTCGTGCACGCGCGCTCCGTACTAAACCTAGCAACAACGCCAGTGATCTTGTAGTCAGACTCCAAGGTCACGCTACACTGGATTCGAGGTCACGCCTCCCGCTGGAAAACATACGTGGCTAACCGAGTATCGCAAATCCAGCAGCAACTTCCAGAGGCTCAATGGTGTCACGTCCCGGGCAAGGACAATCCCGCCGACTGCGCCTCCCGGGGACTAACACCACGCGAGCTCCTCAGCCATTCCTTGTGGTGGACGGGTCCCACCTGGTTGTGCGGGAATCCGACGCAATGGCCAAGCGTCAACCTAGAGCCCATCAAGGACGTACCGGAGCGACGGGCCACTACACTCGCGGCGGTCATCAAAAGCAACCACGAGCCGGAAGAACTCCTCAGGTTCTCGGCACTGCACCAATTACTGAAAGTGACTTCCTGGTGCTTGCGTTGGCGTCACCGCAGTCTATCAGTCGGATCCGGAGACAATGAGCTCCAAGGGTCAGCGCTTCTCCCAGCCGAACTCGACGCCGCACTCCTTCAATGGATTCGCATCGTGCAGTCACGTCACTATCAGGAGGAGATGACTGCGCTCGAAAACAAACGCGATCTTGCAAGATCCAGTCATCTTCGGACCCTCAGCCCGTACATGGACGGAGTCCTGCGAGTCGGAGGACGCCTCAAGCACGCAGCGCTGTCTTTCGACGAGCGACATCCTGTCATCGTGCCTCCAAGGTCATGGCTCACTCGCCTGCTGGTGGAAGCCTACCATCGCCGTACTCTCCACGGAGGAGTTCAGCTGACCCTGGGGTTGCTTCGCCTCCGGTTCTGGATTCCACAAGGCCGAGCGGTGGTCAAGCGATGGCTGCATCAGTGCGTGACATGCACACGGTGGAGGGCTGCCACTCCGCAACCAAAGATGGGAAACCTTCCTCCAGGAAGAGTGACGCCAGCGCGACCATTTCTTCACGTGGGCATCGACTACGCCGGGCCTATTTTCATCAGGACGAGCAAAGGGCGTGGGCACAGCGCTCACAAAGCGTTCATCGCCGTATTTGTTTGTTTTAGCTCCAAGGCTGTTCATCTCGAGGCTGTTTCAGCGTACACCACCGACGCCTTCCTGGCTGCTCTCCGTCGATTCACATCTCGCCGAGGACTGTGCTCAGACATATACTCTGATTGCGGCACCAATTTTTTGGGCGCCGACCGGCAACTTCGAGAAATGCTTCGAGCCTCCTCGGCAGAAGGACAAAAGATCGCACACGTAGCTACATCGGAGGGGATCCATTGGCATTTCAATCCTCCTTCGGCACCTCATTTTGGTGGACTCTGGGAGGCGGCCGTGAAATCGGCTAAGTATGACTTGCGCCGGACCATCGGCGAAACCAGGCTCACCTTCGAGGAAATGAGCACCCTGCTCGCACAAGTGGAGGCATGCCTGAACTCCCGGCCCATGCATGCCCTCTCAGACGACTCCGACGACCTCACGGCTCTGACACCAGGTCACCTGCTCATCGGAGCACCACTGCTGGCCATTCCGGAGCCGTCCTTGTCGGACAAGAAGGAAAATTTTCTTTCCAGGTGGCAACTTATTCAGCGAATGCGAGACCACTTCTGGCAGAGATGGTCACGCGAGTACTTACACACTCTGGCTACCAGACCGAAATGGACCAAGGACGCTTTGCCACCACGCCTTGGATCGCTATGCATCATTCGCTCCGAGCTCTCACCACCAAATAAGTGGCCTCTGGCGCGAATCACGCAGCTACATCCTGGAGACGACGGCGTAGTGCGAGTGGTCACAGTCAAAACCGCCTCATCCGAATTAACCCGTCCTTTGGTCAAATTAGTTTTATTGCCAGACGAGGCTAACGCGTTTATCTCGCACGCTAATGCATCAAATGTAAAGAAGAGCTTGAATTGATCGCGTGTATTTTCGTGAATCATTTTTTCAATGTTATCTGTCATACAACTCTCGTTTACGGTTCAAGTTCTTCCACGAATTCATTGTATCGCTTGTCTTATTTACAGTTTTTGTAATCTCAACGAGCTCGAGGTAACGTCTATACATACATCGTCACGGAGATGACGAGGCGGGCGGGAATGTTTGAGATCGGTAATTCGAAAGAAAAGCAAGAATTCTTTCAGTCGATCGACATTAATTGTCATTGAACGCATGCACAAATTGAGCTCGTGATTTCATCTCAAACATGATTTTAATCCTCGTTAAAATCATCAAATTCGTCGTTCTTTGTTCTTTTTAAAAACAATTCGTTACACGCAAACAAGTTGTCGTTACCGGCAACGGACAATCGAAGGTTCTAGAACAATTCAATTCGCGCACGCGAGCGCCGCGCTCCGACGAATACGTCACGCGCTGTCACCAATCCCACGCATGGATCTTCTGTCGCGCATGACTGTTACGTTGAACGTCGCTAGAAAAGAATCCAAAACTCCAATCAATTTTGTACACCTAATGCCACGTAATAATTACGATTGTGGCAAATTTTTATTGGATTTTTCCCAAAAGGGAAAGCTCAGGCCGAAAGCAATAAATGCTTCGATCTCGCCGTCCTCCTTCTTACTTCCAAAAAAGTTCTTAGAGTTCTTAGAGTCATAATCTCGCTTCGTAAAATCGCCGTGCTAACCGTTTAGTGAAATCGCTATAAACCGAATCTTTCGAGAAGTGCCGAGAAAATCGCCGAGATTTTCATCACCGTGATTTCAAATTGTATTGGAAAAGTCGACCGAATTCAATATTTTGTTAATCTGATATTTAATTAATTATATTTGTTGAATTTGTAATTGTGCATATTAAAGAAAATTCCTTTGTTAACTTACAAAGAAACTGAGTTCTCTTTACTGTCGTGCATCATACCAGCCGTGCGCCGGTCTCTCACTCGAATCTTTTCGCGCGGTGCGCTCTCGCACAACTTTACTATGAACGTAGCGAACACAGGGAGGTAGATGTTGTACGAATGGCTTGAAAATCGTGGCTCGATCGCGTCGCTGCCGAGCGCGAAATGGGAGGGGGGAGAGAGAGAGAGAGAGAGAGAGAGAGAGAGAGAGAGAAAGAGAGAGAGAATCCAGCGCGGCGCGCGAGCAGGACATAGGATCGGAAGAGTGGCGGAATTGTTATTAGAGTAGGGGAGATATGATCAGAGTGGGAGCAAGTCTCAAGTCGAACGGCAAAACATGAGATTGCTAGTACCGGCGTATCACATGCTATATGAATTCCTTATGATAATTGATTTATTATAATTGACTTAGAAATTTAGATTAATAGTTACTGTTCTTTTGAAATGGAATTTGGCATTGTTCCTCAATACGAGGCATCGTTATTTGATTGAATAATTAAAAAAATGAGCTTCAAATTCTGTCATTATCACTAGTGGTTCATTGAGAATTTGTAATAGCAACAAATATCAAATTGATTCATGTTCATTTAGTAAGAAAATGATGGATCCGAGCAAATCAAGCCGTCTCATCATATCATACCTTTCGGAAGGAGATGGAGGAATGGATTGAATGAAAGTTGAATATAACGCCATAGAATATTGAAGTTCGAATTACTGAACTGACTGGCACGTTGGTAATATTGAAATTGACGCGAATCCCTTGGTTGGTCATTCTACCGAAAATGTGATTAAATTACCGACTCGATTGTGATTAGAATAATTGCACACAAAAGAATTGGAAATAAATTGTAGAAGAAACAGATAGTAATAGAAGGGAAGAATTGAGCAGCTTCTACAAGCGCGATTAGTCTGTAGGAGAAGGGGGGGGAGGGTGAACTGAGCAGCTGCTACGAGCGCGGTCAACCTGAGGGGTATGGAAAAGAGAAAGTTTGAAAGAAATTAACACATGCATACTTCTTTCCCTTTGTATGTATTGCGAATATTGAGAGATATTCCAAATGAGCTACTGAACTGCTCGGACTAATTAATTTTCCGAACTACTGATCCGGACTAATCAACGGGCTCGGTTTTCGCTCTGTTTACATAGGCGTCAGTCGGTGGCGCTCACGAGTCGGGAGGAAGGGGGAGCACGAATTTTCCGGAATTGGCAATACGTTCCGAATTCGGAAAATGATTTTTCATATGGAAATATTAGTTACATCGGGCTGAAATTCGATACGGTTGACACGAATTTAATTTAGAACTGACGGATCAAATTAGTTTCGCGTTAATTGATGGAATTTTAAAGTAATTAGCATATTAAATTTTGGGTCTTTCTCCGTGGTTGCACTACTTTTTTCTTTACGATTGGTTGCTCGCTAACTTGATAAATTCGCGTTTACTTATCTGTTTCAAGCTAATTAAGGCGGTCACGATAGTCAAAAGATAGTAAATCAAACCAAAAATGTATTAAACATAACGCTATATTTCGGAATTAACGATATTATCGGCCAGAGCGGCTGAAATCCTATTAAGGATTCGGAGCGACGAGCGACACGCGCGTCGCGAGTCCTGATTGGTGCGCGATAGCTTATTCTTATTTTGAGAGATTACAGGCGTTGAGGTGTTTCGATCGGATTCGTTTTTCTTAAACCTCGTGTAGGATGACGATGACATGACAGTCTCAACATATAGAAACGATTTCTTAACTCCGATTTCTTATCCTGCCTGGAATTTCATTGCAATACGAGGTCAAATCAATAAGTACCCGTGTTAGTAATGAAGACGCAAGCTTTTTACAAAAATTTTTTTTATTTTTTAACGTAATCTTCTTTTAGGAGGATACACTTTTTTCAACGCTTCTGCTATTTTTTTAACTCCTCAGAAAAATACAATTTATCGAACTCTGCAAAATAGACTTCTTTCGGCGATGATCTCCTCATTCGACGTGAATTTCTTTCCACCGAGCCATTTTTTCAAGTTTGGAAACAAGAAGAAGTCACAGGGGGCTAAATCCGGAGAGTACAATGGATGTGGCAGCAATTCGTACCAATTTGGCTGTGGCGACTGCGAAGGAGTGAGCCAGTGTATTGTGAGTAATCGCGGCACCCATCGAGCCGACAGCTTTTTCATTCCCAAGTTATCATGCAAAATATTGAATGAATCACTCTGAAATTTTGTATGGCGTCGTTTAAAAGATGGTAGTACACGATGATAATGCCAACTTGCATCAGCAATGTCGCCTATCTTAATACAGGTACTTATTGATTTGCTTACGCGATACGCGCCTCGGTGCTTCGATTAGCTCACGCGATGCGCGTGTCACGCGGTGTGGGCATGATAGAATCATATTACGCTTGATAAGTTTCTCGCTAGGAATATTAGAAATAATCTTAGATAGACGATGTGAGATCAAATAATAAAAAATAATTTAGCGCGAAACGAAAAGAATGTAAAATTATATTTCTACGGAGAGTAGGACGTAACATCCCCCTTCTTAAGAGTGGAGATATGCTTTTTGGTACGACGACGGCTCGATGAGCTCCGAGTTTGGGTGCAGCAATGTGAGCCTGTCAAGTCGATCCTCGAGACATAGGGACCGATTTATGGTGTCCAATTCCGCGATCAGATTGCAAGGTGGTTTAAGCATGTTTGTTGAAGATCGCGATAATGGTCTTATCCAATCGGAGTCAGTTTCGTCAGTGCTGAGGTCTTGGCATGGCTTGAGTAATTCGTCATTGTCCGAGTAAAATGGATTCGGATCGGATGGGGGCGGCCTTAGTGTTTGTGCTTCCCCCCGATATACCTCAGAAACTTTCCCACCAAAATGACGATGGTTAACGTTAATTCTCCATAGATTTTAAAAACTTCTCGATACGAGAGTATATTAGAAGTTGTACTCTTCTCAGAAATATATCTGTTCGTAATTTCTACGAGTCTCTGCATGCCTGAGGGCGGGCGTATTATGTCCCCATAGTATCTCGCTCGAATCTAATATCATCGGTAACCTTCACCGGTTTCGGTCCGTAAGTGTGTCAAATATTACTGACTCGGTACATTATAGTAAGCGGGATTGCAAGCGATTTCTGTCCTTCTGATTGATTAGGCGGGATCCTGGTGTTAGATATTTCGCAGCATCATTTGCTATAATTAGTAGCTCAGAGAAACAATTTCCGGTCGACCTCAGTTGTACAAACATTGGCATGCATTGGTAGAGGTAAGCAACTTTACCTCTAATGAATGCGGAGCAGCTGGGTTTTTCCATGAGAGAATAGGCGAATACTTCCATGCCCATAACATTACGATGCGCAGTTCTGCCTCTCTTCTCAAACATTTTTCAAACGCTGTTCGTTTATAAACATTATTCACATCGTCAAATCTATTCGCGATATAATAACGCGAGGATATAAAATTTACAATAGAATGTAACTTATCTAAATTAGGCAAGTTTCGCAAACAGTTATTCTTATAATCAAATTTCCTTATTATAATTCGAGAGTACTCAGTTTGATACAATATAATATCACAAGCGACGTGCTGTGTAAAGATGAAAAAAAAAATTGAACATCACTATGTGACAAAGAATAAACTCGGGTAAAATTCGGATATGAGATCTTGTTAGCAATGCTCCGATATAATACTGAATGCGGGTGTTTTTCACATCCATTGAAAAAAAAGAGGAGACCAAAAATTGTTTTGTCTGTATTCGTCCTTGCAGTGCACGGTATTTACAAGTAATACCGGAAGGCAAGAAAATCTTATCATCTAATGTACGAGGACAAGTCAATGTTTTTAGAAGACCATACTAAAACACATTTTTTTTGATCGATTCATTTTTATTTTTCAACATAATTCTATTCAGCTCGATACACTTGATTTCAACGATTTTTCAAGCCATCCGAATAATATGATTTGTCCAATCCTTCAAAATCAGCCTCTGTTTCGGCGATGAGCTGCTCTCTGATGGGGAATCTTTTTCCTCCGAACCATTTCTTCAGGTTTGGAAACAGGAAATAGGAATAAATCAAAGAACTAAATCTGGCGAATATGCTGGATGAGGAAGCAATTTGTAGCGGAATTCGTTGAATTTGATCATCAATGCCGGGCACGTGTGAATCCGTGCATTGTCTTGATGAAGAACACTTTGTTCTTCGCCAAATGGGGACGTTTTTTTCTTCAAAATGTTGTTGAAACGGTCCAATAAGGGTACGTAGTAATCGCCATTGATCGTTTGCTTCGACAGAAAGTAATCGATATGAATTATACCGCGTGTATCCCAAAAAACTGTGGCCATCACTTTTCCGGCCGACTTCACGGTTTTCTTCGGAACTGATTTACTCGGTGAAGTCCATTGTTTTGACTGTTCCTTCGTTTCGAGTGTGAAATAATGGATCCATGTTTCGTCCACAATAATGAATCGACGCAGAAATTCATCTGGATTACGTTGAAACATCTCCAAACATTGTTTTGAAATCGTCACACGGTCGCGCTTATGATCCACAATGAGCAAACGCGGCATCTTGCCGATAGTTTTTTCATATCCAATTGTTCGTGCAAAATTGGAATCACTGTGCCATGTGATATGCCTGTGGCCTCAACAAGCTCGCGCGCTTTCACTCGATCAGTCAAAACAATATCGTGGACTTTATCGATGATTTCTGGCGTAGCAGCCTCAATTGGACATCCCGAACGAAGTGCATCACATGTGGATGTACGACCACGTTTAAATTCATTCACCCAATTGTATACAGTCGCAAACGCTAGTGCAGATGTGCTATGAACATTATCCAACTTGGCTTTGATTTTTTTCGGCGTAAACCTTTCATATGTAGATGTTTGATCACTGCACGAAGCTCGTTTTTTTCCATTTTGTAAAAAATACAAAGGTTGTTCACTTTAATCATCTACAGAAATGAAACCACGCAATGAATTCCGCTCAAAATTTAATCAGTTGAAAGATGCTACTTGTCAAAAAGTAATGTGACATGACACTGTGAGTACGCTCTGACAGATTTTCTAAGAACTTATTGACTTGCCCTTAATACGATATCCTTAATTCTTAGATTCATTACTGTGAACGAAACATGGATCCATTATTTCACACTCGAAACGAAGGAATAGTCAAAACAATGGACTTCATCGAGTAAATCAGTTCCGAAGAAAACCGTGAAGTCGGCCGGAAAAGTGATGGCCACAGTTTTTTGGGATACACGCGGTATAATTCATATCGATTACTTTCTGTCGAAGCAAACGATCAATGGCGATTACTACGTAGCCTTATTGGACCGTTTCAACAACATTTTAAAGAAAAAAACGTCCCCATTTGGCGAAGAAGAAAGTGCTCTTCTATCAAGAAAATGCACGGGTTCACACGTGCCCGGCATTGATGACCAAATTCAACGAATTCTGCTACGAATTGCTTCCCCATCCAGCATATTCGCCAGATTTAATTTCCTACTACTATTTCCTGTTTCCAAACCTGAAGAAATGATTCGGAGGAAAGAGATTCACTACCAGAGAACAGCTTATCGCCGAAACAAAGGCTTATTTTGTAGGGTTGGACAAATCATATTATTCAGACGGCTTGAAAAAGTTGGAGAATCGTTGTATCGAGCTGAAAGGAGACTATGTTGAGAAAGAAAAATGAATCGATTTAAAAAAATGTGTTTTACTATGTTTCCCTAAACCCTTATTGACCTGCCCTGTTTATTGTATTAGTGACTAGAGAAATTGCTTTTTCCTTATTATAAGGAATTAGGGTGAGGAGTAGAAAATTGGAATTAGAATTAGTATTAGAAAGCTTAGAAGGATTATAAGAATTGGAAGGCCCTTCGAGGGGATAAGTACTTCCTGTATTAGAGGGGAGCCTCAACGAGGGATGTAAATTAGAAGAATTAGAAGTAATGAAGTTAGTAGGATTGGAAGAAGAAAGCGATTTTTGCTTATTATTTTTTTTAATCATGTTAGTATTTTCAATTGACATTATTAGAGAGTTTGACGTATTTTTTATTGATTGATTAATATTTCCTGGGAAATTTTTTTCAGGAGATCCTACGGAATGACAGGATTCTTTCTTGTTTTCATTAAATTCATAATAGAGAGATTCATGAAAGATTTTACTAACCTCTTGTAATTCAATTGTGGGTATTAGAAGCTCGACTTCCTGGTCGAGAGTATTAATTACTCTAACTTAAGCTTTATTATTAATACAAATAATGAGAGTATCTCCAACGAATACCCTTTCGCAAGAACGTAATAAAGGCAAATAGCCAGTTTTAATTTCTGGATTGGAAACGTATATAACGAAACCGGAATTACATTGTGGCGGAATGACTACAGTTTCTTGGGATTTGAACGGAAAGACGCAATTGCACCAAGCGATACTGTTATCAACATAATTGATACAGGCATTGTGCTCTGTGAAGAAAGTGGTACCTAATACCATATATCATTTTAACATAAGATATTTGTAATTATTTTTCTGATGCCATATAATTACAATAATCATGACATTTTTTTCAATATAAGTGACATCATTTTAACATAATATATTTGTAATTATTATGAAATGCATAAGTGAGAATTTTTAAGTATGGAATCTTTAAGTATGGAAATATTTGAAGTCTACAGAAATCCCATTATTAATTCTACACGTTTATATTAATTTTAAATTTTGCTTACATAAATGCTATATATTATTAACATCATATTTGCAGATTATTTTGAGAGTGATCACATCGTTAATTGGTCAATTTAATATAAAATATTCTCATTGATACACTAAATTTCCGGCTGATGTATGTGTGTTATCGGTATTTAAGTTAATGGGATTGTTTCGATATTTTAATCTTGCGTTAATGTTTACAACAAAGAAAATGCAAATTGTACGCGAATTATTGATGTTGAAAGTAACTTTTACTTTTTTGCAGAATTCATGCTCATTAAATATGGACAAATACATAAGATATATTTGAAAAACAAACTATTTCAAATTTCTGCGTTACGCCAATTACAATGTATTACCTGTCTACCGAACGTATTGTATCATATGGATTTAAAGTAAAAAATTTACCCGAATCCACATTCAATTCACAATTCACATCTTCACTAATTGAAATAAATAATTTAATAATTTATTAGGTGTTGGAATTAATTCGTAGCGTTTTACAAGTGATGGGAAGTACTTTCATTAATGTATTTTTTAATGCTCATGTGAAATAAATAACATTCTTTCATTAAAAAACGCTACGAATTAATTCCAACACCTAATATATAAATAATTCATAAATATACACACATGCCACACTTATAATTTACATACTTTATATTTTTTATTTATTATTTCCTGTAACACCCATGTAATACACATTTATGTATTACATTTATTTATCTGTTTCTCGATTTATTAAACTGTACATTATCTATAAATAGTTGTATTTCATAATAGTATTTTTTATTTTTGTTATATAGCGTTTAAATTCGTATAGTGAAATGGGACGATTTTGATTATTGAGTTTGATGGATTCAACTTGCTCTCACATCATAGATTCATGACGAAAATAATAAATGTTATTGGCTAAGTTACACAAAATAAACCAAGCTATTTATAATGAAGAAGATCTGGGCCTTTCTATGTGGCCATCATATAAGATATTACGAATTTTTAGTACAACAGGTACTATATTTAGATTCAGAATTTAACTTGTTCATTCTAATGCCGAGCATTATTTAAAGGATGAAGAAGCTTAATGTGTTTTAAAAATCAATTTGTCTCAACATTAAGACATGATATATAAATTTCATAGTTTTATATACAAATTTCAAGTTTCAGACAGAAATTTCAGTTTCAGTATTTTTTATGGCATCTTATTTTAGTTTTTTAAATGTACTGATTCCAGGTTAAATCTCTGGGCCAAATTTTAAACATTCGTCCGATAGATATATATATTTTTTTATTTTTATGGATACGTACACGCACTTGGTACATCAGATTGATTTTTTCAGCAAATTCTGAGTCGAAACAGTCTGCTTTCTAAATTCTTTGAAGTGTTATATTTTTTTTTATTTAAAAAGAAAGTAGAAACAATTATAAAATGTTATAAATTTTACTAAAGTTTTAAGTAATTTTTATCGAAACTAAAATTAATTTATTTTTTAATCGATTTCTTACAAAAAATCTTTCAGTACGATAAATAATATTCAATACAAGGAAGAAATTACGTGCTTTATTGAATATCATATTATTTCAGATACATATGCAGAGGGTATGCGAAAATTGAAATTCGCCGAACAATTTTCTGATATTGATAGCACTAAAAAAAAATGATTTTGATAAAAAAACCATCTAAACGTGAGCGAGCAAAAAAAAATATATATACTCTTCTTCAGATTCAAATTCGGATCAAGATTCATGTACAAAAAAGCAAAAAAAAAAACTTGTGAAGAAATACCAATTTTATCTACGGTAAATGAAAAATCTAAAACAATAAGATTGAAAACAAGACCGTTTATGTCAAATAACATTACTTTAAATACGAAGCGCTACTATGATCTGAGTGTTGAGATGTTGAACATTAGTTCAACATCTCAACATATATATATTCATATAAATGAATTAATTTCAGAAATGATAATTACGTGCCGATATGGTTGTCGGATTTTCAACGCAATCAATCTGAAATACTATATGGGCTGAAAAGTCCCGGGATTTTTAATGAAAACAAGCATTTTTTGGGTAAAGTTATATTTATTCCTTAACATAGTTGCCTTCGAGGGCGATACACTTGGTATAGCGATTTTCCAACATTTCGATGTCCTTTCTGTAGTACGAAACGTCCAGGCCTTCGAAATACGCCTCGGTTTCCGCGATGACTTCCTCATTCGATGTGAATCTCTTTCCCTGGAGCCACCGCTTGAGGTTTGGGAACAGATAATAGTCGCTGGGGGCCAAGTCTGGAGAATATGGTGGGTGAACAACTAATTCGAATCGTAATTGGTCCAATTTGACCATCGCTTTCAAGAACGTGTGTGATCGTGCGTTATCGTGATGGTACAGAACTTTTTTCTTCGTCATATGGGGCCGTTTTTTCTTTATTTCGTCGTTCAGTTTGTCCAATAACGCTGCATAATACTCTCCCGTAACTTGTTCTTCCCTTCTGCAGGTAATCGATGAAGATTATGCCATGCGCATCCCAAAAAAACGGAGGCCATAACCTTCCCGACCGAGCGTTGGTCTTTTGGGCGCTTTGGTCGGCTTTCGTGGCTTTTCAGCCACTCTGCAGACTGCCTATTGGACTCAGGCGTTATGGTAATGGACCCACGTCACAAAACGTCGAAAAAAGTCCGCTCGATTACGCTGCAACAACGCCAACCCGGCCGTTGAATCATCAATGCGCTGCTGTTTTTGGTCGATGGTCAGCAAACGCGGCCCATCGTGCCGATAGGTTTTTCATCTCAGTTAACTCGCGCAATTTCACTTTACGATCAAAACAATTCGATGCACTTGCTTTGCGATTTCCGCATTCGTAGCCTCTTTTGGCCTTCCAGAACGAGGTGCGTCTTCGGTGCTTGTACGACCCATTTTAAATTCACTAAACCACCGATAAACTGTTGTTCTCGAAGGAGCAGATGTGGGTTAACATTTCTGCAACCATTTCAATGATTGTTCAGAAGTTTTTCCCATCAAAAAACAATGTTTGATCAAGATACGATATTCCTGTTTTTCCATTTTTTTTACGAAGGCGAAAGTAACGCCACTTAAACGACTGTAGCTTGTAAACGAATGAACAAAATGTCATGAAACTTCATACATAAACTAGTGACAGATGAACCTCTCGAAATGAATCATGTACATTTTCTAGTGGCGCCACCTATTGAAAAATCCCGGGACTTTTCAGTCCATGTAGTACACAGTGCGACAAATATGTTCCCGGACAAGGCCTGAAAATCATAATTGAAACAACAATATGTATATTTTTTTGTTTTATTATTCAAAATATTCTCTTCTGGCTTCAATACACTTGTTACAGCGATTCAATAGTGATTCAAATGCATGTTCTAGCTCAGTTTGCGGAATTGCCTCTAATGCCTGTGTAGAAGCTGATTGGATGGTCGTCAAA
Organism: Acromyrmex echinatior; assembly: GCF_024713525.1. Taxonomy (NCBI): domain Eukaryota; kingdom Metazoa; phylum Arthropoda; class Insecta; order Hymenoptera; family Formicidae; genus Acromyrmex; species Acromyrmex echinatior. Next base: position 918,689 of record NC_141860.1, read on the forward strand.
AATGTCATCAAAAAAGCGTCCTTTCAATTTCAATTTCAATTTTGGGAATAATGAGAAGTCGCAGGGGGCCAAATCAGGTGAATACAGTGAATGGTTTAACACAGAGATACGATTTCGAGCCAAACATTGACCGACAATCAATGAAGTGTGACTCGGTGCATTATCAACAAAGACCAATTTTCTGGATCACGATATTCGGGGCGAATACGATGAATTCTGCCCATCAATCGCTTTAAAACTTCGAAATAATATTCACCAGTAATTGTTTGGCCAGTTGGAACAAACTCTTTGTGGATAATACTTTTGCTATCAAAGAATGTGATGAGCATTGTCTTGATTTTTGATGGAACTTTTCGTACTTTTTTTGCTTGTGGTGAATTTTTTGACTTCCATTCCGCACTTTGACGCTTAGTTTCTGGATCATATTGAAAGCACCATGTTTCATCACCCGTAACAATTGATTTTAGGAAGTTTGGATTATTTTCTGCGGCTGCAATGATGTCTCTGGAATAATTGATTCTCGCTGATTTTTGATCGCTTTTTAATGTGTGTGGAATAAACTTCGCACAAACCTTCGTTTTACCCAAATCTTCATGTAATATGTTCGAATCGTTTCTCTACTGATATTTAAAGCCTCCTCCATCATTTTTAGTGATTGCGATAGTTTGCAACAAAATCACATACTTTTTCGATCATTTCGGGTGTTCGAACCAAAATTGGCCGTCCTGATTTTTTGTCATCTTCAAGGGTCTCTCTGCCTTCAAAAAACGCTTATGCCACTCAAAAACAGTACGACCTAGATATTGACTGTCGTAAACTTGTTGTATCGATCGGAATGTTTCTGATGCACTTTTACCAAGTTTTGCGTTAAATTTAATCACTGCTCTTTGTTCCATATTAAAATTTCTACCTCGATCAAAATCTTGTTTAATGAACTGTCATATCTTCGTTATATGTCAACCGAAATGAATGAAACTTTGACAGATGATACCAAAATGTTCAACCTTTAAAATGCATGTTTGAACGCACAGATGTCGCCACTGCTGAGATGTGGTTCGTGTCCGGGAACATATTTGTCGCACTGTGTATATTAATTTATTCAGATATTTAGCCATGGGAGACTTAGCTTCCGCATTGCAGTATCATGTAGGTGAATCAATGGTGCATAAAATTGTCAATGAAACATGCTCTGTCCTAGTAGAAGTATTGTTTCCTATCTACCTAAAGCCATCAAGTGAAGTAAAGTGGTTGGAAATTATTAATGGATTTTATGAAACATGGAATATGCCAAATTGCATAGGAGCTACGGACGGGAAGCATATTCAAATTCAAGCCAAATTCTAGTTCTATTTGTTTCTATTTTAATTATAAAAAAATATTTAGAAAACAACAATTTAATGGCAGCTTGCGATCATGAATACAAATTTACTATTGTTAATATCGAAGCTTATGGAAGTGAAAGTGATGGTGGCATTTTCGCAAGATCATCTTTAGGAGAAGCAATAGACAATGATGACTTAAATCTACCTGCAAATTCTGCAATTCTTTCAAGTTCTAACCAGAAAATGCCTTATTTCTTTGCTGTTGGTACTTTTAAGATGTCACGTCATGTGATGCGCTCTTCCAGGCAGAAATCTAACTATAGAAAGAAAAATTCAATTACAGACTTTCTCGAGCTAGATAAGTTATTGAAAACGCATTCGGAATTTTAGTTACACGTTGGCGCATATTTACCAAACCCATCAAGATGAATCTTGAAAAAATAGAGATTTATAACTGCATGCGTGTGCCTTCATAATTTTATTATGATTGAAGAGAAACTACATCTAATTTTTAAACGGCGATATGCACCTCATCACTATATCGATACAGAAGATGATCAAGGAAATGTGATATTAGATCAATGGAAACGTTCCAATGATGATCGTAGACATCGTTTGCCAATACTAGTGCTCATCGAGCTAATGAAACCTATCATCAATGGAATATTTTATGGAAATGGATCTTGTCTGAAGGTCAAGTACCTTGACAACTTGAATACAGTTTTCAGAGGACGACATGGGGATGATCACAGCACAACTAAATAATTTTCATAAATAACTATATAATCTTCATTACTTTATCTTCAGTTAAGTTATTAAAACAAAAAAAAATTTTAATATTTTATTTATTGAATATTTAAAATAATATCTCATGATACAATTTAAATGGAAAAATTTGTCTTAAACAAAATTTAAGATATTCTACATACTTAATTTGTCGTTATTTTTTATTATGTTTAATGTAATGTTTATTGTATCTTTACCTTTTTTATTTTTCTAAAACGTTACTAGATTATTTTTATATTATGATGTCATTTTTTATATTTTCTAAAGTAATTAAATCCTTTTATATGTAGTATATCAATATAAATAAATATATACATATAAATACATACATTATATATTTTTTTATTGTTTTAATAAAAATAATTTATTATCTCTTTATAATTATATTAAAACATGTTCACATCATTCGTATAAACTTTATAAAAGTACTTTAAATCCGAAGCGCCACTACGGTCTAAGTATTAAGATGTTGAACTAATATATATATTTTAAAACAAATGAATTAATTTCAGAAATGATAATTACGTGCCGATATGGTTGTCGGCATTAACACAATTGATCTGAAATATTAATAATCCCCCCAAATTCCCTAAATTAATCTTAAAAAACTGTAATAAACTTATTGCGAGAAATCCTATTTCCTATCTTATTGTTTATAAAAGTATTTGTATAAAATATTAATGTTACATCTGACATTTTTTAATTATTTATTTATTTTTTTTATTATTATATATGCATATTAGTACATAATAATAAATTACAGTTTACTTAGTAGATAAAATAAAAGGATATAACATTTTTATATTTTTTGAAATGTAAACATGTATACTTGAGGAAAATATCATAAACAATACTATTTTCTAACATATTAGCTCATTAAATTGTTTGAACATTTGTTTTAACAAAAAAATAAAATATTTTTTGTTATAGAAATTTATTGTAGAAACTATAATAGAAATTTCTTAGATAACTAATTATCTATATATTAAAAGAAATTTAACTGCAACAAAAAAAATTAATATTTCTTTATCTAAGCTTTATTCTTATTTCTTAGTAGATAACACAGGCACATCAAAAAAATTTGTATCAGCGTCAAAAAAGAATATCATAGTTTAATCTCCGTATCAAGTATTGAATTTTGTCTTGTGTGCCTGTGCAATTAATCAGTTTACGAATTATTCATATGATTCATTAAAATTTCCATAATTTTCTTTCGCAACATTGATTTTTTGATTTTCCTCAGCATTTTGTAATTCCTTAAGAACCAAATTTGTTAAAGCATTATTGATGAAGAAACAGCTTCAAAAGAATCTATAAAGTAATCATCATTCATTTTTCCGCTAAGTACGTTACGTTTAAAAGTGCTTGATGTTGATTGGTGATGGCATTGATCTTGAAGATGTATTTGTGGAGAAATTGCTAGAGGTGATCTTTTCGTGTAGGAGTTTTCGTGTAGAAGTTGACGCAGCTGCAAATTATAAAGTTTATAAGTAATCAAATTGAAAAAAAAACATTCTTTTTGTATAAATAAAATATCAAAAAAACAATGCGGAATTACAAACAAGTTTTTCAATTTATAATACTGAAAAAAATCTACATCTCTTTTCTTAGAATTTCTCCTATTTGTGAATTCTGAAATATCCTTAGACTTTTCATTCTATAATTTTTGAAAAAAGTACGTACGACTTTTCCAAATTTTATAAGATTTTATCAGAAATTTTCGGATAAGAAATCTTAGAAATTTCAAAGTATTTCAATATAAATATGAAGAATTCTATAAAAATTGTCGACTTTCTTAACATTTTTTAAAAACATTTCAATTTGTATAAAAAAATATGAGACATTTTTTTAAGAGTTAGAAAATTATTTAGAAATTCTAAAAATTCTGAAAAATTATACTTATGAAAAATTCTGAGAAAGATTTTCTAGGAACTTATACTTTGGGAGTTATACTAGTACATAAATAAATGTCAAAATTCCGAATTTGTTAAATCCACAAATGGATCTCTGTTATTACAAGATGATGTTGAATTTGATAATGGTGTTCTTGATTTTGTAGATATATTCGTTGGTGAAGATCGTCTTTGTACTGAATCTGTAGTAAGTTTTGGCAATTGTGCTATTTTTAATGAATTCAGAGGTGGAACTGAGTTCTATGTATAATTAAAACAATTTTTTAATACAAGCACAACGTTATGAAACTAGTACAGAAATAAATAATGAATTGTGAAAACATACTGAATTTGTCAAAAATGGAGTTTCATTCCTATTAGCTAACGAAGGTGTACATGACTCAGGATTGACAGATTGAATCCTCGGATTATTATTAATAGATGAATTCTCAGATTTTTCAATAATCATAGATTTTTTTTAAATTAGTAAATGTTTTCAAATATTAAAAATACAGTAAATTCAATTATTTTAAAAATTAATGCTGACTATATAAAATGACTTATTAAAATCCTACACACCTTCTCTTGTATATATGACTAGCCAAGAAATTCATTGAACTGAATAAATACTAAGGCATTCGATTAACTGCTTGTGATCTGCTTATATTTTCCAATTTTTGCTTTTGTCGTTCTTTGGCATATTAGAGCCATCGTTGCCATCTAGATTGACAAGTACTTACTGAAAAAGTTAATGTTTGTTATATTTTTGTTACATTTAGCCAGAAATACAAAAACTGTTTTATATATATATATATATATATATGTATATGTGTGTGTGTGTGTGTGTGTGTAATGTATATATTAGGTGCGCAACTAAGTTCTCGCTGTTATTTTGATGAAAATGCATCAAAATAACAGCGAGAACTTAGTTGCGCATCTAATATATATATGTATATATATACATACTATATACATAGTTTTTAATTATTAAAATCAGGTATTTACTAGATTGATTCAGAATCAAGGAAATTTCTTCCCAAAAGGTTTCTTTTTTTGCTGTATCTTTAAAATCTTTTTTTGTTTATCCCACAAATGTGGATATAATCTTGCCAAATCAATTAATAATTGATCACCATCTTTGCTTTCAGTTAAATCACATATTTCACTGTCATTCTGGTCTATTGGGTTGTTGGAATATATGTTGTCACTATCATATGTATGATCACACATTTTTTATTATTTTTAATCGTATATATACGTCCAATAATGTGCATAAATTGCGTCACAATACACAAACAACATCAACGTATGCAATACAATGCGTTAACGCAGAATAGAGGAATAAGAAGAACAGTGCTATAAAATTTCATCACTATTCTTTAGCGCTGTTCCCTTATTCCTCTATTCTGCGTTGAATGCATTGTATTGCATACATTGATATGTTCCCTATTCCCTATTCCCTGTTCCCTGTTCCCTGTTCTCTATTCTCTGTTCTCTGTTCTCTGTTCCTTATTGTGCGGAACCCCTTACTCACTGCAATTTGCTATTGTGTTTTTTGAAAAACGAAGTGTCGGGACGAATTAGTTCCTTTTCTGGCGAAAAAATTTTTACTGTTGATGGCAAAATCAACCGAAGGAATGACCAATGGCTCGCTTACAAAGGGGATGTCCCTGTTGTTGCCAGAACGAAATTTTTGGTCAAGTTCACGTGCTAGGTGTTATGTCCAGTGAGGGTGATGTCATGCCACCACATTTCTTTAAAAAAAGGGAAATTGTCATAAAAGAAATATATTTGCGCCTTCTAATGGATGTAATGAAGCCGTGGATAGAAACTGTGGCGTCCGAAAGGCCATATGTTTTTCAGCAGGACGGTACTCATACAAGTCATTTGATTCAAAATTGGCTCTCAGACAACATCGATATGTTTTGGTTCAAAGAATTCTGGCTTCCCAACAGCCCAGATTTAAATCCTTTGGACTACTACATATGGAGTGTTGAAAGGGTCACAAACAAGCCTCGACATCCCAATGTGACGTCATTAAGAACCACTATTGAGGTAACGTTAGTCGGCTAATATTACAGCGTGCGTGCGAATCGAGAATAGAGGCCGTCATTCAAACTAGTAGGATATATCGAATAATTGTGCTCTAGGGATTCTCTAAGTGCCATGTAAAACGATTTTTTGTAATTTTAATTTTTCATTAAAAACATTGCGATGAAAGGATGAGTTTATAGGTACAATTGGAAAGTGGGGATTTCAGGTTTTAATTTTGTGTAAACTTCATATTTATAACTCAAAGAGTTTTTAAATAAACGTCTAAATATGATTCTGTTATATACCATATATACATATATAGAGGTTTATATAACTTATTGGGATTGTAACTTATTGGTTTTTAGTATTTATCACTTTTAGTTTGATAACTTTTAGGTAGTCACGGGAGTCTATTTATAATGATTACAATCTTGTCATGAAATTATAGAATTTCAATAGTGTCAGTTAATTTAAGAAAAAGGGCAAATTAGTTAGGTCATCAGGTTGTCCATGCTTTGACTAGGCAATATCTTTTTATCAATGAAAATTGCAATTGATATTGGTTTTCAAGGGATTTGTCATTTTTATTGATTTTAAGTGATTTTTAAGAATTTAGTTTTAAGTTTAGTGGTTGTCGGAATTAGGTTGTGTGATCTAGACTTAAGGTATTTTTAAAAGAGGCAAAAATTTTTGTATGATTTTTTTTATAACCTATTTTTTAATTTATTAATGTTTTTGAGATAATGAAAAGATAACTGTATTCCTTTCTCCTAGCTTTCTGATTGGTCGAAATCTTTCATGAGTCAAATCTTGTATTTCAGTTATTAAAACAGAACAGGCTATAAATAATTCTTGTGTAACAGAGTTCTAATAATCATTCTGAATTGTGCTTACAGGTTTTTGAAGAGTTATTAGGATAAAGTAATGAACTAATAGGATTGCTGCCTGAGAATTAGTTGTTCAAGACGGTGATGTACGGGATTTGTTTTAGAAGTGTAAGAGAGAGAGAGAGAGAAAGAGAGAGAGAAGAAGAAGGAAAGTTGATGTGATAATTTGTTTAGTACGAATAGAAGTAATAATAAAAAAAAAACAAAAGATTTCCAGTCTTGATGACGTGAAATACAAACGTCAGAGGAAACGTGATCAGTACAAAAAAGAAAATAAACGATACATCAAAAGAAAATATTATTTGAAAAATACTACCCGTGAAAGAGATCGCCAATGAAAATTCAAACAAAAATATCCCGACTCAAAAAAATTATACAACAAAAAATGCAACTTAAAACGTAGCAAGTCTATCATACAAAGATAGAAGACCGAGAGATTGAAGGAAAAATTCAATACTATTCGATCTTGGCAAAAGTGTTTTAACTTTCCAAAACGCTTAGAGTTATATATTCGACTGATGTCAAGGAAAGTTAATAAACCGTCGATATGTGCTCGATTGGAAGCCGAACAAATGTTCAAGTGGTGCGTAATAGCAAAAAAATCGTATGTCAGTACAGCAAAAAAAGTTTTCGTATTTAAAGAATGCTACTAAAGTTGCAATTCAATGAATGTAAAACTTTGAAATATTCAAAAAGCGATCGAATTAGAGCTCTTTGTGGTTCATCTAAACATACTTCGTTTTCCGAAGCATACTTTTATGAAACTGCTTATGAGCAAAAGGAAAAGTTTGAACAAACACTTATAACGGGATTATACTAGGTGGGGTGAAAAGTAACCTCCTTGGGAATGAAAAAAATTTTTTTCTTATGCAGAATCTCGCCCAAAATATGGCGTGTTCGCTCAGTACTAATCTTTGTAGCTCGCGCACCTTCACTTTCCGGTCAGCCAACACCATTTCATGTATTTTTTTGACATTTTCCTCGGTAACCGCATCGGAGGGCCTGCCGCTGCGGACTTCATCGGTAGTGGAGTTGCGGCCACCACGAAACTCTCGAAACCAATATTTGACGGTGTAATCTGACGGAGTATTAGCCACATAATATTTATCCAACTTTTCTTTTGTTTCCTTCGCCGTTTTGCCTCTCAAAAAATAATGTTTTATGAGAGAACGAAAATCGTTTTCGCAAATACGTCAACAACAATCAGCTCTCAAAACAAAACTAAGGGCAGTATCGCACTGCCACTTGGCATGTCTAAATATGAACGGACTACAAGGCACCATAAACTTTTTTGCAGTAGTGGCGCATTCTGGCGGTCAAGGAGGTTACTTTTCACCCCATCTAGTACTATTCTCACGCAGTGATTAACGCTTTGCCGTTAATGGTAAAAAATTAAAAATGTGGCACTGTGATGAGAATAAATGTCACATAAATATTTCCATGGAAAAGTTGTTTGTAAACAGTTCGAAGAAGGTACTTTTAAGAAGATAATGAATGCTAAATTCATGGTGCGGCTCAGAAATTGTTCCGTTTTATTAGGTGTACAACTTTGCTTCCGCCATTTTTCTATAGATGGCTTTAGCGGTAAGTGGTGGTCGAAATAAATAGATCATAGAAATAAATAGGTCATACAATAAACTTGGGCATCTTGGTCAACATAATCCTATAGAAACATTACTCGATTTATGTCTGCATCATAAAGTTATTCTCGATTGAAAATGTCAGTTTACGAGCCAAATTCTCGTCATTTGCGGGAGATTTTCTGCTTCAATATGAAGAAATCTGCGGCTATCTGAGGCTAATCGAATGCTCTCAAATACTTATGGTGAGGCCGCTATTAGTGAAAGAACATATCGTGAGTGATTTTAATGCTTCAAGAACGGTGATTTTGACGTCGAAGATCGGCATAGCGGTGGAAGAGAGAAGGTTTTCGAAGATGCAGAATTGGAGACATTACTTGATCAAGACTCGTGTCAAAATAAAAAAAAATTGGCACGATCAAGCCATTTTAAAACGCCTCAAAGTCATGGAAATGATTCAGAAGCAAGGAAATTGGATGCCGTACGAGTTGAAGCCGAAATCCGAAGCGCCACTACGGTCTAAGTATTAAGATGAACTAATATATATATATTATTCAAACGAATGAATTAATTTCAGAAATAATAATTACGTGTCGATATGGTTGTCGACATTAACGCAATTAATCTGAAATGTAATAATCCCCCCAAAATTCCCCAAATTAATCTTAAAAAACTGTAATAAACTTATTGCGAAAAAATATTGCCTCGGCCGGGAGTCGAACCCGGATCTCTTGCATTCCGTGCGAGCGTCCTGAGCCTTTAGACTACCGAGACCGGATTGTAATGTTATTTAATATAAACGGTCTTGTTTCCTATCTTATTGTTTATAAACGCGCGCTGAAATAATGCGTTATTCTCGACATATCGGTTATTGCGAAAAATTATTGAGATCCGGGTTCGACTCCCGGCCGAGGTAATATTTTTTCGCAATAAGTTTATTACAGTTTTTTAAGATTAATTTGGGGAATTTTGGGGGGATTGTTACATTTCAGATTAATTGCGTTAATGTCGACAACCATATCGACACGTAATTATTATTTCTGAAATTAATTCATTCGTTTGAATAATATATATTAGTTCAACATCATAATACTTAGACCGTAGTGGCGCTTCGGATTGTAATGTTATTTACTTGATTAATTTTTGAATAGAAAATAAATGTAATAGTTGCTCCACCAAACAAAAAGATAAAGAAAAAGTATTCGGAATGACACTTAAAACATATAGTTAATCAAGAAATCCAGTTCGATTGCAATATTTTAAGTATGTCAGGATGTTCACATTAGTCTTGATATGCCGAGAAGTAACTGGTGCCCCAGTATGTATTATATTTGTCATGATTGTTAGAGAGATCATTTTCTAGTTTTTTTTCGTCTAGTAACTTTTTTCATTTTTAATAGTTTTCTTAATTTTTTTCGTAATACCAAATAAAATAATATATAATCTTAAATAAATTGAAATTTATATGTGCTTAAAGAGATTTGATTAGATATATATGGCACACACATTTAATATTTATATTTTAAACAAATTATATACATGTAAAAGTTGTGTTCATATTAATACTCTGTTTCTATTGAACTTCAGAAATTTGCATTATATTTATTTTTATATTTACTTTTAAAGAAACCAGTAATGCTATGGGATTTTATTTGGAAGAAAAAATATTTAATAAATTAGTTCAATGCGATGGAAATAACGTAGTGATGATAATAATAATAATAACAATGATACAAGTTATAGCGAAGGCAGTGCAAACAGCTTTATTTCTTTGTCTTCTAACTCCGATAGAGGAACTCTTGTAGATAATGACATTGTATTCACACACAAAATTCGAGAATGGGCTATTAAATTTAAAGTTCACCGTAATACTCTCAATGCACTATCACTCATCTTAAATAAGCATACGAATTGCAGCTTTCTAAAAGATAGCAAAAGTTTATTACGAACACCTAGATCAACAAGTATTGTGTTTATAAGTGGAAACAATTATTATAATTTTAAAAAGAGCAGTCGAAGCATTGTTGAACCAGTGTAAAAACATTAGAAACGATGAAACTATCTTTTAATTAATATTGATTGTCGGATTATCATTGTTAAAAAATATTGAGGGTTTCTTGTGACCAATTTTATGCTCGGATAATGTTTCTAAACAAGTTTATATTGTTGAGTGTTTTTGTGAAATAGATAAATCAATGCTGAAGAAGTTTTACGACCATTTGTTGAAGAAATTATCGAGTTAAATAGAAATAGTTTTTTATATAATAACATACAAGTTAAAATCAATCTCTGCTTTAATTTGTGACGCTCCCGCAGCAGCATATGTTTTATCAATTAAACAGCATACGGGTTACAATTGTTGTCGGAAATGCACTACTGGAGAGTGGGTTCAGTCAAAGCTTTGTTTTTCAGGAGGAACAATGCAGAATGCTCTAAGAATCGATAACGAATTTGCGAACAAAGAATACAAAGATCATCAAATTAGTACATTTATTTGAAGTAAAATTTTGGATTAGTAACAGATGTATCATTAGTTTACATGCATTTGGTTTGCCTGGGGGTGATAAAAAAATTATTGTGGCTTTGGTTAAAAGGACCCAATAATGTGCGATTAGGTTCATGTACAATTGCAAAAATATCAGAAATATTATAATAAAATCGTTTAAAACAAGATGTCCGAATGATTTTGTTCAAAAACCACAAGGTCTTAAACATGCTCTACAATGAAAAATAGCTGAACACCGCCAATTTTTGCTATATTGGGCCAATTGTATTAAAAAAATCATTTATTACATAACATATACATTCATTTCTTTACATTACACGTAGCTATTACGATTCTTGTCAACCATACTTTGATTACGTAATATATAGATATGTAGATTATATAGATTATATACGAATAGATTATGCAATATATAGATTATGCTCAAAGTTTATTAGATTTTGTTACATCGTTTTGCTATTATCTATAGCAAAGAATACGTTGCATATAATGTACATAATTTGTTGTACATTTGTATGCGCATTTGTTAACAAATTCGATCCATTAAACATATTTAATGCATTTCGTTTCGAAAATTATCGAAACGATAAAACGAAATAATTATGTCCACTATAAAGAGACAATTAAGAAAACATGAAAAACCTCTAGAGCCTTAACACGAAGACATGAAGAAAATCTGGCAATAGGTTATGTATCAAATAAACGGTATTTACAAGGACATAAATTTTTATTTAGGAACGTGCATTTTGATGGACCACTTTCTGATGAAATTATAATAAAAGCTCAATATGAACGATGTTTTAATTATTTACCAGCTTGATCAAAAAGTTTCCAGAAGAGACCACCAGGTGATGCTCTGAGTCAGCTGATTTGAGTTCTTTTTTTTGGCTAGGTTGCCACATCTATCATTGACATTTCCATTAAATTTTATCGCCATAGCTTAACATTTGTAAAAATTACGCCGTCTTGAGTACATCTACCTCTGCGCGTGTTTTCGATTTTTTACAGTTTTAAAAATGGAGTTGAATTTGCAACAACGAGTTTGTATTAAATTTTGCGTTAAAAATGGATTCAATGGTGCGAAAACCTTGGAAATGTTGGGAAACTATTTCGGCAGTGATGTTCTAAAGAAAACAACCGTTTACAAGTGGCATGAACGCTTCAGAAGTGGTCGTGAATCCGTCGTGAATAACGAACGCAGTGGTAGGCCGTCGACATCGAAAACCGACGAAAACATCAATAAAGTGAGAGAAATGTTGGCCAATAACCGCAAATTAACTATCAGAGAGCTGGCAGAGGACTTAAACATTGCTTATGGATCCGTTCAGGACATTGTAGTTAATGATTTGGGTTTGCGCCATGTTGCTGCAAAGTTGGTCCCGAAGGAACTGAATTTTATGCAAAAAAGGGACCGCGTTGACATCGCCAAAGACATGATTTCCAAGACTGAATCCGACCCAACATTCATCAAACGCATCATTACTGGAGACGAGACGTGGGTTTATGAGTACGACACGCAATCCAGACATCAGGCGAGTGAATGGAGAGCTCCAAATGAGCCAAGACCAAAAAAACCACGTCGTTTTCAGTCGAAAAAGAAAGCGATGCTCACGGTTTTCATGGATTACAACGGTATTGTACATCACGAATTTTTGTCAGAAGGTCAGACAGTTAATAAGGAGTATTATTTGGGCGTTATGAGACGTTTGCGTGAAGCAATTCGCCAAAAAAGAAAGGATTTGTGGGTAAACAACTCATGGATTTTGCACCATGATAACGCACCGTCGCACAGTGCCATCATTATCCGTGAATTTTTGATCAAAAACAAAACGAATACCATCCAACAGCCATCGAATTCACCCGATATGGCTCCCTGCGATTTTTTTCTGTTCGATCGAGTCAAAAAACCACTGCGGGGAACGCGTTTTAACAGCCGAAAGGAGGTAATGGAAAAATCGAAGACGGCTCTGATGGCTATACCAATAATAGAGTTCCAGAAATGTTTCGAGAGCTGGATCAAGCGCTGGCATAAGTGCGTTGCAGTCGCTGGAGAGTACTTTGAAGGGGACAATATCACTTTTGAGGAATAAACTTGTATTTTGAATTTTCTGAATGAATTCCGGAAACTTTTTGATCAAGCTAGTATACCTATTATGTTATAGGAAAGTCATTTGAAATTATATGAAATACTAATGAAGTTTGTGTTACGTCCTACAGACGCCACGATTTTTTTTTCTCTTCGCCGCGACTATGGTTGGCGTTTACGAGACCCGAGCGGCGCCTTCTGATAACGGACTGACAGAATTGAAAAAGGGACCGGACAGGCGCCGCAAAAACTCGTAAATGTCAATCAACCTGGAAAGAATAATAACCTTAATGTAGGCCCGAAAAGAGACAAGATTGCAAAGACATTATAAATGTACTGAAGTCACGCAATAGTAAAAATCTAAGCTTTATCATCCGAGACTGACTAACAATTTTATCTTAGAAAACAGGCGCTATGTCGCACTTAAAAAAACGTAAACGCAATAAGAATAACTTCCAACAGGAGCGTTATCTGAAACCAGACTCGCAACAATGATAGCATAGTAACCATCTGCTTATCTAGCCATATTTTCTGCGAGAATAACAGAATCCGTCTCGGAGCAATCTTGGCTCTTTAAGGAAAATCACCATAAATCACTTTCTCTTCTTCTCAAAACTGCTCTATGTACTTTAGATCAACCACGATAAAACGTTATAAAAATCTCGCGTGACATTACAACTAACTTTAGCATCTTAGACAAAGGGCTCAACACTCTTTTTTCGGGGTATAAATAGAGATCCCGCGGAAGTACAGAACGTCAGTACCAAATTTTGAAGCACCCGGTTCACGTCAGTACCAAATTTTGAAGCACCCGGTTCGCGTCAGTACGAAATCTTGAAGCACCCGGTTCGCGTCAGTACCAAATTTTGAAGCACCCGGTTCGCGTCAGTACGAAATCTTGAAGCACCCGATTCATGTCAGTACCAAATTTTGAAGCACCCGGTTTACGTCAGTACAGAATTTTAAACCATTCAGTCCACGTCAGTGGAGTTCGCGTTTAGTTACTTATTGTCTCGCACAGTCCGAAAATCATTATAACCCGCGCTAATCACGCCAGTTCGCGATTCCGTCCGAGTGTGAACTTGTAATCAAATCGCAACTGAAGTTAGCCATATTCCACGGCGACTGCCCTTCAGACGCTCTTCGCTGACGACGGATCTCCTTGCCCACTCGCCTAGAACCTACCCGATATCTTGGGGACAGCTACTAGTAAGTAAGTGATAATTATTTACTCCATCCCCGCGTTTCGCATGGAAAAACACATTCATTGTACACACACACACACACACACACACACACACACACACACACGCACGCACGCGCACACGCACACACACACACGCACGCGCACACGCACACGCATACGCACACGCACACGCACATGCATACGCACGCACACGCACGCACACGCACACGCACACGCACACGCACACGCACACGCACACGCACGCGCACGCACACGCACACGCACACACATCACGCATTCATCCACAAGATAGTATATATTTTTTATGTAAAGAGAAGTTATAATGTACAAAACCCTTTGTTTATTATTTTATTAATAAATATAACTTAAGGTATTCCTCTGTCTTTTATTGACATCACCTCTCGCATTCATTTCTCTGAGATTGCACGAGGTCCAGTCCCGGATCAAAGGGATTAAGTTCCTTGACTGAAAAAGTAGGACCGACGTCCGCACTGTCCAGCGGAACAGGTCATAGCGTCCCTTCGGACGTTGACCCACATTCCGGGACTTAAAAGGTGCGTACGACTCACAGATGTTCGCCTCCGCGCGTATACCTGTGAGATTGAGTCTGACCGTCCTTCCATACCCTCTCCATTCTCCCTCATTGTCTCCTTGACCAAATTTTCAAGGGTTTGGACGTAACATTTGTAAAATGTGGGTTCTATTATCTCTATTTACGACATCTTCTCTATTGCCGGTCAATTAAAGAATCTCATTTTTGTCAATAGGGTTGTCTTTGTTTATGCATTCTAACTATATAACTTTATTATTTGGTTATGCTCCGGTATTGAGCATGAAGGTGGTTGGAAAGGTGACTAGAATTTAACGGAGGGTATGCCTCTGGCGACTTCAAAGACGTTGGATTGGTTTTGAACCCAATTCATCAGATGAATGGGACAAGCATTTCCTAGACCCTGGGGCGTCCCTTTTGCCAAAGCCTCCGGCAGGTTTCCCTGGCGACTCGCTCCGCTCGTTGAAGTAGGGTCATTCGGATTTATATTGCTACCCCGAGAATATGCATTATTATTATTATTATTATTAAAATTTTCCCGATATTGATGCTTGCGACTCATTGATTAGATGTCCAAAGGCTTTACAAGCAAATCTTTTGCTCGTACTGGCTGGCTAAGAATTATTCACAGCTGCCTCAGCGGGGGAATCGCGTGAGAGTACACGAGGAGATGAGAAGTCTGTGCGTGGAGCGCGAAAATGTTCTTTCTCTATTTTCCTCCTTCTCTAATCGCTTACTAATTGTAATTATTTTGGAGCAGGCGTCCCTAAAATTGATGTAAAATTAAAATTGCCTTCTGCTTTGAGTTCAACGCGGTATTCGCGTTGCAATTCTTCATAAAACGCTTCTAACGCGAAAGAGTCGATTGACGAGATTTCATTTTCGTTCGAAGACCGATTGAGATTAAGTTGATCGCTCTCGATTATAGCGGTTCTGAGGTTCTTAATCCGTCCTATGTAGTCTAAGACATGCTCATTCGGTTTTTTTATACGCGATACTAAGTTGGTTGCGATAATAATTCGTGCTTCTTCCCGGCCCGAAAGTTCGTTTAAGCGTGTCGAGAAATTTATCAACAGTGGAGTGGTTCTCATCCTCCATTGTCAGATAAACGTGATGCGTTAATTTATTACGCAACGATCGAACAAGGTGAGCTTTGTCGATTAAGAGAACCGTTTCCTTAGCCTTCTTACAAGCACGACCAAATTGCTAAACAGATATGTTATGCCCGTCCTATTATAGATACGAGTTCGAGAGCGTCTCGAACGTACGATTTCGGGTAGGACTTGGCCCCGGATGAAAACGTCGCGTTTGCTGAAGGCCGCGAGCTTTGAAAATTAAATGGTGCTGATGGGCCTTCATTGATAGACGTCGACACGGGAAGTGTTAATATTGAGAAATATTTTAAATAAGCTACTGAACTGCTCGGACTAATCCTTTCCAGACTACTGATCCGGACTAATTGACGGGCTCGGTTTTCGCCCTGTTTATACAGGCGCCAGTCGGTGGCGCTCGCGAGAAAGGGGGAGCTCGAATTTTTCAGAATTGGCAATACGTGCCGAATTCAGAAAATGAATTTTCATGTGGAAATATTGGTCACATCGGGCTGAAATTCGTCACGGTTGTCTATCTAAGATATTTCTAATATTCCTAGCGAGAAATTTATCAAGCGTAGTATGATTCTGTCATGCCTACACCGCGTGAAACTCGCGTCGCGTGAGGCAATCGAAGCACCCGTGAAGTGCGTGTCGCGAGCCGCTGTATTGCGATGAAATTCCAAGCAGGATAATTCTACATGGAGTTAAGAAATCCCATATGTTGGGACTCTCATGTCATCCTACACAAGATTTAAGAAAAACGAATCCGATCAAAACACTTCAACGTCTGTAATCTCTCAGAATAAGTATAAGCTGTCGCGCACCAATCACGGCTTACGACGCGCGTATCGCTCGTCGCTCCAAATCCTTAATAGGATTTCAGTCGTTCTGGCCAATAATATTGTAAATTTCGAAATATAGCGTTATGTTTAATACATTTTTGGTTTAATTTACTATCTTTTGGCCTTAATTAGCTGAAACAGATAAATAAACACGAATTTGTCACGTTAGAGAGTGCCGACCAATCGTAAGTCGGGGAAGGAGCAGACCACGAAGAAAAGTCCAAAATTTAATTTGCTAATTACTTTAAAATTCCATCAATTAACGCGAAACTAATTTGATCTGTCTAAGTTCTAAATTGAATTTATGGCAACCGACAGTGAAACAACGATCTGGTGTCAGGTCGCGGTTATTCTTTAATCACTCGCCCCGCTTCTTTGACTCCTATGCGAGCATCGATTCTCGATCTTCAAGCTACTCGCTTATGTAGCATCTACCTTCCTGTGTTCGTTACGTTCATAGTAGAATAGTAGGTGCGCAACTAAGTTCCCGCTGTTTGTCAACAGATGGCTCCAGCAGTAAGTGAACAATTTTATCGTGATGGTATACGAGCTCTGCCAGAAAGATGGGAAAAAGTAATAGCTAGCGATGGGCAATACTTTCAATGATTCATTTGTAACCATTTTTTCACAATAAAGTTGCATTTTCATCAAAATAACAGCGAGAACTTAGTTGCACCTAAAAATATATTATTTTTTTAATATAAAAAAATGTATTTTGCTATAAAACATCACGTATTATGCGAATATATTGTATATGGAATAATCCGAATAAAGTTATAAATAAAATAGATATATAATTTTAAACAATTTAAAAAGTGAGAAAGAAAAAGAAGATCAAAATTTTAATGAAAACTAATTAAAATATATAGAAATTAAATTACGTGAAAACTTTATCCCTTTATATAATTGAAAATGGAAAACTGTTTCTCGTAACAAAGAACTGTTAAAAACGTACGCAACCTTTTTAAATAAAGACTTTATCGTAAAATTCGATATTGATTTAGATCAATCATTTCAGAATATTTCACAGTCTTCGTCAACTCTTTTATCACAAGTTTCTACACCAGAAGGCAAAATGAAAACAATAAAGAAAAAAGGTCGTTCGTGTTTATCATATGACGAAGCTTCTGGAAAAACAAAAAAATATTGAAAATTTGCTTTCAAAGTATACTGCCAAAAAATTATTAAAACTGCCAAATACTCGCAAAATCAATCTGATATCGATTCGGATATGGAAGAAAGTGGTACTAAAAATATTGAAAATAACGTTAATGATATTTTAGCTATATACGAGGTCTGTTCAAAAAGTATCGCGAATTTTGAATTTCCGCGGGTTACATACATATTCGATTGTACTTGTATATTCGATTTTCGATTTTTTTGTGGCGTTATGTTGGTACTCATGTCTCTCACTTATGCCGACAAGTTCGGCCATTTTTGAATGTTCAGTTAATTTTTGACAGCTGCTTTGCTTGCACGTGTTTTGGCTCGTCTTCGATTTTTGCCTATTCCAAAAAATGGATCAAAGATAACGTCCCTGCTCACACATCGTTGCGCGAATTTTTGGCCAAAAACAACACACTAATGATGCCGCAGCCACCGTATTTCCCAGATCTGGCCCCCTGTGACTTTTTCTTGTTCCCGAAACTGAAGAGGTTCATGAAAGGACGACGCTATGCTACGATTGAGGAGATAAAGACGGCATCGAAGGAGGAGTTGAACAAGATCACAAAAAATGATTTTTTGAAGTGCTTCGAGGATTGGAAAAAACGTTGGCACAAGTGTATAATATCTGATGGGGATTACTTTGAAGGGGACAAAATAGATATTCATGAATAAATAAATAATTTTTGAAAAAATTTAATTTTTGAAGACACAAAATTCGCGATAGTTTTTGAACAGACCTCGTACTTTAACTTAGAACTTACGAAAGCTAAGTATGAAAAACTAAGGGCATATAATAAGAAACTACATGGAAGTAAATTGTATCCTCCGCAATAACATTATTAAGATTGCAAAAGAAAAGTACTGTCCAACAGGATTAAGCTTTAATGACTTAGGTGCAAGTGTTAATGTCGAGTCGTAATTAAATCATACTACCGAAAGAATACTTTTAACATTGAGTAACGAAGAGCTCCATAAATTACACGATAAAAAATTGATTTTATATGGAAAATGGGATATAGATGGCGCTTCTGGACAACAGACAAAAATGATCAATTTCCGGAAATTTAAAATAATATAGCAATCCACTAATGACGAAGTTGCGAAAGGTTTTTTTTGTGATGGCGCAGTGTTTATAATTTCTTTTGTTCCAATTCAATTGGAGTCCGATAATAATATTATATGGGAAAATGAAAGATCTTCGTCAGTCAATTATTGTCGACCAATTAAGTTTGTGTGAATTTATAAAAGAAAATTATTCTAATACAATTAAAGGATATAAATTTTATTCAGGCATATTTAACAAATTTGATTTTTATATCACAGTGAAAAATATATTATTTAACATAAGTTTCAACATGCAGTGCACAATGATAGATGATAAAACATGCAACATTTTAACAGATCAGAAATCTTCTAATTGTTGTAATATTTGTGGAGTAGGTCTGAAGAATATAAATAATTTAAAGTACATTAAAAGTCTTTCATGTAGTAATGATAATTATAAATACGGGCTTTCTACGTTACATTGTTGGATACGTTTCATGGAGTATTTATTGCATATTTCATCTAACTTGAATCTTAAAAAAGGCTGTGCAAAGGGTGATGATAAAATTTTAAAAGTAAAAAAAAAAGAAATAGTCAAAAAAGATTAAGAAGTAAACTATCATTAACTGTAAATGTTGTGTATCATTAACTGTAAAACAAGATTTAGAGACAACAAGTACAGTGTTGCCCGTTGCTTTTTTTGCACAAGCTGTAGCTTGTAGCCGAAATTGTAGGAGTAAATAAAAATTTGGTAATACGATTAAGTATTAGTATATATTGCAGGTATTAATATGTGAAAAAGAAATAGATTATGAG
Source organism: Acromyrmex echinatior (assembly GCF_024713525.1). NCBI lineage: Eukaryota > Metazoa > Arthropoda > Insecta > Hymenoptera > Formicidae > Acromyrmex > Acromyrmex echinatior. Next base: position 938,502 of record NC_141860.1, read on the forward strand.
AAGTTTAAAAAATATTTAGATACTGCTGAACTTTGTATTAATTTATAGCGCAAGGGGCAATCAAATTTTTCGAAAAACACGAGCTCAAAATAGTAGAATGAAGTCCCGAATATGTACAAATGAAGACATTATGCATTACCTTTTCATTGCATCAGATCCTTTAATTAGTAGTATAAGGATAAAACAAGAAGAAATAACTGAGGATTTATCTACTGAAACTAAAGAGCTCTTAATTAATTAAAATAAAGTTACCTTTATCAGTAAAATAATGACTATTTTAATAAACTATTTTAATATTATTTTAATATTATTTTAATAAACTATTAACGTAAAAGTATTAAACACATAAAATATAAAGAAGTTTAAAGAGTTAAATAAAAAAGTGTAAAAAAATATAATCGAAAATTAAGTAAAAGAATAAAAAAAAATATAAAACAAAAAACGAAAAATAATAAAAAGGAAAGACAAAAAAGACAAAAAACAAGGAAATTAAAAAAATAGATAAAAAACGAAACTCTTTTAATGACTGATGACGAGGTAAAAGGACTTCAATATTGCATTATTAGTAAGGCAATATTGAATAAGGCAATATTATTAAATTCAGTGATTTTGAAAAATGAAATAAATTTAAAATAAGTTTTTATTGCATATTTCTGTACCCACGATTGATAAAGACTAATGCTTTTTTTTTTAAATATTATATATTTTTTTAAATATGTTTTTAATGCTTGAAGCTCGAGCCTTTTTTCCTAATGTGCGCCGAAGGAACTTGAACGGTATCTGGCAAACGGTGTAATCGAATACAATCGCACGGCTCATCAACGTTATAGTCAGAACAATTGCGAACAGTTTTGTCTATAGTTTCTACCAACGATTGACAAGCAATTTAAAGACCGACAGTGGGCTGTTTAATTCAGTGCTCGTTTGAAACATGTCGCTGACGTTTACGCTGATCGGCGAGAGTAGCGTCCTCGCCGTGAGCTACTTTCCAGCTGTAGATTTAGGTGATGGCGATTACAAGCTCGGTTTGACGGACTTTGAAACGTATTGTACTCTAGTCAATGTGTACTATTATATTCAACAAAAAAAAGTTTACTATGGCAACGAGAAAATTGTCATTCCCAAAGGATCGTAGGAATTGCATGATATAGAGCGGTATCTGAAGCGTGAAATTTTACATTTTCACGATGCGAAGGGCAAGGATGAAAAATTCCTACTGATTCTTCGCGCAAACAACAATACGATAAGAAGTGAGATTAAATGTGCCTATCCGATAAATATTGCAAAACATTGGCTCGCTATTGGGATATTCATCGAATCGCGTGCTGGAGCTGTGACAGTGGCATGAATCGGACATGCCAATAAATATTATTAACCTGAATATCATACGTATCGAGTGTAACATGATCGCGAGTGCGTACAGCAACGACAGATGCGTGCATACGATACATGAATTTTTGCCGAGCGTGCCGCCGAGATATAAGATATCGGAAAGGCCGACGCAGGTCATTTACCTTCCAATCGTTGTATGGAGCATTACGGATCTGACGATTTGCGTAGTGAGTCCAAAATGGTCGATTGCTTGATTTTCGCGGAGAAGAGATCACAGTTAGGTTGCATGTACGACGGTGCTAATATGAGATGCTTGTGTTGAACGAACAGCCAAAACACACGAGAGATACGCCTTTTACTGGAAAGACTACACTTGGAAAGAAATTGACTGCGTCCAAAGTCTTGTTGCATTCTTAAAGTCGTTGGATTTCATCGTACAAAATGGCTGATATCCTGAATATTATCAGTTAGCCGATCTTTGACGACCGCATCGTCAAGATCAAAACTCACACGTACAATCCTTATGCTAACACTACGTTTGGACATAGCGACGAGATACGGATATCCATACAGCAGTAGGATTTATACACGTTGCCGTGCGACAGTTTTCTTTACATCGAAGGAAGCTTGACGGTGAAGAAGAAGAACAATCAGATGTCGACGACGTTTGGAAATAATTGCGTGGCGTTCATGTTTAATGAAATTCGATATGAACTCAATGATGTGGAGATTGACCGCAACAGAAACGTTGAAATTATCAGTACCTTCAAGAATTATCTGTCAATGATGTATGACAAAGCTTCGATTGCCTGAACGAGGATGAAACTCTAGATCCGACATGGAGGAAGGGCACTAATTTTTGCCGCTCAACATGCTACTGGGCTTTTGCGAGGGTTACAAACGCGTGGTCGTCAACGTGCGTTGCTTTTGATACGATTGCGCAACGATTACAATTGCTTAGTGGGAAATCCTGTGACGGAGCTTGAGATTGAGTTATTCAAAATGCGGTGGCGGATGCCTCACGTTGCGTTAAAAGAGATCAATAAATTATCAATGCTGCTAGTTCTATCTGAGCATGAGTTTTCGTTGGAATCTGTACGAGTATCTTCTGTTACAGAATACGACCAAGCATTCATGGGCTGTCAAAATGGCTACTCAATTTGAGAAATCGCGATGTTATTTTTGGTCTGCAGATCGGTCAAAAGAATGTCATGTCACAAGATGTTAACGTGTTCGACAATGTAATTTGATTGTAATTTGAGTTACGTGAAAGTATATCTAAATTCAAAATTTTATCCGTACAACGATTTCAATCTGGATTTTGGCAAAAAGAGATACGCTGTCCTATTTGATATGTACGCACATATTGTAAAGCATATTATAGAATCAACTGCTTCGAAGCGCTGCTCAACATGCTCTCATTTATCGAGAAAGGGCCTTTTGCGGTCATTGATTGCTCGCGACAAAACGAATCTGTCAAGAGCACCACTATGGACGTACGCATAGAATTTGACTGCAAGGAGAATGTGCTCGCCAATACTACCGCCTATTGTCTTATCGTACACGATCGTGTAATCAAGTACTGTCCGTTGTCTAACGTAGTGCGCAAGATTATGTAAATTGCAAGATCAGCAAGTACTTAGAACTTTAAAAGGGAGCGAAAAACCGGGGTGAAGCACAATCTTGAAGAATTGTTCGTCATAGTCATACCAACGTTGGTGCATCTACAAGGGGATTCGTCGTTAACAAGAAATTTATCGTCAAAGAAGTAGCGATGCTGAAACAGAAAACCGTTCTCACATTTTCCCATGGAAATTTTTGACAAGATCCGACAAGTCTTCCTGGTTGAGTGCTTATCAGCATGGATTGCGATGAGAGGACGGAATGGTCCCTTACAGTGAGATGAAACGCCTGATCACTGCGGCTGTATTTGAAGATGATGCTATTGTGTACAGACGCGAGAAACGAACATAGCTGTAGGAATTGCTTTTGGACGATGAGCGAGAACTCATATACATCGAGATCTTGGATGCAGTTTTCGAAGACATGGAATTTTTAATTAATCTGGATGATTGTAATACTATTCGATGTGGAAAACATGCAAAGAATTGCAAAATGCATTTAAAATATTTAACTGGTAGTTGTGACGCTAGGAAAAATTGTAAGATTTTTTAATTAAAATATATCTCACATTAAGAGGATGCTGGAGTGTTCTGTTTTACCATTAATTATTAAAGACTCTTTTCTCTTAATTGTGTTTATGGATTGAAAAATTCTTCTCCACAATTAAAGTATCGACAACAACGCAATTCACCAGCTACAATTGAATACGAAAAACGAAAATTGAAGACTTACAGTTTGTTATCGACTTCTAGTCAACACATCACAATATGTGCTGCACATAAGAGTTTCAGAACTTGCACGTTCGTAAAAAGTAACTGGCGAATTGTAGAAAACCTGAAAGAACAATCCTATGTTTTTAGAAACGAGGTAAAGGCTTTAGTATAAGAGAAAAGAGTCGCCGAAAATTTCGTTTGTTTACGAGTGAAATTGACGTGAAGCCATGAAACCAAGCAGTATTTCAGTTCCGCGATATTCCGACAGTCGCGCTATCAAGAAAAGTGCGTCGCTGAATCACAGAAATGATCTGAATTATCGACCTACTCAGGCTCAACTAAAAAACGTTCTTACGTTTTTGGCCCTGGCCAAAGTTCTTTTTTTTGAGAAGAAAAATAATAATAAAATAAATATGATATTAGTTATTTCAATTTTGTTGAAATCATTTCTTCATAAACAAGAAACGTACCATTTTATTTACATATGCATACAAATGAAGATCTTTTACATACATTTTATTTAATAAATTATTGATGCATATATATATATAAAATACATATATGTATATGTATGTATATATACATATATATTGTGTGTGTATATATATATATTGTAACCACACTCACGAGCGTGGCGCAACTTCGTCGCGCATTCACAGCTGAGGTTTTCCTATGCAATCGGGTGACGGGTGGCGTTACGAGACGCAGCAGAAATGTGTCTTCGCGCGGTCGCTCTTAGGGGCGATATACAATCGCAAAACGATAGTTGGGCGCCAGGCACGAGCGAGCGTGCCACTCTTTCTCAAAATTACACGATACTTTCTTCATGCAATATTCAGACGAGCTGTGAACTCGATGGGCTCTCAACCGGTAGTTCAGCCTCGGAAATGGCAGAGGGAGCGGTTCGTAATCGAGGTTAGCAAATCGTTTGGAGGAGCGAATAGGGACAGCAATAAAACACACTAGAATTAACAATAACAAAGTTAACACATATATTAAATAAGTCTTCGACTTGCGTTTACATCTGTCGGCAATTTTGCAGCGATAAGTTCGGATTAAGCGTGATAACGGCTTCACGAGGGCTCCAGCTGCACGCTAGACGTATACACTTCGTTAGATTCCCGCGACACGAGCTCACGCCATCTAGGGATACTCTCGTGAATTATACGAACAAGACTTCGCTGCTTCGAAAATACTACAGAATTCGGCAATGATTGTAGCGCGGGCACGGCATGACCTCGTGCGCTCTTGCGCTTCGCTAATCGCGGGAACCTCATGCCCGTGTCGCATGTTCTGGCGCGCAAAATTCGAAAGGCCGCAGGATCCTTTTCGAGCCGCCTCGTGGTCTCGAGGTATCTATTCGGGGCCGTCCTTGGGACGTAGAGTGGCCACCCCCGTCATGCCATTCCGACTCTCGCTTTGCGCCTGGAAGAGGGTGCGATAGGAAAGACCTTGCAACAATAAAAAGGGCGTAATAATGAATGATAACATCTGCGTGCGACCTGGAATCAGGTGCGCCCCGGCGGGTCCGTCAGCAGCGGTCGTCTCTCGACTCCCATTCCTGGTCGTTCTTTTTCTTCTCCTCTCCGGTGAGGTGGCGTCAGTCTGCCAAGATCGTGGGAGTCGCCGGGCCCTATGACTCTCAGTACGGGAAATACACAGAAAAGGGAAAACGAAAATGGCGACGCCGAACGCGCAAGGCACGCAAAACAACGTCGCGGAAAAAGCACAGGTACGTCCGCTCCTCAAAATGTGAGAGGACTCAGGACGATAGATTGTTCGGTCAGGCCATGCGGCCCTTGTGACGGATGGAAAACGTCACGTCGCAACATATATATATATATGTATGTTATTATATATATATATAATAACATACATATACACGTGCGTGCGTGCGTGCGTGCGTGCGAGCGTGCGTGCGCCAGCTACTTATGAACGCGCAAGGTTTGATATTATTTTATGCAGCATATTTTTGACTCGACTCAGATGTCGACTTAGTAAGAAGCGCCATTCCTCTTGTCGGTCGGGTGCAAACGAAATACCGCTATTCAACTACAGAAATGGATTAAATCATTGTTTAAACCAGCAATATATTATCAGCTAGAAACGCCATAATAATAATATATTTTTGTATTATATATATAGAAATATATATACGTATCAGGATCGTTGTTTAGAAAAGGAATCGTGCGTCTTTGCCGCATCGGCGATGATGCCAAACTAGAATCGATAGAAATCACATTCTTGAATTGCAGAACGAATGATCGAAACAGAAATACGACAGAGTGAGACAGAGAAATAACAAAAAAGAATAGAAGCTCCGATTGTAATTGATGAGGCTCCGCACGCCGAGCTGGGCTCGTCGAGCGAAACAGCGAATCCTTCAGAGTCTGTGTTTCTCTTTCTTTCTATAGTCGCTTGTTTCTAGGGATCGAAAATATTTTCTGGGAAATTTCGGCCGCTCAACGTGTATCATTAAGAGGAACATTATAAATAACGTAAAAGTTTTAATAAATTATACTAATCCTATATCCCTCCAATTTATGTATAGTAGTAAAAATCATTTCAAAACAAGATAATTTACGAAATATTGACATTTCCATGATTTTTCATGGAATTTTCATGGAGCGTTATATACTACGTTCATATAAGTGGTTTATAAAACCTCGGCGTGGTCTTGCGCGTAGGATGTGAGATCTGAATGTTAGAGATTCCACGATCGATTCTTTTTTTCATTTTTCGTAATTTTTTTTTAAATAAGTGATATTGTTAATAAACACATATTACAGATCAAATATATTTTTATTTAATTATTGAAATTATATGTGTATTTCTAAAAGTTTTAAACCGACAATTGTAGCAAAAATAATTGACGTAGTATGCGTTGAATAAATAGAAAACTAGTATTTTTATATGTAAATAAAATCTGTTTATCTTTAGAAAAAATCCGAAAAGAAATCATGTTCTTGGAACAATGTTAAGTTTTATGCCGATCAATACTTTTTTTTATAACTATCACCCGAATGTATGAAAATTCTGAGAATAAATCAAATTGCAAAAATGCGATTTATATAATTACTATAGAGACGAAGTGTTTGATGAAGTGAAAGTAGACTTTGAGAATATAATGGACCAAGAGTCATCCGACAAAGAAATGCTATCTGACGATAGCGGATATGTTAGTGATATGAGCGAGTATGAAATGGATCGCGTAGAAAAATTCGTGTCATCTCCAGAAATTGAATATTCGTATTAAGCACTGTGTGATCCACAATTATTATACAACGGGTGGTTCTTTAACTGTATGTACATCATGCATGATTCGTATAACTGACATTAACATGGAGAAATGTCAGGCATGAGACCCGTTCTTTTGGTAAGCTAGACGGCAAGTCGTGCACGAATTGCAGACTGCCTTTGTACATTATATTCTCGTATAGCATGTGCCCACTTTGCACACATTAAAAGAAAAAAAAACATGGAAAACCACGAGCGGAACGCGAACTGCTGGAATAGTGCGGCCAGGTCGCTACTTTGGTGAAGTGTTTCTCGTGGCAGCGATGCGACGAATGCATCGAGCAGCTCGAACAGCTTTCTCGTGCCAAGCGTCCCTGCCTCGCTATTGGATACAAACAATCCGCGGTGGCGAGGATGTGTCGCGTGACTCGCGGGTGCAAAGTTGGAATTGGAGCGATGTTTCGTGCACATTGGTGCACATTGGCGAGTACGCGAGTGGCGAATACTCGAGTGGTAATGAACGATCTCTTGTCTGGCGAAAGATCGACGCTGCGTTTGAGAGTCGTATATTGACAAGTGCGGTGATAAACTGTAATCACATCGAGCCGCGGCGGTTTTTAGAAGACGCTGGCGATGTAGTATTCGAGCGAGTGCGAGACGCTGTAGAAAGAGACACGGCAGTGTAAAAGTGAATACCGCGTTCAACGGTGAATTTGCGACGAAGGATAAACGTGCTAATAAGAGCGTAAATACAAAGAACAGCGAGATATATCGTTGCACCGATATGCGCAAGCGGTATGACACGTCGTCGAGCCTATCCTAGCATCGCTCGAAGAATCCTCAATTTGATAGTGAATAAGCATAATCCAATGCACGCGGGATGTCACATCAAAGTGTCGCGAGAAATAACGACGAAATGAGCGATGATCAGTATTTGTTCGACGGACAATGCATGTTTCGCATAGTCAGTGATCGCCGCTCTGTACCCCGCAGAAAGACATGTAAATCGGGAATCATCATACCCGCATTACACCGCAGTTTTATTAAATCTCGCGGATATCGAATTTCCAATGACATTAAAAGACATTCCGAAATTCGAACGGTTGAATGCGGTGTCGATCAACGTCTACAGCATCGAAAATAGACAGGTCTTTCCTCTGCGGCTCATCAATGACAAGAAGGAGAAGCATGTCAATCTCCTGTACTTACAACATTCACGCAACGACAACATTAGACACTTTGCGTGGATAAAAAATCTATCCTGCGTTGTAAGATCACAAATTACTGGGAACGAGAGCAGGAAATATTTTTGTGATCGGTAAGTATAATAAAAATAGTCAATAAAAACAGTAAAAAGGAATAGAAAAATGATATCTTTATTATTTGCAGGTGCCTTCATTACTTCAGTTCGTGCGAAAAATTGCAGTCGCACGAAGTAGACTGCCAGAAAATCAACGACTGCGCCATCCGATTGCAGAGCGAGGACGACAGATGGCTCGAATTCGATAACTATAACAATCGAGAACGAGTGCCGTTCATCGTCTACGCTATCGATCTGGAATGCGTCTAACGCAAGACGAAATCTGACAAGGAAGACGCGTCGTCGTACGTATTAACAGCATGACACGTTTAGCATAGGCTATTACGTGCGATGTGCGTACGATGACGCGTTATCGTCGTATCACTTCCATCGCGATGAAGGCTGTATAGCGTGGTTCGCGCGACAACTGAACGATTTGGCGCATCGCGTGAAAAATATCGTATCTGACAACGTGCCCATGGAAACATTATCTAAACAGTAATGGGAGGCGTACCATAGCGCGACGCGTTGTCACATCTGCGAGAAATCGTTCGCGCCGGACGACATGCGGGTCCGCGATTATTGTTATCTACCGGTAGATACCGTGATCCAGCGTATTCGAATTGTAATTTAAATTACAAAAATTCGTTTTATATTCCAGTCGTATTTCACAATTTATCAGGCTACGACGCGCAATTTTATAATTAAGGAAATTGCTACCGCATACGATGGACATGTAGATATACCGATAATTAAAGAAAAATATATTTCATTCATTAAACATGTCAATAGCACCAAAGATAAAAATGAAAAGAATTTTCAGAAAAATTGCGTAAAATTAAGATTCATTAATATTTTCAAATTTTTAAATGCAAATCTTGATAAATTGGCGTCGTATCTCGAAAAAGATAAATTAAAAATTGTACGTTCCGAATTTCCAACATTATCAAACGAAGAATTTGAATTACTCACACGAAAAGATGTCTTTCCGTACGAGTACATTGATTACGTCGAAAAATTGCAGGACACGCCTTACCACCGCGCGAAATATTTTTCAGTTCGTTGAGAGGCGATACAGTATCCGAGAGCGATTACGCTCATCTGCCGCGAACATCTGAAAGCGATTCTCCATCTGAACGCTCGGCGAGTACAGTGATCTGTATTTGATGTCTTGTTATTAGCAGACATTTTCGAAAATTTCTGCAATAGTTGCATTGCGAGTTACTGTCTCTCATTATTATACATTGCCAGGTTTCACGTGGGACGCCATGCTGAAATATACAATATAAGATTCGAATTGACATTGATATGGTCATGTTCATCGAACGCGATATACGCGGCGGCATTGACTCAGTCAATGCTCCGACAGATACGCGCAGGCTAATAACATAATAACAAGTACATGTGTTCATTCGATCCATCGAAACCGTCGTCATACTTGATGTACTACGATGTGAATAATCTGTACGGATGGGCAATGTGTCAACTTTTATCATACATCGAATTTCGTAGTGGGTTGAAGATGTTACGAATTTTGACATGAGCGCGATCGTTCCGGATTCACCTATCGGTTATATTCTCGAGATCGATCTCGAGTATCCGCAGCATCTACATGACCGACATACTGACCTACCTTTCTGCCCAACGCGCGATAAACCGCTTGGCAAGCACGAAAATAAACTTCTAGCGACATTGTACGATAAGCAACGTTACGTCATCCATTACCGCAACCTGCAGCAATGTACTCGTCACGGTCTTCGCGTAATAAAGATTCATCGGGTGCTACAATTCGCTCAATCTCCATGGCTCTGCGATTACATTGAACTCAATACACAATTTAGAACGCTCGCGAAAAACGATTTCGAAAAAAATTTGTATAAACTAATGAACAACGCGGTATTCGGTAAGACCATGGAGAATGTGCGCACGTTGATGTAAAATTAATAACAAAATGGGATGGACGGTACAGCGCGGAGGCATGATCGCGAAATCGAATTTTCACAGCCGCAGCGTCTTTGCGGAAAATTTTATCACCGTCGAAATGCGCAAACTCGAGGCGAAGTTCAACAAGCCGATTTACGTGGGTATGTGCATACTTGACATATCGAAAGTCTGCTTGTACGAATTTCACCACGATGTCACCGATGTATCGCGACAAATGCAAGATCATGTACACCGACACGGACAGTCTCATTTACTATATAGAATGCGACGTTTACGAGACTATGAAACGCGATATCGCTAGATTCGACACGAGCGATCCGGCAGACAACGTGTGCGATATACCTCTCGCGAACAAAAAAGTACTCAGCCTGATGAAGGATGAGAACAACGGTGTATTAATGTTGGACTTAGAGCGAAGAGAGTGGATGGCAAGAAGGACATTAAAAAGGCGAAAGGCGTAAAGAATAACATCGTAGCGTGAACGATAATGTTCGACGATTACACGCGGTGTTTGAACGAAGAGATTGAAATGACTCGCCGTCAATCGTGTATACGATCTAAATTACACGAGGTGTACACGATATCCGAATCGAAAATCGCTCTGAGTCCATACGACGACAAACGATACGTTGTACCAGACTCGACGGAGACGTTACCGTGGGGGCATTGGCGGATACCTTTGTAATACAATATATGTATTATATGTAGCATATATTGCTATTATGTATTACTATTGTAATTTACACTTTTTTTACATTTATACAAGTATTATTACTATTTTTTATATATTACAGTTATTGTACTTTCATATAATGTTTTTAATATTTATATACGTATTAATTATATACTACTATTCTAATTTACACTTTATGTGTCTCATGTTTTTATCATTTATGCATATTACTATTGTGTATTTCTATTCTTTTAATTTATACTTTACGTATGTTTTTTTTTACATGTATATAAGTATTACTATTATGTATTACTACATATGTATGTATTCTGCTCTATAAATTGTTACAAATAATTATACATTTTGTATACTTCAAAACAAAGATGATGATGATGATTGGGGAGTAATAAAAAAAAAGAAATATATACTTTATTTATTTATATTTATATTACTTATATTGATATATTTATATATTTTTATACGTAGAAAAAAAATACACGAAAAATTTTATCAAATGACATTGTTTTTGTGTATCCATGAATTGTGCGATCCATTGAATCCCAGCCACCTTGACGTACACCTTGTCTCCCTTCCTGCGCAGTACTTTCTCCATGAGATACACGTCCGGATGAGTAGCGCGATGCAACTCGTGCTCATAGAACGCACCAGCGACGGATTTTCCGTAATAGTCTTCGAGTAGATAGGTTACGGGATTGGTACGCTGTACCTTAACAATCATAAACACTTCGGTGGTTCAATTTGGCGTGTAACTCTTCTCAAAAATCGTCTTGTACTTGCTCACGCGTACCGAATCGCCCACTTTGAATTTTGCTGGACCAGCGATTTTTATCACGTACACATTGTACACCGTGTCGAAGAGTCTTTCGGCGATCGCGGGAGTTACGTTGGCGGGCCGCATCCCGATAGTGTGATGCTTGCGTGCGTTGTAATTTGATACGAGACACGGCAGCTCGTCGATCCACTTGTAATTGCCGTTGAGTGTAAACATCTTCCACATGTCGCTTTTGACGATTGAACCGCTTGATTACTGACGCTTTAACGTCGAATACCTGGAATAGTGATTAACATCGTGTTTTTTTAAGATTTTCTGCACATCGGCATTGTAAAACTCCTTGCCCATATCCGTTTGTAAATTTTTAGGACATCTTCCACTTGCTCGAATTATCTCAACAATAGCATCAGTTTCGCTTCCCTTGCTCTTGAGCGGTACGGCTCACGCGTACTTGCTCAACACATCGATGATTTCACCGAGCGTGCCGTCAGGATATAAAATATCGGAGAGGCTGACGTAAATCATTTACCTGATCATCGCACGGAGTATTACAGATTTAACGATACGCATCGTCGATCAGAACGGACGATTATTCGATTTTCGAGGAGAAGAGATCACCGTTAGATTGCACGTACGGCGGCGATAGTGATAACGTGCGCGTAAGATGCTCGTGCTGAACGGAACGGAGTGTACTCAAAGAGATAACACATTCTTTACAAAGTCGGTGATGCCACAGCTCGACAACACTCGTTCAGCTGCATCAGGAAGAAGAAGAAACTTAGCATGTTACATTTTTAGTCTTTGGGATTCGCGGTGTACAACATTTGAGATGACTGATATCTTAAACATTAAAGACGAGTTGATCTTCGACGATCGCATCGTCAAGATTGAGACTCACACGTACAGCCCGTTCGCCAACACAACGTTTGAGTACAGCGACGAAATAAGAATACCTATACAGCAACAGAATCTGTACACACTGCCGTACGAAAGCTTTCTATATGTCAAGGGAAAACTGACGAAGAACAAAGTGGTCCAGGGTGCTCATGTGGCATTGGGAAATAATTGCGTCGCGTTCATATTCGATGAGATTCGATATGAACTCAATGGTGTGGAGATTGATCGTAACAGAAATGTGGGCATAACTAGCACGCTCAAAAACTATGTAACAGTGTCATCCGACAGAAGCGTGATTCTACGGAATGCCGGCTGGGATGCGCAGATTACTGCAGCCGGATACTTTAATTTCTGTGTACCGCTCTACGTACTGCTTGGATTTTGCGAAGATTACAAACGCGTGGTGATCAATGCTTGAGTTGATTTTAATACGAGCGCGCAACGATAATAATTATCTGACGGGAGATAGAACCAACGCTCGAATTATTCAAAGTACAGGCGAATGCCGCATGTGTTATTGAGCGAGATAAATAAGCTGTCGATGCTGCGCGCTTTGGAGAGCGGACGATATCTGAGCATGGCTTTTCGCTCGTGGGATCTGTACGAGTTTCCGCTCTTGCAGAGCACAACCAAACATTCGTGGTCCATCAAGACGGTTACTCAGCTCGAGAAGCCGCGCTACGTTATTTTCGCTATACAAACAGGTCGAAAAAACATCCGAGGATGTAAGTCGATTCGATGACTGCAAATTAAGCAATGCGAAACTTTACCTGAATTCGGAATGTTATCCGTACGATGACTGAATCTGGTTTGATAAAAACAGATGTGCGATTCTGTACGACTTGTACGCGCGTTTCTGCAAGGGCTACTACGGATACAAATATCTCGAGCCGAGTCTCACTTTTGCAATTTTTTTATGTAATAGCCCATTCGTGATTATCGATTGCTCTCGACAGAACGAATCAGTCCGAATGGCACCGTGGACGTGCGATTAAAGTTTGAATGTAAAGAAGACGTACCCGCAAATACAACAGCCTATTGTCTCATCATACACAATTGCGTGGTTCAGTATAATCCATTGACCAACGCAAAATCATCTAAATGCACCTCTATATAAAATCTACGATACGTTGCAATCGACCGCAATCGACCGCAATCTTCTAGAACATGTTCGTGCCAACGTTTGTGGATCTGCAAGGATTCATCATTAACAAGAAATTTATCGTGAAGGAAGTGGCGGTGCTGAAACAGGGGATCGTTCTCACATATTACATTTTTACGAGTTCCATACCATAGAAATTTTTGACAAGATCCAACATGTCTTGCGCTTTCTGGTTGACTGCTTATCACCATGGATTGCGATGGGAGGACGAGATGGTCCCGTACAACGAGGCGAAACGTCTGATCACAGCAGCTGTGTTTGAAGATGATGTTATCGTGTACGTTAAGGGACGCGAGAAACGAACGTGACTGTGGAACTTGTTTTTGGACGATGAGCGAGAATGCATGTGCATCAAGACCTTGGATGTAGTTTATGAAGACATGGAATCTTTAATCAAGCTGGATGTTACTAATATTATGCGATATGGACAACATATTCAGAATTGCGCGTTACAAAATGTATTGAACATATATAACTAGTGGTTGCAAAAGAATTTTTTAAATAAAAATACGTTAACGTATTTATTACTTATTTCTTTTTTTCCTTTGTAATACATGTACTCGTATGTATGAATGTGTATGTATGAATGTATGTTCGCAATTCTTAGAAAGAGAGGAGAGTTATCCCCTCTTCGATTCTAGAAGTTTTATATATCGCAATTTACGCGAGTGCAATTAGTCTTGCGATACTCGCTTGTACGGTTGAAAAAAAATGTACTTCGCTAAAGAGCAACGCATCGTACGAAACGAAGAAGGACTGCAGTAACATGTAAGTTTTAACATTCTATACACAAAAGAAATGTTTTTAACATTATGTATGTACACAGCATGGAGCATCGCAAGGTGCGTTTATTGAGCAGACGTTACGATCTGACGACTACAGGTTACAAATTTTTGGAAATTGGAATCAACGTTGGTCCACCGAGTTACGTGGAGATCGCCCTGGGAGATCATCGCGGACATGAACTGCTGCTGTCTCTCGAAACGTGGAAGGGTCTCTACGAGCAGCGATGGAATATTTACAAGAATATTTATTGCGAAACGACAAGACGTACAAAGACAATTTTATAAGCGTTGGACCTCTAACTGTCAGCGTTTACATGCTACGCTCGTACGTCTCAATTCTTCGTCCGTATGCATGATGATGATCGAAACGACGCTATGATGTATGTTTGAGTTTGACGGATGTATCGATGTAATGTTCGAACGATTAGTCCGACTCGTCGATACGATTGATGTTAAGTATACGTTATTCTCCGATATCGCATCCAAAAACGCTATACGCGATAGTGACATCTTTAACAAACATCAGTTCGTTGATTGCGAGCTATTGGCTTTAATTTTTAATACGTACAAAAAAAGAAATGATGTAATAATATGTAAATTAAAAAAATTTTTTTTTGTTCATATCATTATATATGTAGTTTTCTTTATTTCCCATCAAATCTATCGTATCCATTGTAATACAAAGAAGAATGATTAACAAATATGAAAATAAATGTGCGCAATTCGGAGATTAAAACTGATCTTCTCATTTTATACCATTTACTTGGTTGCATGAAATTTGTGTCACATTACATTGATGATGATGTCACCTTTCGAACATGTTGTGACATGTCAAATGGTTTTGGGTATGAAAAGAAAAAAGGGAAATAGGAGAAGACGGCAACGCATCGAGAGAAAGATGGTAAGTATATAAAATAGCGCGCACGGCGGCGGTGGCCCGAAACGCACTTTGGGGTGGACGTGGGGTCCGCAGCGGCGGCAGTGGCGGCAGCGTCTGCGCCGGTGAAATGTGGGGTAGCGGCGGTGGCGGCGGTTCCCAATGATACGTGACGTCACAACATGGTGGCATGTATCATCATATCGATAAACACTGATAGCGCCGAGACTTCCCGCGCCTCCCCTCCCTTTCCCGCGCCTACCAGTACCCTCCACGCTTACGAGTACTCCCCGCGCCCCGCGCCCCCCTCAGAGGACTTGGGTTAGAACCGCCATTATTATACTACTCATTCCGAGACAAGATGTTTGTTATAACACGATTCCTCGTCAAAAATTTGAATATTGTTTTAATCAAAATCATATCTATGTTGTAATCGATGATCTATTATTAACGATTATGTGCTAATATTCCATCGTATATGGTTTTGATGTTCAGAAATCCGTGCTGATAATCTTCTTCTTATAAATTGCAACGATTGTGATGCATCTTACGTGGGACGAACAGGAAGAAGACTAAAAAAAAAGTTACATAATTGATACCCATAATTGATAATTTATGATTGTTAAGAATCTGTGCATTCTATTGCGCAGTATAATCAAATTAAAATAAGGTACAGTGTTCTGATAGTTCGAAACTGGTTCGATTGTATTGTATAACAAATCCTTAATCTGAAATAATAAAAAATAAAAACTTTATAATTTGAATAAAATTAATTAAATGATTCTATTTGAATAAATTTAAAAAATTAAGAAACATATATAAATATGATAGAGAACGCCAATAGTCAGTCAAAATTAAATGTTACAATATATATTCTTAATTTAAATTTAATTATCTCAGATGTGATCTTGCGCCGAAACGTTCGGACATTAACCACAATCAATCTAAGGTAATATAAATGTGATAAGGCACCAAGACATTCGCAGACATTCCTATATATGAAATAATCCCCCTAAATTTGAAAAAGAACTTATTAAGTTCTTTATCGAGTAAAAAAATATTAAGTTCTTTATCGATAAGAAAAATATTACCGGAATGTCCAAATATTTTGGCGCCTTATCATATTTATATTATTATTAGCGTCTCAGATCGATTGTGGTTAATGTTCGAATGTTTCAGCGCAAGATTACATCTGAGATAATTAAATTTAAATTAAGAATATATATTGTATTCATAACATCTAACTTTGACAGACTATTAGTGTTCTCTATCATATTTATATATATCATTTACATGGTACTTATTCTTAAGAAATATAATTAACAAAAAAAACAAATTGTATTTATATGCATGAAATTATAAAATATTATGAATAAAAATTTACTTATTAATGTAACATTAGATATTAGAACGTTAATTAAAAAAAAAAATTTTCCCGTAATGTTAAAATAAAGGATAGTAAAGGACAATAATATTGAAAAATAAAGAACAAAATTAAGTTTTGAAAAAACAAATAAATTTAAAGGACAGCTACCTAAAATAAAGGACTGTCTTTTACAATAAAGGGCATATGGTCATCGTAATTATAATAATTGTACCGTGATAAATATAAATTTATTTTATAGGCAAAAGGTAGTGGCGTAAACGAAATTGAAAAAAAATTTACTTTGGCCGCGAAAAAATGATAGAATGGATGACCAAAAATACTAATTTTGGCGCATTTAACCTCAATTTTCTCGGAAACCTAACGTGTTAGGCCAATTCTGCGACCGGATTTGTTTTCAATGAACAAAAATCCATTAGAGAATATTTCATTAATTCAGGTCTTAAAAAAGGTTCATTTTTGTATAACTGAGTAATAAATTGTAGTAGAAATTACAGATTCGAAAACTATAGATTCGAATGATTTCGATTTGTAATGCGATTTCAATACACAGCGATTCAGCATCGTAAAAGCGCATCGTATCACATCAACGTATCGCATCGCATCGTTGTTATTTCCGCATTAATGAATGCTATTCGTTTCTCACGGAATGTTAGCGGAAGAAACGGATGCAGGAAGAGCCTCATTTTTTTCTACTCTCGGTGGGGAAGACGCCAGGTAGTTGGAGAGTAGAGGAGTGGCGAACCAATAGTCGTTTTGTTTAGCGAATCGCTGCGATATCCGAAACACAATACGCGATATCCAAGCCGTTTGTTCCGAGAATACATTGTTTCCATTCTTCAGCATTCTGCCCGCGTATGGAAATGTAGTAATCACTTAAAGCGGATATGTACTACTACGTCTATCGTCATCGGCGTAAGCGTGACAGGAAAAGGCCCGCGCATTGTATACAATCTCATAGGGATCCTCGTAGCTTATCACGATTCTTCGCAATTTATTTTTTTTTAGGAATTAGTTTAATTACTTTCGCTAACAATTGAATTTCATTTACAAGCTGAAATTTGTTAGATAAGTCTTAAATTTAAATCTTAAATCTAAAAATTTGATTTTTAAATTATTAATATATTTAC
This sequence comes from Acromyrmex echinatior, assembly GCF_024713525.1. Classification (NCBI taxonomy): domain Eukaryota; kingdom Metazoa; phylum Arthropoda; class Insecta; order Hymenoptera; family Formicidae; genus Acromyrmex; species Acromyrmex echinatior. The sequence continues at coordinate 956,352 of NC_141860.1, forward strand.
TTATCTTTATTATCTGTAAGGTAATGATGTTCTGAAATTGTTAATGAAAATTACACGCGATTTTATTCAGAAATAAGTACGTTCTGGAAATATTAATTCAATAATTTGAAGCAAAATTAACATTACAGTTTTATGATTTATAAGTAAAACAATAGTTTGTTTATTATTAATAATCATTTATGTCGATGAATAATGTTCTGCAATTTCTCAAATAATTGAAACAACTTAAGTTAATAATTAACAATCGCAATACTCTTCTTGATGATTCAATTATAATATCTCAGTAATTATATTTCTTACATTTACTAATTTGTATAAATTATTTCTTAAATCTTTATTTTGAATATTACTTTGAATAGCAGCAAAAATATAATATAGAAATACATAAATAACAAAAGACGATTTTTTAATGTAGTTTTCGCAGAAAACTGAGAATAAACGCTTGAAATCTGAGAATAAACTGAAATCATAATAAATATCAAGAGAGGAAAGAGATGTGAATAAGGGAAGCAAAAGGATTGAGTTTGAGGAGAAAAAAGGAGAAACAGGGAAAGGCGGAGATCGATCGAGATGTTGAGGGGAATGGAGATTAAAATATTAGATAGGCAACGGCTGTGTGTGTCGGCTAGCCTAATGAATAAGAAATTTGGTATAACTACATTGAAATATCTGTAGAGATATTTCAATTGAAATAAATTTAATTCGACAAAAAGAGATCTCTTCATAAATTATTTTGGATATTTTGTGTTCGATATAATCGCGAAATATGGGTCGTGTTATACCAAAAAGTTAGGTAGGGTAAAACCACTAGTTGTGGATCACTCTTTAAAAAAAATTTATATTTTTTTATCCAAAATAATATCAAATAATTAATAAAATATTTAATAGTTATAATTGATCATAAAGATTACATTAGGGATGATTTTATTCTATTTTATTACCGTTTTATATATTTTAATTAGAGATGTAAAAATACCGTCAAATTCAATTTTACAATTATTTACGACAAAATTGCAATAAAATAGTAATTTATTGGTAATTTTGATTATATTGTCTTTATAGTTATGTATTGTACAATTAGTATTTCCCTACTTATGTATAAAAAAAAACAACATTCTTCTAATATTCCTAATAGGAATCGCTGATTGTATAACAGAGTTATTGACGAAATTTAAATATATTTAATTGTAACAAAACATATCTGTATGACACATTGATTCATGCTTATGTAAGTGTGTGGCTACTTGTCGCACTAGGTCGACTGATGCTGTTGATCGCGATATCGTAAACGAGTGTTATATTAATTATCTACATCACTAATTAATTAATTAAAAATAATATAATTTCATTCGTGAAGGAGTGAAAAATTATGAACAGGCCGATGTGAGTGGTGCAATTGAACTGTATACAAGTACGCCACTCCCGTCGTAAATCGTCCCTGATTTGTACCTGCCTTAAATGTCAGTTAGTTGTTTAATTACATCAATATATAGTATCATAAAAATTTTAGTTAACAAAGCGTTTTTAACTTCCCTGATGAAAATAAAAATCGGAGCGTAAATCGGATGTAATGAGAGAGTAACAAAAACGAAACTTCTATAGAAGGCGAAAATTGAAACATCAAAATGTGGAAAAAGCGTAAATGCTTCTTTTACATTTCATTGTTCGAATTTTCGCCTTCTAGAAGTTTCGTTCACGCTTTTGTTACTCTTCCATTACATCCGATTTACGCTCCGATTTTTATTTTCATAAGGATTAATGACTAAATGCTCTTATATCAAATTACTTTATTTTCTTAATTCTTTTAAATTACTATTTTACCAGCCTTAAAAAATTATGTAATTATGAGTAATTTACTATAATTTACCGGGTAAGTTATTGTCAAATTGGGTTATTTTCATGTCTAATTTGAATTAAACAAAATAATGGCAATTATACACAATTAGATCCCATGTACAATACTAATTGCGGATCAATTCATCAAACGCTTTATCCTTTCTGACTCGTTATTACATAAGAATAATAAAAATGATTTGCGCATGCACATTTTAATGTATAAAATAAAAATTATAATTGATACTCCACATTCTAGGGTCTAATTGTGGATCATGATGTAATTTTAACACATTCAAGTTTATTTAAAATTAGTGACAGTTTAAAATTAATGATAATTTAAAAAATTAATAAAAATTAAATGTTTAGCAACATTTGCTAGTTTTGAAAAACAATTAAATTGTGAATAATAATACTTTTTGCATATAGACATATATACTATTTTATATTATATTTTGATACTTAAAACAAATAAATATTTTCGGGATGACATCATTTATAAGATCTGACAAGCTTTTAAACATTTTTATAATAAATTACACAATAAAAGTAACGTTATAACATAATGATTAAACAACACCTACGGACACATTTAATCTCAACTGAGCATAACATCAATTTTTTGAAACATAATGTTATTTACTATTTACTATAAAACTTATAAGGCAATTCTTATGATATTACACTTTGAATAAATTTTTAAAGATACATACGTTAGTTAATTTCGCACATTTAATTAATTAACGACATCAATAAAATAGCACTGTTTCTAATAAATTAAAATCAATTGGGGCTTGAAACAGATAAAACAAATGCTAAAAAATCTTGTGATATGTATCATTTAATGAAAAATACTATAATTATTTAATGAAAAATACTATATAGTAATTATTTAAATATAAAAAATGATCTAGAACTAACGTCTACATTTAGTGCTTTTACCCTAAAATTTCTATATCAGTCTCTACTTTTTACAAGAAATATTGTACTTTCAATTCTTAAAAAAATTAATGATTACTTTCAAACAGCACAAATTATATTTATTTATAATTTAAATATAAAACGTATGAAAAGAAGAGTATAAAAAATCATTGTACAAGTTTGTGATATTTAATTATCATTACATTAATAAAAACATTAGACGTTTCGATCACAATCTGGCCATCCTCAGTAAATTCACAATATTCTTAAAACGCAGAATTACATATAGCTGACATTAAATTCAACCGTCGTATGATGTAATTATATATAAACGTGTTCTTTCATATGTGAAGGCCTTGTACAATAAACTTACATTGTCATATCCCAATTGTCATATCACAAAAAGTGTAGAACGAGAAGATTCCAGATTCTAATTTAATAAATTTACGTATCATTAATATCTTTTAATCGAAATGTGTGAGAATAGAATTGTTACCTGTTTTACCGCAAAAAAATAATGATGAATCTCAAGTACATCCTTTGCACAGATGGAAATTTGTCGTGAAATTGTATAATATGTTATTATTTGTCATATCATATATGTTACCACTATTTATATGTATAAGTCAAAAGTTTAGAAAGTTCTAGAATTATTTATTAAGTGTGAGAGAGATCTTCCTTAAGAAGAGGCAGATAAACATCAAGCAAAACTTCAGTGTCACTTTGCTTATTGATACCACTTATTTGGCCTTTAATGTATATCATTTCAGAAATTCTTCTTTTCATTAATGATTGTTCTGTGTCTAAAATTCTTATGTTATCCCAATCCAATTCATGCAACTCAAAAAATTTTTTAGAAAAATTTTTACGTAAAATTAATGAGACAAGAAGGAAGAATCATCTTCGATATTTACAAAAAACCTACTAATTCTGGGAGATATTTAAATTATTTTTTGAAACATCCATTAATACATAAAAGGGGCGTAATCATCGGGCAATTAGATAGAATTTTGCTTTTATCTCATCCAAAATTTCAAGAAAAAAACATCTCTGATTTAATTCATACTCTTTTAATGAATGGTTATCCTCTTAAATTCATATTTTCAATAATAAAAAATAGAATAAAAACCTTGGAAAGTAGAACTAATTTAGATCAAAATCGTGAGGACAATAATAACGAAAGTGATTCTAATTTTAATTCAAAGAAAAAGTTTTTCACAATACCATATTTAAGCAAAGTATCTGAAAAATTTAAAAAAACTTTCACGTATTCATGGCTTTAATATCGCTTATAAACCCATGAATAAAATGAATATATTTATAAAAACTGGAAAAGCTCCTTTGCTTAAGGATGACCATCGTGGAGTAGTCTACAAAATAAATTGTTTAAATTGTGAATGTTCTTATGTTGGCTAAACAAAAAGAAAATTAAAAACTCGTATAAAAGAACATAAGGCTGACATAAGAAGATCCACTTCCGAGATGTCAGTGGTTTCACGTCACCAGTTGAATGAGATGCATGAATTGGATTGGGATAACATAAGAATTTTAGACACAGAACAATCATTAATGAAAAAAAGAATTTCTGAAATGATATACATTAAAGGCCAAATAAGTGGTATCGATAAACAAAGTGACACTGAAGTTTTGTCTGATGTTTATCTGCCTCTTCTTAAGAAAGATCTCTCTCACACTTAATAAATAATTCTAGAACTTTCTAAACTTTTGATTCATATATATAAATAGTGGTAAAATATATGATATGACAAATAACAACATACAATGTCACAACAAATTTCCATCTGTGCAAAGGATGTACTTGAGATTCATCATTATTTTTTTGCGGTAAAACAGGTAATGATTCTATTCTCACACATTTCGATTAGAAGATATTAATGATACGTAAATTTGTTAAATTAGAATCTGAAAATTCTCGTTCTACACTTTTTGTGATATGACAATTGGCAGTGTAACTTTATTGTACGAGGCACCTTCACATATGAAAGAACACGTTTATATATAATTATATCATACGACGGTTGAATATAATGTCAGTTATATGTAATTTTGCGTTTTAATATTGTGAATTTACTGAGGATGGCCAGATTGTGGCCGAAATATCTAATGTTTTTATTAATGTAATGATAATTAAATATCACAAACTATAACTTGTGCGATGGTTTTTTATGCTCTTCTTTTCATACGTTTTGAATTATAAACCACGTTCGTTTTTATGATGTAATTTAACGAATTATATATATATTAGGTGTTGGAATTAATTCGTAGCGTTTTTTAATGAAAGAATGTTATTTATTTCACATGAGCATTAAAAAATACATTAATGAAAGTACTTCCCATCACTTGTAAAACGCTACGAATTAATTCCAACACCTAATATATATATATATATATATATATATATATCTTATACAATTATGAATATAATTTGTATTTGAAAATAATAAATATAATTTATTAAATTATATTTATTATTTTCAAATACAAATTATATTTATTTTAGTGTTTTAAAAATCTCTCGACACTAACTATTAAATTCTGGAATCAAAAATAAGGTGTTTCGTTCAAAAAAATCGATAACCTTGATCTCACCTTCAACGTTATTCAAGGTCAAATTGATAAGAACATAAATAGATTTTTTTGAACTCTACAATTTTTGTCTGAAACACTTTTCTGTAAAACTTATATTTTCCGAAATATTTAGGTGCCCCAACTTTTTTTGGGACACCCTTATACATATATAGATATACATATTATGCTTAAAAGGAAATAAATAATAAAATAAAGTAAACTTTTTAATATCATTGGACGTATCTCGCATATTTAAATCTTTCTTCAAATGCAAACAATTCTATAACTTTTTAAGATGAAAATATTCCGTTTCGAGCAATTAAAAAAAGAAGATTTGCTCTAACAAAATTAAAGAAAAGAATTAACAAAGGGTTTCGGTAATGGTCCCTTTAAATGGCGCGGAAGAGTTCACCTCTTTACGTCCGCGGCGGTACGCTGTGACGCGCGCTACCACCCCGTTTCTCCTCCCTGTACCGATTTTCTGCATTCCTTTCCGTCCCCCTCGCCATCGCTACATCTCCTTCCGCGGGATGTAATGAATCCAGTTTGTCGAACTCCACTGCTTCACCGCTGCTGACGGCTTTTCCCGACCTAACCATCCTAACCATCCATCTCAACCACACTCTATCCGTTCGTCCGTTTTCGTCCACACCAGTAACTGCGCTACGTGAACTACTGTGCTTTTCGGTGCCACCCTCGCAGCAGCGACCAACCCGCGCAGTCATTTCGTATTTCTCCTCCTCTCACATCCCCCTGCTCATTCACCCCCTCCGCAACCGCGAAGCTACGCCGCGCGCGCCCGATGCTCGTAATTACATCGAGTTCTCTTGACGATGGGAGAACCAGAAGGGAGTGTGTAAAGGTAGAGGTTCTAATTAATCAGCTAGCCGCAACGCGCGCAAATCGCTCTCGGTACACAGTGCGGCACGCCTATAGGTTGACCGTCGACTAAAGTACCGTGAGCCCTTGTGCACGAGGTAGGGTAATATGGCCTTTCTCCCAATTCTCTGTCTCCGACTTGTTTGGTTGGCGTTGTTAACTCTTAGATACGTTCACTCGCGTATCATAATTAGTAGGGGTGTGCGGGTACCCGAGTCTCGGGTTTGGGTCGGGAATTTGTTTCGGGATCGGGTCGGGACCCGAATGTTTGTGATATTTGGGTACCAGTAAATTATCGCATCGGTATCGGAATTTAAAATAGGGTAGTGATCACAGATCTAAAAACTTTTGAACGGCATAAATGTAATGCTTCTTCATGATTTTTCAATCGGGTTTTCCACTTAAACTATAACATAATTAATTAAAAAAGGAGTAATTAAAAAGGATATAAGCCAACTCCATTATTATTTGCGAATAATATTTTCAATAATTTATTTATTGCATTACAATATAAATAATTAATAAATATTTCGACCTTTATTAGGTCATCTTCAATATCTTAAACTGTTAATTTTAAAAAATTTCGCTCGCATCATTATTATACTAGAAAAAGTTTTTACATTAAAATGTTCCGTTATTCTTAAAATTCCTTTTAAAAGTTTGCTTAAAATACTTTCATTTAATTGATAAGTTAATAGTATGAAAAAATTAAATTAACAGCTGAAGAAGAATTCAACAAGAATTTATATAATTAGTAGAATTATATATGAAATTAGTGAATTCGTGAGATTAAATTAATTCAATTTTTAAAAAAGTCAATTTTGAAAATCATTATTTAATTTGAATTAGAATATCATAATTTTTTAAAATCAGTTTTCTAACAAAACGATTGTAATATGCATATCGAATAAATTTTATATTTTATTTATAAATTAAGTTTATATATAATATAAAATAAAAAATATTGTTTTCATATAGACATTATCTTTTTTTTTCCAATTTACATTTTATAATGTAAACCTATAAATATAAATCAATATTTAAATATGACTACTCTTTGCATTTTTATCGGCCATATTGGATCCGCCATTTTAAATTTTCTAATTCTGATCTTGGATTCGGAATTAACAACATAAAAAATTTATAAATATAACTTTTAGTATAATCAAATTTTTAAATTTTAGCCATTTTTTCGGTAATTTAATCCTACTGTGCATAATCACACACACACTGTGTGTCAACTTAATTTACTTATTTCTTTATCAAAGGTGGCAAAAGGTGATAAATAATCTTACAGTTCACATCACAAGAAACATAATGACAATTTCCAACTTTAATTATAAGGTGGAACTTTGGGGGACTTTTGATTTAAAGAATATTTATTGTCATAATTTTTTTAAACATACGAGAAGAAAATGATGGGCTTTAAAATCGTGCGAATATTCAAACTTATTTCATACACAATATCAATTTTATACTAATTCTGATAAGAAAAAAAACACCATAACATTTAAATTATAACATTAGGGACAAGTTTCCTAAGATTCTTATTCAAAAAGTTTTTATTAAATAATAACATATTTGAAATTCTCTATAATTGGAGGAAATCATTAAAACATTTTGTTTTTACAAAATTTTGTGAATCACTTCTCCAAATAATCTTATTTCTGAAAAAAATTGTAGTATTTAATTGTGTCGCTTGTTTTTGACCGCTTTTACTTACCTTTCAGCCGATTGTGCGGTTCATTTACATCTTCTTTATTCCCTTCGCCACATCCTTTCCTGCTTTCAAAAACTCCTCACTTCTCAATTACTTGTTATTTCTCTATTATGCTGATGTCGTTCCTGCTCTTAACCAACATTTGCTAAATCGTGTACAGCATATCCAAAATTCTTCTCCGCTTCTCCTATTGTGTTCGTAAATACGACCACATATCTCTGTATTATCAGAGATCTGACTGGCTTAAAATTTGGCAACGTTTTATTCTCCATCTGTCCTGTCTTGTATTTTCCCTCCTTCGCTCCAATACTCCTCTATATCTGCGACGTCTCCTTCAGTTAAACTCTGAGCATCATTCCTCTGTTAATCTTCTTGTCACCAGATACCAAGATTATCCTTTCCCATATATTGATTCGTGCTGCTTTCTCCTACACCTCTGTCAAACATTTTAATTCCCTTCCTGATTCAATAAAAACCTCTCCCTCTCTATCTTCCTTTCGTTCCGCTGTCTCGCATTTCATTGCGTCACTCACAGTATTCAAACGAGACTGATGTGATTGGTGTGTGTGCGGATGTATGCGCGTGTATGTATGTCAGTGAGTGTATATGTGTGTATGTATGTATGTGTGTGTGTGTGTGTGTGTGTGTGTGTGTGTGTGTTTTCAGCTATTAGTTTACCTCTTATTCTTATTGTCTTATTCTGGTTTTGTTACTAGTAGGTTTTGTAACAGCAATTTTGCTGATGCCTAATCATTTGCAAGTTACTATTGTCTATTGTATTTATGTTTATATTAATTATAGTTTATTGTTTCATATTTTATGTCTATTACTCTGTTAACATGTAGTCTTTTTCTTATAGCTTTGCAATAAACTAAATTAAGTTAAATTAAATAAAATATTAAATCAGCTATTTTTAATTTTGAAATTCTGATCTTGGATTTGTATTCAGCAACTCAAAAAATTTAAATATAACTTTGGTTAATATAATTTGACTTTGAATTTTGGCCACTTCTTCGGCAATCCCATTATCGAGCATACGTACACACAGCACGCACTCGTTCTATTTGTTCTAAGAATAACAATTATATCAAAATTTTCTGAAAAGTGCAAAAAGACGTATATGTAGATTGTTGTACACATCGGGTACAATGCATTGACATTTCATTTTTATAAGTTGGAGATGGGACGTAGGAGGATATTGAATCGAAAATAACATAATTTTATCGGCATGATCTGCGCAAAATTATGTGCAAATATAGATATTGAAGTCAGATATTTCAATTTATAGTTACAATATCAATATAAATTGTTTGCTTTAATATATATAGATATTGACAAGAAAATTCACTAATATGAATAGTGTAATAGAGGAATTCTAACTCGGGAGTTCCAAGGGGAATGCGGGGCGCGGGGGATTCTTCGGAGATGGGGATACGACGTCATTGCACATAATGGTAATAAGATATCACAGATTTTAGAGATTGCTATCACGTACAAGACAACAAAAAACATCACAAAAAGAGAATATTGCTATGAACGAAAACAATACAAAAAACAAATGATTATAAAATAAAAAGTGTTTCAAAAAGTATTCGCCAGTATATGCTTCAACCGTTTTTCGGCCAAAATATGACATAATGTAATTTTTCTGGAAACATTTATTAATTATTTTAAATACGACCAAGTTTCATAATTAATTGATTGAATGCCAATATCTGACTGCTATTGGAATCGATGATATTAGAACGCAATGTCTTCCTCCCTTGATAAAAGAGTCTTTATCATTTATTTTTGTTTAGGGAGGGGATATGACAATTGAATATGTTTTTTGCAATATGTTTCAAGGTTAGTAGAAGTGTAAATGTAAGTGAAACTCGATAGAATTGTATTTTCATAAATTTTTTTATGAAGGTAGAAGCATGTCTAAGATAAGTACGTAAAGATTGATCGCGATAGAAATGATTGATTCGAGCGCTGACATCTGGCTGCTATTAAAAATTAGTAATTGAGTTTTTATACATATATGAGATAAATTGAAACATTTTTTTTAAGTGAAACACTTTAAGTGAAATTCTAGAATTTTAAAATTTCTTAGTTTATGAGAACATAATTTTGAAGCATTCCTAAAAAAAAAAAAAAATTAGAAAAAACGATTAAAGAGATCCACTACTCCGGTTAAAGAGAAGGATTACAGTATAAATTTGGATCTAGAAGCGAGCTTTCTTATTGTATAGTACACTGAATAATTGATGGAAAATATAATGCATATTGTTCATAATATACCAGAAGAAGACCTGATGGACATCATCGAAGTATTCGAGAATGTGAATGAATTTTGAGGTAATAATGGACAATGATGAGGACGCATCAGCATTATCGGAAGATAACGACTAGAGTAATAGTGATTAGAGTAAGGATCAGAGTGAAAACACTAAGAGCAAAGTAGTGTATCCTCAGGAAATAATCGCGCTGAAATAATGTGCTGACAAAACAGTGCGATATATTTTTATTATACAACGGTTAGTTCGTCAATTCTGTGCACATCATGTAGATTAGCGGACATCGAACACATGTACACCATTCATAAACATGTTATCAAATTGCATGCAGCCATAGATGACAAATACTGCAATTCGGAGTGCAGAAATCCATGTTATTTAATATTTCCATGTAATATATGCCCTATTTGTACAAATTGAGATAAGTCAAAACGGTGCATATCTTCTTTACAAATGCGTTTATGGTGACTAGTGTTAATGCATTTTATTCTCTGCTAAAAGCGAACGGTAGTCAACGAGTTTTTTTGTTTTCTTTTTCCAGAAAACGCTGCTACTAATGCTCAAACGTCACTGATTTTAACCGATGTCCGAGCAACGTCGCTGATGTTGGAGCCATCGATGCTCATGTCCGATTGCATTTTTTCAAATATTTTTAATACTACTATTACATATAAACCAATGTAATAATAAAATAATCGTTTTGTATTTTTTAATTCCCCGTTTGTTTCTTTCATTCTTCTATGTACCTGATCTATCACATCGATTCTATGTTCTTGAATATTATTTTACTCTATTGTTCTTGAATATTATAGCTATTTTCTATTCGGTAATTTTTTATATAATACATGTACTATCATAAAAGATCCTTTTTGTCACAAAAAAAAATAGAAAAGACACGAGCTGCATATTCCAGCCCCCTATTTTATACATGTGTGAAAAAATTATATCATAATTTTTAAATTAAAAATTTTTTTATTTATATTTCTTTTACATAATTTTTTTTTTTACGTATAAAAATCTAAAGCTAACAGTTCGCAATCAAGGAGTTGATTTTTATTAAAGTAATCGCTAGCGCATATTACATTTGGTACATCTTTAACATCCGTCAGTAGAGATATTTAAGAATTGTATTATATAAACTTTGTATCAACTTTCTCGATGATACCAACCAATTGACCAAATGCTAATTCAATGCATTGAGTTGAACATAAACAATATTATTGTGATTCAGTCAACATACATCGGATAATTTCAAGCATACAATTTTAGCATTTTCAATCGCATTGAATCGCACAGTCAGTAGTCCAACGCTAATAGAATTACCCTTGTGATGATTCCGAAGACAGTTTTGAATATTTTCAACGTTGTTCATAGAGTCCTTTCTATGTTTCGATAGATAGTATTGTTACACCCATGCCGTGCCGACACAGATCGCCATTCGTGAAGTCCTGAAGATCGTGTTGCCCAGCGGCACGTGGCTCTGTTATTTAACAAGATCGGCAGATTTGGACGTGAATTGTTGCTGCGCTCGGATGTATCTCTCAATCCTCTTATTCTCTCATTGATTGTGTGCTCTGAGCTTCACGTATATATATATATGTGTGTGTGTGTGTGTGTGTGTGTGTGTGTGTGTGTCCTGTGTTCATTTCATAATAAACTTTTCTTGTTCTTTTTATAACATCCGTGTTGTTCATTTCTGCGGGCCGGGAGTGCGTGAACGCGTTTGCGAGAACGCCTCCGCGAGCCGGACGTTCGGACGTAACATTTTGGGGGCTCGTCTAGAATCGTGTAATGATTCGCTAATCATTACGAGGGAAAGAGCTCAAATGGAGAGTCCGCAGAAAACGTCAGCACAGCGAGAATTGGAGCGAACGACGGAAGCGATAGTTTAGCGAGCCTCTTCAGAAGAAGCTTTTCCCGTCGCATCGACTCTTCAAGTTCTACAAGAGGTATGACAGTCTGAGAAATAACATCATACAAGAGTCGAATTTACGGAGATGTTGCGACAGCGGGATACGAAGATTGCGCAGCTTCAGGAAAACTTGCGAGGGATTCCTGCAAGCCAGCTAAGTCTCTCTAATAATGTTTACAATAATAATTCACCCTCCCGCGTCGATGGTCATTCCGTTGTTGCCGCGAATGACTTTGTTCATGCCAATCCTGATGCGATGGTCAATTTCTCATCCTGTCGCGAGTGTTGTCAATCACATGAATCCTATCGCGAGCGCTGCCAACTTAATTAACTCCGATGTAAACGACGCCGGTTGCACAAATATTGTGAATCATCGTGAATTGTCCGCGCATTCAATCGGGAGTGTTGATCGTTTTGATCCGTCTGCGCTGTTTCGGAAGGGGGAGGCGGCATGCATAAAACTGAAACCAGACATTTACGATGGAAGTGCGAGTTTTTCAATTCAATCTTATCGCCCTCGCGAACTGTTGGGAAGAGGAAACAAAGATCATTGGTTTGGTTTGCGAGGCAAAGCGCGTGCAGTATTGGAAAGCATGCAAAATTTAGAGAACTTACAATTCGAAGAGTTAAAGTCGAAATTGGAAATGCGTTTCGGAGAGACGCCATTCGTTATAAAACTATTATTCGCAATTTACTAATGAAAAACAGAAATTCGGAAAAAATATCGCTTCTTTGGGTTTTGATATAGAAAGATTATCATAATGTGTCCCGATTCGGTTCGCGATAAAATCGTATACGCACAATTTATTTCCACTCTTTCCGACGGATTCGTAAAAAGGACTCTCCAAATGGAGGGGATAATGTCGTTAAAGATAACAATCGAAAGAGGGAAGGCAATTAAATTGATTCAAGAAAATTTTCAACATAAAAAAGAAAATAATTTTAATTACGAAAAAAAACAAGAAAATGATTTTACTAAAAAGGGAAAGAGTCAAACTGAAGAAAAAACTGAAGAGAGAGAAGGAAATAAATCTTATGGAAATAAATTTAAAAGATTTCTAAAAAATTTTGAGGGAAATAGAAATAATAAAGAATGTTGGGAATGTGGAAAGGAAGGGCATTTCCATTCTGAGTGTCCTGGTGTTCCGGAATGATCGTTAATTTAAATATTTTCTCGGGGCTGGTAAGCAAACAGCTGATAGGCACCGAGTCGTTACCGTTCAAAACATGAGTATATCTCGCTCTTGTTCTATTTACACTATCTATCTCAGATGGCACGCGACTACCCTTTGCGCGATACTCGAAAAGTTATCGCACACACGTTCCGCGTGTGAAAGTTCAGTTCGCTTCTCGATCCCGATCAATACGCATCATTTATCGCTATTCATTCGTAACGCTTCTTATCCCGAATCTGAAGTGCGAACCACACCGAAGTTCCATCGCGTATTACTGCATTTTTGTCACTTAACGTTCTTGGTATACGCGTACGCGTTAAGTACTTGAATCTCCGGCGAGATTTGCCGGTCTCGTTGCTGCTCGCAATACACTTTCTTCCGAACGGCTGTGAGAAAATACTCGACGTCGTACCAAGTGCGAATTACCTGTACACACATTTAACCAAACGCATCAATTATCGGATTACGAGTATCGCTTACCGCCCGCTTCGAACCTATCTTAATTCGACTCAACAATAAATTTTGAATTTTTACAACAAAGAGAGTCGTCGTTAATACACGTCGCCTTGGCGAGCGAGCCTTCCATACAAGGTGATACCAGCGTCACAAATACAAACACCTGGCAAAGCGGGAAACAAAGAATAGTCGAGTTTTACAGGGAAGTGAAATAAAAGAATTCCCGAAAAATATTTATCACTTGAATGGCTTATGCTTTAATGACACTAAAGATAAGCCATGTATTTGTTATGATAATTGTGCTAATCAACATTCTTTCAGAAAATATTTTTATTCCACTAAAAATAAACAATGTTTTAATAACCGATATATTAATTATTGTTCTTATAACTGTTATATTAACCAATGTTTTTTCAGGAAAAATAAAATTAAAAATAACGTGAAAGATTTTTGTTACAAAGGCAAAGTTAATGATAAATCTTGTCTTCTTAGAATTGATGTGGGCTCCGATATTTCAATTATAAATATTAATTTTGTTGAATCGTGTAAACCGAAAATTATAATTGACAATTGTAAATATCCCACGAGGGAACAAGTTCCAATCAGATATAAAACCATAGTAAAAGTTTGATTTGCAAAATATTCTGTTGAGATACCAATAATAATAGTCGAAATAAATGATGATTGTATTTTGGGTGTTGATTTTCTTAAATTACTTAATTTGCAAAATATTTTTGATTCATTTTTTTCGGATCAGTTTCTGATATTGACACTGATTTCAAATGTGCTCGCGTAGAAAGTAATGCAGTTGCTGGAGTTCGAATTTGGTAATACTTTTTGAGGAGAGCTCGTGCTGTTTGGGGAACCTCGAAAAGGAAAACTTTGCCAATTTTCTGAACGAATTTTATGATGTATTTTCTCATGATGTTATTCCGGAGAATTGTAAATTTGGGGAACATGTTATTAATGTGAAAATTCTTCTCCCATTAAGCAGGTACCTCGTAGTATCCCTTTGCAAATGAGAAAAGAGGTGGATAAAATTATTGTGGAAATGGAAAGACAAAGAGTAATTGAGGAATCCACCAGTCCATGGACCTCACTAGTTAAAAAGAAGGATGCAATAAGATTTTATGTGGATTATCGCAAAATTAACGTAATTACGATAAAAGACTCTTATCTCTTACTAAGGATTGATGATATTCTCGACCAACTATCAGGTAATTGGTTTTCTATCTTGAATTTGAAAAGTTTGATACTGGCAAATTAAAATTTGTTCAGAGGACAAAGAAAAGATGGCTTTTTCAATTAATGGATTGTGGCAGTTTAAAGTTATGTCCTTTGTCTTTGCCCCAGTTACATTTGAACTTACAATGGAGCAGATTTTGAAAGGTCACCTTTTCAAAATTTGCTTAGTATATCTTGATGATGTGATTATTTTTGGTTTTGAAGAAATATTGTTAAACCTAAAAAAGATTTTCCATCGTTTGAGGGAAGCAAACTTAAAAATTAATCCACAAAAATGTGTTTTCTTTAAGAAAAAAATTAAATATTTATTTAGGTTATATCATAATAGGTTACATCATATCAGCGGAAGGTTGTTACAGATTCGAAAAAAATAAGTGCTATGAAGGACTGACTGATCTCTCAAAATAAAAAACATTTAGGAAGTTTCCTTGGATTTTGCTCATATTATCGCAAATTCGTAAAAGGATTCTCTTTGTTGGCAAAGCCGCTTTATGTACTAACAGAAAATCAAACTAAGTTCGTTTGGGAAAAGAAACACCAAGATTCTTTTAACGACTTAAAACGAGCTTTAATTTCTTCATCGATATTAGCATTCCCTGGGACGGAGAGGGAATTTATTCTAGATACAGACGCGTCAAATGAAGGAATTGGCGCGATCCTATCACAGAAGCAGGACGGTATAGAAAGAATGATTGCATATTTCAGTTAAACATTAAGTTAAGCTGAAAGATTCTTGCGTCACGCGGCGTGAACTTTTAGCCATTGTATGATCAGTGAAATCTTTCCATTATTATTTGTATGGATGTAAGTTTCTAATTCGGACGGATCACATTTCGCTTAAATGGCTGCTGTCGTTTAAAGACCTAGAGGAACAGTTAGCACGTTGGATGGAAAGAATACGATTTCGAGGTTGTTTATCGTAAAAGTCTTTCTCATAAAAATGCGGACGGATTGTCGAGGTGGCCGTGCGCGAGTGATCAGTGTTACTATTGTGCTAATGTGAAAATAAAAGAAGCCGCAAAGCAGGAAAGTTATGTTAGAAGAATGGTTTTTGCAGACAGCTGCGAAAATTGGCGTAAGGAGCAAATAGAAGATTCCTGCATTTGCTTATTTTTATCAAAAAAAGAAGCGGTCGTGGGACGTCCTTCATGGCAAAAAGTGGCGGCAAGTGTATTGATCCTATTGGGGGATTCTATTGAACTTAAGGACGGTGTACTCTATAAGAAATGGGAAGTTCTAATCTGAAGAAAACGATCTTCCAGTTAATTGTGCCTAGGAAGCTTATAGCACAAATTTTGGAAGAGCTACATAATTCTCCTGAAAGTGGACACTTTGACATCAATAAAACGCTCAACAAAGTACGAAGGCGATTTTATTGGGCGACATATAAACTGGATGTGGAAAAATGGTGCAAAACGTGCAAGACCATTTATCTAAAAAAGTCTTACTGATAAAGGAAAATCTCCTTTATAGATATATAATATGGGAGCCCCATTGAAAAAGTTTTAATTGGACGTTCTCAGTCCTCTATCAATAACTTCTGCTAGAAATACGTATGCTCGTCGCTGTTGACTGTTTTACTAAGTGGATAGAAGCTTTTCCACTAAAGAATGTCAGATTCTATCGATCTAAAACTATAACAGAAACCTTTCTAAATCAAATTATTTCCAGGTACGGAGTATCTCTAGAAGTCTATACTGATCAGGGAAAGAACTTCGAATCGAGAATTTTTCGCGTACTGTACGCTTACTAGGGATGAAGAAAATGAGGACAACTGCTTTGCACAGTCGGACGAACAGGTAGAACGTCAGCATCAACCATCTTGAACTATTGGGTCATCTAAAAAATATCCGCGGTTTTTTGTTCAATTTTTGAATGAAATTTTTCTTTATTGAAAATCAATTTTAATCAAATATATATTGGCCATTATTATCTATAACCTTTTGCCATTTTTCGGGTAATTTCATAATTCCATCCGTGAGAACTTTTGTGGTTTATCAGCGAAAAACTTTTTCAAGTGATTTTCGGCAGCTCTTTTGTCAGCCAAGAGAGTTTTTCCATCAAGAGAGTTCTGCAGAGATCGAAACAAATAGTAGTCAGACGGTGCAAGGTCCGGGCTATACGGTGGATGCATCAAAACTTCCCAATCAAGCTCCCTCAATTTTTGGCACGTCATCAAAGATGTGTGTGGTCTGGCGTTGTTATGATGGAAGACAACATCTTTTCTGTTGATCAATTCTGGTCGTTTTTCCTTAATCGCTTCCTGTAATCTATCCAGTTGTGAACAGTAGAGCTCTGAATTAAGTTAGGTCATGTGGTAACATCTCATGATGGACGACTCCCTTCCAATCCCACCATACACACAGCATCACCTTATTTGCCATCAATCCAGACTTTGAAGTCGTTTGTGGTGGTTCGCTTATTCTTTTACGAACAATATTCTTGTATTTCACCCATTTTTCATCGCCTGTGATGATTTGCTTCAGAAATGGGTCGATTTCGTTGCGTTTTAGTAGCTGATGGAAATTCGATCAATCAAATTTCTTTGCGTTAATTCATGTGGCACCCAAACATCGAGTTTTTTTGCGTAGCCAGCCTTTTTCAAATGATTCCAAACTGTCATATGGTTGATTCTTAGTGCATTGGCTATCTCTTGACAGCTCACATGCCGGTCTTGCTTGACCAGTTGCAAAATTTCATCGACTTTTTCAGTAACTGGCCGACCAGAGCGAGGTCGATCTTTGACATCAAAATTTCCAGAACGAAGTCGAACAAATCACTCCTACGTCCTGCGTTCACTTACAGCATCCGCGCCGTAAACTTCACAAATTTGTCTGCATGTTTGTGCTGCGTTTTTGCCTTTTTTGTAAAAAAGCATCACATAGCGTATTTCTTCAGATATTTCATTCATTTTCAAACCAATATAACTTTTGACACGATTGATGAATCACCAAACTTTGTTTACAAAAAATGTAACCTAAAATGTCATCTTTCAGACGCCCGTTCGTTTGACACAATCGGATTAGTGTTGCCCGATATATGACCATCAACACGATCTAGTGACAAAAAACCGCGGATACTTTTTAGATGATCCAATATTTAGCAAAATTCATCTCCGAAAATCAAAAAGAGTCGGATCGATAGATTCCATTATATCTGTTGACGTACAGATCATCCAAACATGAAACTACTGGAATGACTCCAGTGGAGGTTTATTTTGCCTAAGATCTCCGTCTACCAACTGATTTGTTACGTGGTAATCCATTAAAAACCGAGGAGGTTGGTTCTCCGGAAAATTACTTGAGAAAAGTGAAAAGAAAGTTAGAAGAAATTCATAAAGAAGTAAGGAATAGATATCAAATCTTCACGAACAAAAACCTGATACGATTTTAAAGTACCCTCCGGGTATTCCCCCCAGAAACTGAAGAGGGGTCCTGTCCGGAAGGGAAGAAGGTCTCAAAAATAAACCTCGAGAGGAAAGTTGGACTTCAACGATACCAAAGATCAGGAAAACTGTTGCAGCAGCACAGTAGAGAGCAGGAAATTGATCAGGAAGGAACTTTCGAATTGAGAGGCCAATGTTCTTGGAAGAACATTGACAACTATAATTGTCGGGATGACAATTTAAGAGAAGGGGGCGCCCATGCCGTGCCGACACTATAGATTGCCACTCGTGGAAGCGTTGCCCAGCGATACGTAGCTCTGTTTTAATGAATTCGGCAGATTTGGACGTGAGCCATCGCTGCGTATCTCTTCGGACGTGTCTCTCGATCCTCTTATTCTCTCATCGATTGTGTGCTCTGCTTTATATGTGTGTGTGTGTGTGTGTGTATGTGTGTGTGTATGTGTGCGTGCGTGCGTGCGTGCGTGCAAATGAACACAGGACATACACACACGCACGCACGCACGCGCGCGCGCGCGCGTGTGTGTATGCCTGTGTTCATTTCATAAACTCTTCTTTTTATAACATCCATGTTATTCATTTTTGTTGAGAGTGCGTGAATGCACGTTCGCGAGAACGTCTCCGCGACTCGGACGTAACAGTATTAATTCGTTTTCTACATTTATCTCCTATCGCAATTTCCACGTAATTCGGTGGGTCAATATTGATATCAATTTCTAAAAATTTGTATCCCATACGTGTCAATGCATATTTCCTGCCTAGTATACGAACCGCACGATGCACGGGCGCATTATGGAAAAATATAAAAGAAACATTAAATAGTTAATTAAATAGTTAATTTGAAAAACTATAAAAATGGCAGATTCTTAAACTTACTTGGCACATCTTTTCGTAAATGAGTTTCATCATTATTTTTAAGTGGAACGTAATAATTTTTTCGTGTGTTGCTTCCTACAACAGAATACATTGCTGCTGCTGCTGTTGGACTTTTCGTACAAGCGACTGAAGCAATATTGAACGTGTAAAGATTACATACAGCTCTAATCACAAACAAATTGCGAAGGAGGGGATAGTTTTTGCAAGAAAGTAAAATAGATAGGTTCTAAATAAAAATGTGTTAGTGCGTATATGCGGTGTGTGTGTGTGTGTGTGTGTGTGTGCGTGCGCAGCGCGTGCGGGGGATGTCATAGAGTCTGAGAGAGGGGAGTGCGTCACCGGAAACCGAGATAGAGGGTTTTGTTCTTTCTCTCCGTTACAATCTTATACTTATCATATTATTCTTTCTTCCGTTGCGCTCTCTCCACGTTTTCTTCTCGCACACGATTTAATTAAATAGATATTTAATGATATGATTTAGTAACTAATTATGATAATATTTGTTATGAATATAATATAACATAATAGCTAATTATGATAATATTTTTATTAATGTAACAAATGGCTAAGCGCACTTTCTTATTGACGAATTCAATACTTATTAAATTGTACTACTACTACTATTACTAAACAGCTATTACTAACTAATTCTTAACTACAAGAAAAGGAAAGGAGAAAGAAATTTAAAAAAAAATATCACATTTTATTTTAAAATTGATACATTTTTTTTGGTGTTGCGACCATGAATTGTATATTTTAAATCCATTCTGTAACTCAGAATTCTTAACATGTTTACACATTGCGATGTTTACACATCGCTTAGTATTAGTAACATTTAAATTATTCAAAGAATCTATATTTTCGTAATCAGCATCTAGGATCTCAATGGTTAAATCGTCGTTATCGAATATATCCACCAACCATTCGCCGTTTTTCACGTCCTTTAACGTATATGAGAGCTATATTGTTGTCATCTTCTTCCGCATCAATTATAGATCATAATCAGACGTTTTACCATGCTGTACGGGATCCTCCCATCTTCCCATCCATGGTGATAAGTACTCAGTCAGGAAGCTCAATACTTTTTGAATTTTGTCAAAAAATTCCATGATATATGTAAAAATATAGTGAGAGAGAATAGTTCCTTTTCACCGTCACTTCCTTCACAATAAATTTCTTTTCAACGATAAATGCAGATCTACAAACGTTGGTACAGTATAACAACGATTTTTCGAGACTGCGATCGATGAATTGTACATTTTATAGCGTATCGGAGAATGCACTTAGGTGATTTTGCGCATAACGTTGGTTAATGGATTGTACTGAACCACGCGATCGTGTATAATGAGACAATAGGCTGTAGTATTTGCAGGCACATTCTTCCTGCAGTCAAATTCTATGCGTAATTCACAATGGCGCTCTTGACGAATTCTGTCGCGGCAGTCAATAACCGCAAAAGATTTTTTTTCTCGACAAAACGAGAGCATATTTTGTCGTAATATGTTTTACGAAAACGCGCATACATATCGAACATGGCGTTATCTCTTTTTATCAAAATCCAAATTCAAATCATCGTACAAATAAAAAACTGAATTTAGATAAAGATTTCACGTTACTCAAATTACAAGCGTCGAACACGCTTACATCTTAAAATGTTATTTTTTCCGGTGTGTAGAGCAAAGGTAATATATCGCGACTTCTCGAGCTGAGTAACCGTTTTGACGGCCCATGAATGGTCGAATTTGTAACAGAGGATACTCGTACAAATCCCAGGAGCAAAAACTCATGCTCAGATAACGACCCCTTTCCAATGCTTGACAGCCTATTTATCTCGCTCAATAACACATGCGGCATTCGTCATTGTATTTTGAATAATTCAAGCGTCGGGTCTTTCGTCGAATCTCCAATCAGACAATTGTTGTCGTTGCGCGATCTTAAATCAACTCATAGTGAGCGTTGACGACCACGCGTTTGTAATCCGCAAAACAGCATGCTGAGCGGTACGCAAAAATTAAAGTGTTTTTCCTTTGTATCGGATCTAGTATTCCATCCAACGTTCGGCGCAATCAAGGATTTGTTATATTGTTGATTGTCAGCGACACGTAGTTCTTGATAGTACTGGTAATTTCGACGTTTCTGTTGCGATCAATCTCCATATCGTTGAGTTTGTATTGAATTTCATCGAACATGAACGTGACAATTATTTGTCAACATCGCGGAAACATTCTAGACCTCTCTATTCCTCATTAATTTTTTTCCCTCAACAGAAAGCTTTCGCACGGTAACGTATATAAATCCTGTTGCTGTATGGGTATTCTTATCTCGTTGCTATATCCAAACATTATGTTGGCAAATGGAATGTATGTGTGAATCTCAAACTCTATGATGCGATCGTCAAAGATCGGATTATCCTTGATGTTTAGGATATCAGTCATCTCGAAAGTTGCGTATCGTGAACCCCAAAGATTTAAAAAATTTAACGTTCGACACGTTGAGCTTCTTCTTCCTAATGTAGCTGGACGAGCAAACGTTGTTGAGCCTTATAAAGAATGTGTTATCTCTCTGCGTGCGCTCCGCTTCATTCAATACGAGCATCTCACGCTCGCGCTATTGCTGTCATTGTCGCATGTGCAATCCGACGGTGATTTTTTCTTCTCGAAAATCGAGCAATCATCCGTTTTAGTTGACAATGGATATCGTTATATTCGCTCCGTGCGATGATTGGCAGATAAATGACTTGCGCAGGCCTTTCCGATATCTTATATCTCGACAGTACGCTCGGCGAAAATTTATGTATGTGTGCGCGTTTTTACCGTTGCAATAAGCGTCCGCGGTTACGTTACACTCTAACATTTATTTACACTTTACGTTCATTATGTCGATCGATACGTCCGATTTGTGCTATCTTCGCGGTTGCAGTGTATGCTTCGACTAGAATCCCAGCGGCAATCCGACGCTGTTAGGCTTGCCAAAGTTCATTCTGTAGGCGCATCTAATCTCGCATTTTATCATGTTGTAATTTGCGCGAATCGTTATTGGATATTCTCCACTTTCGCCATCTTCATCAATGTTATTGTTGCTATTGTTGTTACCACGCACTACGTTAAAGGTTTCAAGTGCGTCGCGATGCTAACGTTTCCGTAAAATCACACGTTTCAAAAATTCGTTTATGTCTCACACTTCGTACGAATTCTTGGGAATTGTAATTTCCGCATCGTCTTTACCGAAATAAAATTTATTGTTCGATTCGTTCACATTCAATATCGTGTGTTAGTCTCATAGATCATTAGATCAATTAGTTGTCGTCACACAGCTTTATGGCAGAAAAATAGTTTGCGTGTGGACATTGCTCTTCCTGCTCAGCGTAAGTGTCAACGACATTACGAAAAAAGCGTTTGATGAATACTGAGATTTTGCGGCACCTCGTTGGGTTTTTTAAATTCGCGCACGTCGACCGTTCATGAAACCGCAAGTACATCTGTCCGCAGAAGTTTTGGTAACGTACCTTTGATAAAACGTGTGATTGTACTCTATCGCTCCCGAAATATCGCACCAGTTCCTTAGGCGATCGAAGATTATCGAAATTGTCAAAGTACACTACGCGGTTGTTCCTTTTCGCATAGGCTATCCAATGAGTACTTGATCCCATCGCGTCGTCCTGATTCATGATACCGCTTTCGTTTCGGCGCGCGTCGCTCGTCGATAAGATATTACGCATGAAAAGGCCTCTAAAGTATGATACGCGCATACGTCTCACGAGCTTGTTCAATTGCATATTGATAGTTGTGCCAGACGGCATTTCATCTCTTTGTCGTTTTTTTTTCTTCGCTGCTAATCTTTGTTCGCGTTTGTAGGGGCTGAGATACAATCCACATATTTGCGGAGCGAGGTACAGTCCGCGGCCTTGTTCCATCGCGCGATCATGACGTTGCAACTTCTCGAGCTGACGTTGCGCGGTGATTTTTTGTCGTTTACCGCTTTTGCCGCCACACTGGCCGCTCCGCTAAGGAGCGCGCCCAACATTAGCAGAAACGGTAACGCGTCGCCTCGTTTCGCCATCGATAATATCCGCTTTTTCGTTGTCTTTTTAATTGTCGTTTTTTTTTTCAGTTTTATGCTCATGCCGATCATGGTCTTGGTTTTCATCGCTGCCTAGACAGTAGCAGCGGTGGCTCTCTCGCTCAGAGCCGAATCTCTCGCGGTGACGCAACCTAGCGCTTTATCTGCGAGCCTTGTCCGTTATCTATCAGTAAAATCGTTGCTCCGAGAATACGCAATGTCATATTCTCGGCACGCCGCGTTCAACGGATTTATGCCTGTCATCTCTGGCTAATCGTTTTGTAAGCTGAGTGCCTGGATCGCAAAACTGATAGCCCGAGATATGTAACTCAAAAGGAAGTTTATCATTCGATTCAGTAGATCGCCGCGCGACGCCGACATTCGATACAGTCCATTATCTTTGATGTCAGACCGTCGATGTGCGTCCGCTATCACGACTTGCAGTGCTTTCGAACCTCCGGATCCGCTTTCACGTATTCCGGAAGCTTATCCCACATACGGTCGATATAATCACTATACATGCATAAGAGTATTACCTTCGATATAAACTGCAACTGCTCAGGAGCTGTCCTGAGTCAAGTCTTGAATGTCGAAAGGATGATGGAGCGCCAGACACACATTTTGTCACTGCGTGACTTGCGGATTCGCACGTCTTTAAACAGACGATCGAGGGCACATATCCTGTAGTGTAAGCAATGTCATGCTAATGAGTACATATGAAATATTGATAACACTCTTTATTGTATTTAGTGCTCTCGGCCGCACAGATCGTGGAACGCACTCTCATCATTTTGCCTAACTTAACTCCTTAGAATCTTACCACAGTGCCACCATGCACCACGACATCCTACTTTCTTTACAACGAAGTTAATCCTTCTGCTATCTTTATGAAATTAATCCTTCACTTGTCTCTGACTGTCTACTGATCTGGCCATGCAAATATAAATAATTCTGATTTGATTTCAATACTGTGTGATTATACTTATATCTCTTATTGACTCAATTCTCCTAACTTCGCGCACATCAACCTTTGCGGCGACTTCTTTTGACGTTCACTGCATCTTAATATCGGTTGATGCCGCTGTTCCTCTGCTCCGCCCGTTGATAATTCCATCTCATTTGATCGTTCCATTGTTGTCTTTCTGCCTGGATTGCTTTTAGTTTCCATTTCATCTTCCTCCTCTTCCTCATTTGTTCTCTCGTTCCGGCGTACCAGTTTCCACGTAGTATCCCTCCATAATATTTGATTTCGTGATGATTTGGGTTCTTTTCTACATTTTACCACGATTCCATATTCTTTTTGATCTCTTATCCATACTAGCGCTCTTGGAATTAGATTGTGTAGCTCTCTTGCTTTTGTCATGATTTCTTTTATCCTTTCTTTTATATGATCATAACCGATTGCGATGCTACGTTATGTTT
Organism: Acromyrmex echinatior; assembly: GCF_024713525.1. Taxonomy (NCBI): domain Eukaryota; kingdom Metazoa; phylum Arthropoda; class Insecta; order Hymenoptera; family Formicidae; genus Acromyrmex; species Acromyrmex echinatior. The sequence continues at coordinate 981,121 of NC_141860.1, forward strand.
GGCTGCCTTGGCTTGAGTGTTTCCGACGCATATGGAATAGTCGCCTGTCCATAATCTATCTCACATGGACTGTATCCAGTGGTGTCATACGCTAATAAGCCCAGAGTTGATTCCTGTTCCTTCTCCAGGGTGTTCTTCATGCATGGGTGTTTTAACTGCCGCCTCCAAAGAATGGAGGTTTGAAACTAGTAGTTCAAGATATCCAAATTCTTTCGCAAAGCTCCGATATTCTTGATTATCGAACTGTTGTCTGATCGAACTCTCTCCGGTATTCCGTGTCGTTCAAAAATTTCTTTGAGTTTCTTGATGCTAGCTGCTCATCGTATATAGCCTAATGACCTCCGGGTATCTGGATAAACAGTCCAATGCCGCCATATAATGCCGACCCTGTCACTTGCATAAATCTACTGCCACCTGTTGCCATGGTCATTCGGGAAGTAAAACTACTATCAGAGATTCCGTTGGCTACGCACGGTGCTCTAAACAAATTCTACAATTGATGCATCTTTCCTTAATGTCCATTCCTGGTCATATCGCTTGCCTGGTCCTATCTTGACATTTTTTTTCTTTTAAGTGTCCTCGGTGCACTTGCCGCAGTACTCCTTTCCTCATATCAACCGTATGTGGACCCTTGTGCCGTATATCAGAATGCTTTCAGATGACACCGACAGCACGCCTCTCTTCGTAGTAAGACTAATTCTATTGGCACTTTTTTCTTGTAACATGGCCAACCTTTTCTCACAAACTTGAGAATTAATTTGGTAACTGTATCTCGACTGTGCTTCTACCAACCTGTTCTTGAATTCCTCTGACATCTGCGCTTTTACTACTGTTTAGATGTAACTATCCACTTCATTCTGCAGCCCATTATCGCAGTTAATGGCTTGTAGTCAGTCCTCAGCACCAGTTCTGAGGCTCCTATTATGAACATGGAAAACAATGTCAATGCTAGCGCCTCTTTCTCTATTTGTGCGTTTTTTTGTATCCGACAATGCTCTAGACGCATAATATACAGGTTTCCATTGTTTTAATATAATTGCATCATATGCAATTGCGTTTGCTGATACCCTCGTCTTCTTTTTTGAATCAAAAAATGCTAATGCTGGCACCTTTATCAATTTCCTTTTTGTTTTTATGAAAATTTTCTCCTGAGCATCGCCCCATTCGAATTTTACGCCTACTTTTAATAATTTTCGGAAGGGTCTGATAATATCGGTAAGTTGTTTACCAAATTTGAGTTGAAAATGAATCATTCCTAAAAATCTTTGAATATCTGTTACATTCAGGCCTCTACATCTCGGTTATCGCCTTTATTTTACTTGAATCAGGTTCTATTCCTTGCTCCGCTAATATCATATATCGTAGGAATTGTATTCGTCATTGTCTAAAAACACACTTTTCTTTATTTAGTGTCACACCTATCCCTTTTAACTTTTCTAGGACAGCTCGTAACCTCTCATTCTTGTTCTTTCAATGTTTGTTCATAAACCAGTATATCATCTATCAAATTTATCTCCCTTCAGACCTCTCAGCGCTTGGACATACTAATTTAAAAGTATTCCACGCTTGGACACATTCCTATTGGCAGACATTAAAACGCAAAACATCCAAAAGGAGTAACGAATGTAGTTAGTAAGCTGCTTTTCTCATCCAGTTTTATTTGATAGTAGCCTTTATTCGCATCCAATACGGAAAACTATTTAGCTCCTGAGAGCTAAATTTTTTCTGCAGGCATTATATGTCGATTTCATATTATTTTTTTGTTTAACTCTGTGTAATCTACATAGATTCTAACTGCTCTGTTGGGCTTCATCACTACCATCATTGGCACACATCATTCTGTAGGTTTCTGTACTTTCTTTATTATATGCATCGTCACCACATGTTTCAATTCTTTATTTATTTTCTGCGAGAGATTTATCGGAATATATCTGGGTGCTGCAACAGCATATGGTTGCCTTTCTTTAATTTAATTTCATAAGGCTTACAATTTTTTGAAGCTGCTTAATCTTTTGAATATTTCTTTAAATTTTTCTTCTGGTCTCAATCCGTTAATTTCCGCGATGATGTTATCGATCACTCAGTTTAGCATGCCTTAATCGCCGGTTGATCCAGAAGCGGCTGAATGTCATTTTTCACCATATAATTCTCTATCGTCTTTTTATTTTCCCAACTAATTGTTGCGCGTTCTTAACTAACCCCTCACCTTAAGAGAGATGTAGTCTCCTACTTTTCCTACTGCTAACAGGTTTTTGCCTGGGAATGTCTTCTGGAATGTACTGCTTGTGACTGTTATGTCCATGCCTGTGTTTACTTTCATGCTTAACTTTTTCGTTGATTTGTATGCGAGCCAACTATCCAGTTCCGACTGCGTTTCTAGCACGTGTATTGTATGAACTTGTTTTGCATCATCTTTTTCACTCGAGCCTTGCGAATTCTGCTCTCGTGCCTGACCCTTCTGCTATTGCTTGTACACTTTCTAAGAAAAGATCTTCTTCTTCCTCTTCTTCCTTTTCAGAGTTGTCTTTGTATGTCGTAGACGTTGTTTCATGTATAGGCTTTCTACATACTATCGCCCAATGTCCTTTTAATTTACATTTATTGCATATTGATTTCTTTGCCAGACATACTGCGAATGCATGCAGTGGTGTCATGCCACAACGCTCTGTCGTCTTTTCCGAAGATTGCTGCCGAGTTCCTTGTCTCTGCTTTATTGGCTGACGTTGTCTATTCTTTGCCGTTCTAATGTTTATTCTGTCTACTGTTAGCTCTGTGTTTCCTCTTATAATGTTTTGGTTAATCTTAACTTCTTCTTTTGTACACCCGCGTGATTGTCTTTTCCAAGGTTAACTCTGCGTCACATTGTAGAGCTTTAGAAAGTTTCTTGTCGTTAATGCCGATTACAATTCTGTCGCGTACTAGCTCATCCCTTAGTTCTCCGTATTTGCATGTTTCTACGAAGCGAAAGAGGTCAGCTAAAAATTCCTCGACGGGTTCTTCCGGATGTTGGCAACATTTATTAAATCGCGCTCTTTCTAAAACAATATTAACTCTGGATTCGAAATGCTCTTCGAATTTTTACTTGACTACTTTATAATTTTTTGTTTGCTCTTTTGTCTAAATGCGAACATAAAATCTTCCATCCATGGGTTCATAATATATATTTATATATTATGGGAAACTGATTCATCTATGCTTCTTCAGGTTGACCTGCCAGGCCACTGCCTTGTCTGTACCTTTCCTATCTGGTTATCTATCTTGTCTAATCTTCTGACTTGAAAGAAAATGTTGCCGGTGTTGATAATTGCTCTGCTTGCGCGACGACAATGCTACTTTGATTCATGATATTTCTTCCGTTTTGGGCCATCTTACTTTTATCTTTATGATTGTATTTGTATCTCTTCCGGGCGTGTTCAGCCTACGCTGTCGTACTAATGAGTACACACATGAAATTTTGATAACATACTTTATTGTAATCGGCCATTACAGATCGTGGAACGCACTCTCATCGTTCTACCTAATCTTACTCTCGGCCCAAGATGGGGAATCAACTTGCGCTAATCTCTAGAATCTTACCACAGCGCCACCACGCACGACGACAAGAGATGTGTTCGGCATTGCAAATCGGAGGCCTCCGTTTGCACTTTTACCTCGAAAATTGTTCGGCAACTCGCATCTTTCTGCTACATGTTATCTGCGTTTGGTATTAACATTTCTTCAAGGGCTCGATTGTGTATTTTGAAATGAGGTGAAAATTACAAAAGTGAGCAATGATTACTAGGTATTGACCAATTAAATTATGAATATTCTAATGAATTTGTTCACTTTTGTAATTTTCACTTCATTTCAAGATACGCAATCGATCTCCAGACCCAATCGAGCTATTCGATCTACTCCAGATTCAAAGACCGAGCAGAGCTAATACAGATTTTTGCCTAAATTAAATTCATAACCTGTATATTTATGATAATGTATCCAACTAATTCGTTAACACATAACGTACATTCATCTCTTTTAATACTTCTATTTTACAAATAATGTATTTGAACTGTTATAATGTCTGAGTCTACAAACGCTCAAATAAATGCTATCAAATAAAAATTGATGGAGTACATTATGTATAATATTTGACGGGGAAAGTAAGTTTTTAATATTTTTCTTTTTTATGAATTTGAAGTTATGTATTTGAAAACAAAGAATTTGCTAGTTAATTTTTAGATTAAAATTTATGTTGCACATATAGAATGAAATAAAATCAAACTGTATTAATATTGTATATTAAAGACTTTAACAAATATAAATCAAGTGATGTAATTTATAAATTGTTGAAATTTATTTTGCAATGTAGTAATTTTCTTTTAAGGAAACACATCTTGCATATGAGTCTGCTACATGTGTAACGATATATTTTTAGTATATAAGACTATTATCAGTTTCCAGTAAAGCGAAAGAAATTTTCAATTAATAGGGAATTTATTATTTACTTATTATTTATTTATTTTTATATTATATAAATAAACACAATTTCATTTTATAATCTAACCTTAAAAGATAGTTTATAACTCTGTAGCATTCGGAATTCATTCTTGGCATTCGAATTGTTCGAAGAATACGTGATCAAGCTCGCCATCTGCTAGCTTGCATCTTAGATTTACATTGCTGAACGCACCTATGCATGAAATTTGTCGGCAACTGCTGATACATCACTGTGATGTAATCGCTTTCGGATACAGTGTCATCGGTCAAGGAACTGTAGAATGATTTGCGCGGTGGTAAATGCGTATCCTGCAGCTTGTTATCGTAATCAATGTGTTCATATGGAAAAATATCTTTTCGTATCAGTAAAAAAAAGTTCGAAGTTTTCTTCGAACAAATTTTGAAATTCGCATTCTAAAATTCAAAGTTCATTTTTATTGACAAAATATGCTAATTTGTCGAGACTTAAAAATTTATAAGAATCAATGAACCGTAATTTTATGTTATTTCGCAAATCTGATCTGTCAACAGTATCTTTAACATTTTTTGTAAATAATATATATTTTTCCTTTGTTATGGTATTGATAGTAATTCTATATTGCCTTCATATACTGTAGCTATTTCTTTGATAATAATATGAATCATAGATAAATTGTGGAAAATTATGGGAATAAAATATTAATTTTTATAATTTAAATTGCAATTTAAATGCACGGGACTTCTGTAACAATCGGTTAAATGGTAATGATCGCTTATTCGATTCATTTAGCGCGAAAGACTTTTCACACACGTAACAATCGCGCTGCGCAAGTCTCCCATTGTTTGTTCAAAGTTTCTATGGGAACATTAGCTGCTAAAATATTTTTACGCAATATGTTAAACTTCTCAGTTTTTCGACGAACCATGAAACGCAATCCGGATCGCGACAAAATCGATATTTTGATAGCGAATTGTCATACGAACAACGCAGTAATATCCTATGCTAAATATAATACTTGATGATGATGATGATGTTGATACGTGCGTGTAGATGCTTCCTGATCGCTATCAATTTTCTCTTCGAGATTAGCGTAAACAATAAATGAAACTCGATCCTTCCTATTACAGTTGTTAAAGCTCAACTTGTCGTTGTCGCTCGATAGTCGGATAGCGCAGTCGTTTATCCGTCGATAATCTACGTATGACTGCAACCTTTAGTTGGAATGAAAATAATATAAACAGCTGCAAATAAAAATAAATAATGTTATTTTTTAGGCTTCCACGGGTGCTTTCTATTGAATGGAAAAAAGTTCGTGGCGGTTTTTTAATAAAATTCAAATGTTTTTCTTAGAGTAATAAAATCAATTTATTTAAATCAAATATGCTCCATTATTTTCAATAATATTTTGCCATTTTTGGGACAGAGCCATAATCCCCGCGATAGAACTGGTTTCTGGTCGAAAAACTGCTTCAAGTGATTTTCAGGCTTCTTTTGAAGCCAGCTTTACACCATTAAGAGAATTCTAACAAGACAGAGACCTAAACAAATGATAGTCTGAGAATGCTATGTCAGGATTATATGGTGGATACATTAAGACTTCCCAGCCAAGCTTTCGCAATTTTTGCTGAGTTATCAAAGATAAGTGTGGTCGAACGTTGTCGTGATGGAAGACGACACCCCTCCTATTGATTAATTCTGGCCGCTTCTTCTCAATTGCTTGTAATCTCTCCAGTTGTTCACAGTAGAGTTCGGAATTAATTATTTGATCGGACGATAACAGCTCATAGTGAACGATTCCCTTCCAATCCCACACGCAACCTTTTTCGTCGTCAATTCAGGTTTTGCGATTGTTCTCTCCTTCTCTCCTTTATTCACGATCTTTTACGAGTTCGATTGTCGTACGTGATCCATTTTTCATTACAGTTATCATTCTCTTCAGAAATGGCTCAATTTCATTCCGTTTCAGTAGCGTATCGCAAATGTTAATTCGGTTCATCATGTTCTTAACATTCAACTCGTGAGGAACCCAAACATCGAGCTTTTTTTTGCATCCAGCTTTATGTAAATGATTTAAAATTGTTTTGTAGTCGATGCCTAGGCAATCTCCACAGTGCTCACATGCTTATTATGCTCGACTTTTTCCATGATTTCATCGGACTTTTCAGTGATTGGAGCGAGATTTATCTTTCACATCGAAATTTCCAGTACGAAAACGAGTGAACCATTTCCGTGCTGCTGATTTTAATAGAGTAATGTCTTCACCGTAAATAGCACAAATTTTTTCACAAACCTGTGCAGCGTTCTTGCCTTCATCGTAGTAATACTGCAAAATGTGCAAGCGAATTTTTTTCTCATTTATTTCCATTTTTTAAATAAAATAACTTTTGATCCACTTCACTGATTTCAATCTTTTTCGGCTCAAAACAAAGGTTGAAATGTTACTTTTTATACGCACGTCTAGTGTTGTCGATGTGATTAGTAGTTACCGATTGCTGAGCATTTAATGTCATTTAGTAGGAAAAACGCTACGAACTTTTTCCCATACCCAATATATAAAGAATATGCGTTTCACGATTTCTTTCGTGTCCAGATCCATTCTTGGAATGCCAACGTTTCGTGAAGTTTAGTTCCGTTATGTAGATGACATATTCGTGATATGGAGACACGGCAGAGCCGAACTCCGTAAATTTATTATTTTCCTCAACAATCAACATCCAAATATCCACTTCACTATAGACATAGAAGGAAACTCCTTTTCCTAGATATTCTTGTCTCTAAGAAAGCTGATAGTACCTTAGGCCATCAAGTGTACAGAAAACCAACATATACAGATAGATATCTACATGCCGAGTCGCACCATTACAAAAACAGTTTGCAATCAACTCATTTGTACATAAAGCTTTCACCATCTCTGATAAAGAACATCTACAAAATTTAACCACTTAAAATCAGTCTTACAGAAAAACGAACACGACAAAAAAGATATAATCAAAATAATCAATAAACATGCAAACAAGACAACAGTCTCTGATACACAACCAGATGTAAGGATCCTATTCATTCTCCCATATGTCAAAGGAACAACAGATCGGATGGGCAGGATATTAAACAAACACAATATCCGAACTATCTTCAAATCATCCAAAAAGATAGATCAAATCTTAAGAAATCCTAAAGATCAAAGACCTTCATTCAACTCCGCAGAAGTATACAAAATACCTTATTCCTACGGGCAAATATACATTGAAGAAATCGGGAGAATAATCAACTTATGGAAAAAACACCAACGTGATGTCAGGCTAAAACACGCCACGCAGTCAGCATTATCAAACACAACATCGAAACAGGACATTAAATACTGTTTGACAAAACGATCACAATAGTCAACATTACATCATACTTTCCAAGAAAGTCTAGAGAAACTACAGAGATACAAGAACACTCTAACAATCTAAATAGAAATAATGGCTATAACATAAGTAAAATATGGAAAATTCTTCTGATTATTGTAGACCAACCAATTTCCCCCATCTCTTCCACCCTTCTGTTTCCCCATCACTTCAATAAGTAGCGTAATATAAAAGGAACAGCTCAGGCTATTCCTCGCCCTGATGAAATGGATTGCAATGTTCACAAAACGTTGGCATTCCAAAAATGGATTTGGACATGGAAACCTGCGAAACGCATAATCTTTATATAAATAATGTTAATTTAAAAAAAAAAGAATTCGCTTTTATTAATCATATACTTATCGATCGCAAATGTACTTTTGACTGTGATGTTTACTCAATTGCGAGTTCATGAGCCAAAACAGATTCTTGATCCATGCGAAATGGCCCACATTGTCATCTCACGGATCTTGCAAATATAGTAAATTGACATGTTTCTCCTTTTTTGTTGCCAGCGAGTCGTATTGGGAGAACGTTTAGCGTTTTCTGTCTTGATACCGTACGTATACGTTAATGGACACGTCATTAAGACGTTCGAATTTCGTTACGTCTTTTAATGTTAAAGGAAATTTTATATTTTGGAAATTCAGTACCATCGTATAGTGTAAGTAGGAAGATTCGCGATCCACGTTTCTTTCTGGGTACAGAACTTTCTAGGCGACCACCAACTATACGAAGTATTTGTCCATCGATCGCACATTAATTACCGCTCTCTTTGTCATTATCTTTCGCGGCACTTCGAAGTGAAATCCCACGCGCATTGGACTTATTGATGTTTATTGTAAGATTCACGATTTGTGATAACCACCGTCACGTTCTTGAAACTCCTCGAGAAATGCTAATATAGGTTCGATGACGAGCCGTTCGTACCAATCACGCAAGTTCGATATTTAAAAAAGTTCATAGTTTTTAGTATTAATACTTTTATTAGCACATTTATGACTCGTCGAAAATTCGCCATTAAATATGGTGTTCACTTTTATACAATTGTATTTTGTGTTTTGCACTCGCTCAAGCATTATACTGCTGATGTCATCTAAAAATCGTCACGGCTTGAACTGATTTAATCTGCGTTAATTACCGCACCGGTTAAAATTCGATTTTCAAACGCTGCATCGATTTATCGCCAAACAAAAGATCTTTCCGTGTTATTGTCACTGTTATTGCTAGTGCTCGCGTCACTACCAAAATGCAGAAATCGTCTTTCTAATTGAGTCTTTGTACCCTCGAGTCGTACAATTGTAGTGATTAGAGATTGTCTGTATCCAAAGGAGAGCCGTGGATACTTGACATGATTGCAGTTTCAAGCTGTTTAATAAATTCATTGTGCTCTTCTATCCACGCTAAACACTTTTTCAAGGTAGCAATTTGGTGGGATCGCTTCAACAGATCGCGCTCTGTTTGACTGAATTCTCGATCCATGTTTACAACGATTTACTAACAGTAAGAACAGTTCGCTCTCATAGATTTCAACGTACTATAATCTGGTACATTTCTATACTGAATTTATTTTCGTCTGTAATCTCCTCTTTTCAGAGTAGAGCATTATGCGCTTATTTTCAAAGTATGCTTTGCTTTATCCTCATAAAAATTTATGAAAATATAATTCACTTACACTTCTACTAACCTTGAAACATATTGCAAAAAACATGTTCGATTGTCATATCTCCTCCCAAAAAAGAATACACAATCGAGGCTCTTTTATCAAGGGAGGGAGACATTGCATTTCAATGTCATCGATTTCGATAACAGCTAGATATTGGCACTCAATCGATTAATTATAAAACTTGGTTAATTATAAAACTTGGTATTTATTTAAAATAATTAATAAATGTTGTTTTTAGAAAAATTACAATACGCCATATTTTGGCTGAAAAACTTAGTTAGAGCATATACCGGCGAATATCCTTTGAGAACACTTTTCATTTTATAACCTTTTGATTTTGTTCTTTGTATTGTTTTTGTTTATGACAATATTCCCTTTTTGTGATGTTTTTTGTTGTAATTAAAATAAAATTATAAATTATGGAAATTGGGCTCTCAAATTAAAAAATACAATAAAATATATGGACAAGAGCATATACACAGCGCGGATATTGGTGCGCAAATTTCTGTATAATTAACAATAAATATCTACATAGGACAAATGTACAATAATTATCTGTACCATATTATACGTTTCGGTTTTCTTCAAACCATCAGCGAATCGTTAAATACTAGATGTCTTGACAATAATCTTATGACAATGTTGGAAATCAAATCTGTGTACGATTGAGGATGAACATTTCCCTACCTTTCTAGTGGAGAATAGTAAATCTCTTCGTTAAAAAACCAAGTGATTGACTAGAGAACAAATAATGCAATATAATATTATGTTTTCAGTGTATTGTATAATATTACTCATCCTCATTCTCCACAGATTACAAATCGTTATTCCAAGTGTAGGAAATCAAGTTATTTGTATGTATTTATAGTTATTCAAAGAAATGATAACAAAAAATATAATATTTAGTTATCTTATTATACGATATAAAATTACATATGTTATCGACATTGATATATGTTATCCCAACAGGAGTTAGACGACTAATGACCGTCAAATTCTATTCTGCGAGCCACGTCCGTAGAGAATAATACGTTATGATGAGTCAAACTGATGTAATGTCAATTTTTAAAAACAAAACAAAATCAGTTAAAGACAAGTACACAAAGTCACTATTTAAATCTTTGTAAGATGCTCACATACGAGTGATGTAAAAACTCTGTATCTGATTGAAAATTCAAGCTATTTTGTTGCTTAATTGAATGTTCAGCATTTCCGATATGAATCTCTTATTTAATTTTCTTTCTATATCCAAGATTTTCATATCCTCCAGTTCAAAATCATGACTGTGTTCCAATCTGTTGTGTGATCATTGATTCGTTAGACGTTATCCTATTAATGTGATTTCTGTGTTCTTTGGTTCTTTGGAATAACCGTCCTGTTTGCCCTACATAGATACATTGCATCACCGTCTCGATACTGTATTTTATATATTACATTTTTGTTTGAGTTTGATGGGAAAATATCTTTATGATCTTTGATAATGCTATCCAATTTTTTCAAAAACTACTAACATAAATTAATATTCATTTCTTTTGTAATATTTTTGAATTTCTTAGATATTGAAGGCAAATAGGGTACCGTGAACCAACTTTTGCTTTCAATTTCATCCTCCTTATACTGTGATAAGGTATCATATTTGTCTTCAATATCTGTTACCTTGTTTTGATGTCTGTTTTTCCGCTAAACAATTAATAGCCAAATCTATTGGAATGTTCATAAATAATGATACAACATCTAATGATATATATATATTAGATGTTGTAGAGCTTTATCTTCGTCAATAATTTTACCATTCAATTTTTTTATTACCAAAACTGTTATCTATGTGGCTCTGTGGTTTGTGGAACACATTAGCTTATAGTGTCTTGTAAAAATGAAGCCAATAGATATAGAGGGCTGTCTACATATGAAATAATTATTCTAAACTGCATACCCTCTTTATGTATCTTAGAAATGTGTAGGCTCCCGTCACTGCACAATTTTCTATATTTTGAGCGGGAAATGTATTCCTTTTGTTTCAATTTTTTTAATGATCTGTGTCTTTTTAACAAGATTTGATGTTGGATCCCTGTTCATCGAATGTATCCGTGTCTGATAATATATTGTTAACATTACCTATATAATCGTTTCTATTCAAGGCAACAGTAATGTTCCCTTTATTAGCTTTGGTAAAAATGATAGGATTATTGTTAGCAAAAAGATAAGTAGCTTTTGTTCAACGTGACAATGTTTGATTGTTTGAATTTTTATTATATGATAATAAAGCCACATTCTCAATAATAGGTATGCATCGATACCTGACTGTGGTTCTTTCATGCAACGGCAATCTGTTAATGCTATCTTCTATGTTTTTAATAAACTCTAAGTAATTTCTCCTTGCATCATTTAACGGTAGAATAAATCTGTTTCCTAGTTATAGAAGGATTGAACCTCTGTTGGAAATGCAGTATTGTTAAGATTTTTGAACTATTTATTTCTTACACACATCAACGAAGAATGATTACTGTTTCAAACTTTGATGGATGTATAGAAATTTCAACAGATTCAACAAATTGCAATCAGCTTGCTCATTGTTTCTTGGCGATGTTAAAACATTCAATGAGTGACTATCCAAATTTACCTCTCGATAATTCGTCGACACCGCTTATGTCCTATAAAAATGATTTTATTTTTTTTATTTCCTGCTCATTTTGCTTTCGAACTAGTCACTGCATCTTTTTGCCTATTTTTTCATGTTCTTGTTGAGACCACTAATTAAAATAAGCGCTCTGTTCATGGAAAAACGAATTATAAATGTGAACAGGTATCCAAAATCGAAATCTGTCTAGATAGCTGAAATGTTTGTGTTCTAGAAAAATGTAATGATCTGAAAGCATCATTTAATTCGATATTTAATATCTTCTTAATATACGTCTCTCGCTTTTGAGTATTTTATATTTGAGCTCGGATGTGTGAATTTAAAATTTTATATCGTATAATGTGATAACTAAATATTATATTTCTTATTATCGTTTCTATGAATAACTTCCTACGAATAGAATAATGAATTGTAATCTGTGGAGAATGAGTAATACAATACATTGAAAACAACGATATTATATTGCATAATTTGTTCTCTAGACAATCACTTGGCTTTTTAACGAAGAGATTTACGGCTATTCCCCAGAAAGTAGGGAAATGCTCATCCTCAGTCATACATAGATTTGATTTCCAACATTGTCATAAGATTATTATCAAGACATCTACGATAGTAACGATTCGCTGATGAAGAAAACTGAAATGTATAATATGGTATAATACAGATAATTATTATACATTTATATCCTATGTAGACATTTATTGTTAATTATATAGAAATTTGCGCACCAACATCCGCGTTGTGTATATGCTCTTATTTTCCATATATTTTATTGTGTTTTTTGTTGTTTATACGTTGCAGTCCCCAAAATCTGTGATGTTTTACTGCCATTCCGCATGACATCCACCTCCGAAAAATCCCCTGCTTCCCGCATTCCCCTTGGAGTTCCCGAGTTAGAACGCTCCTTACACTATTTATATGTAACAATATATCTATAATAGACAAATCCATGTTAATTTACTGCAAGCAAAAACTACAGTACCACATAATTCAATCTGTAATTACTATATCAACATAAATTTTTTGTTTTTAACTACTTTAATATATGTATGTAGCGATAAGAGACTTCACTAATGGATATAAAATAGTTGACTTTCGGCCACTTTTTCGGATTTCTATCCCACTGTGTATCGTTTTGACGTGTGATTGACATAGTATAGACATTATATTTTAATTTACGTCCATTATGTTAATTTCATTTTGGATAGATTTAATCTTTTGCTTTAAGGAGGGGGGGGAACCTAGTTTATTGCGCTAAAAAGTAGCTGTTTTTTGCAAATTTTTTATCAACAAATCATGAATCGATCTTTCCAAAACTTTAGGGGTAATTTGTTATATATTTCAATAATACAAAATAATTTTTTAATATAAAAATAATGAATACCATAATAAGTTATATATTAATTATTACTTCGGTACAGACATTGGTAATTGGCATGTAATGTGGAGCCTGTAATTCTTGCCTGAATAAAAAACCAAAAATGTTTTGAAATTAGATAATATTTTATCCGAAATGAAAAAAAAGAAAAAAAGACAAGAAGAAACACCACTCCAACAAGTAGCGTAATATAAAAAGGAACGGAGAAACAGCTCAGTATCAAGCTGCTCCTCGCTTTGATGAAGTGGACTGTAAAGTTCACGAAACGTTGACATTCCAAGAATGGACACAGAGGAAACCCGTGAAATGCATAATCTTTGTAGGAGAAAAGTATCAAATTGTAAGAATTGTGGAACTTTGAAAAAAGAAGTTATTAGATTTTGAACATAAAATTTCGACTTTTTTATGCAGAAATAATTATTTATACTAATTATTTATACTTAATATATAATTATATAATTATATAATTTATTTTTTAACAAATTAAGAATTTTTATTTTAGACCGATTATGTGAGAAACACAATCAATATTAGAAAAATGCCTATTACGATCGAAGCTGGATCTTCATTGCTTTAAAATAATTCACTCTTGAATTACTAATATAGGGTAACTCTGGCAAATACGACGTGCTGGGATTTACGCCGCAGAGGTTAGAAAAAATAGAAGGAGTGGGGTAATTTTCCCGCAACTACTTTGTTACATGCCTTTATATTAGTACTGTGTTATGATTTCAGTTTCTTATTGTTAATATTAATGAAATTATTGTGAGTTGAATCGATTTGTCACTATGTTAAGTAGCGCCATCATAAATTATAATCTACATAAAATGATTACTGTAGGACTTAGTGGTTATTTCATAATACATGAGTGTGGAGGAATAGTAAAGCATGTTGTATAACAAAATATAATATTTTGCTTTTGTATTCTTTATTTAGTTTGTTGTCTTGTATATCTCACCTGTTATATGGCATTTTTAACAGGCGGGATTTATGCCCAAAGCATACAAAGTGTACAGATTGAATTTAATGCACTAAATACAATAAACGCATTACATGAAATATGTACCTCATGTCATAACACTTGTAATATTATACATCTGGGAATTCATATACATACAATTATTTATCATTTTCATATTCCTTAATAAAACTTTATAAACGCATTTTACAAATTATTGTGTCATTTTACGTCTTATTTATATGCATTATTTGTAAATTTTTTATGAACCATACATATCCCCCCTTCCCTCTATAAATAGCCATATATATCCTACCTATAGGATATGCGACAAAAATGCAAGAGTTTAAAAAAGTTCATTTTTTAATACGAAATATAAATATTTCGGATTTTTAATATTTTTTTCATAATAGTAGATAATACAAAGTTTTTACTGATATAGTTCGTTTATTTTAAACATAGTAAATAATACTTAATAAACTTAAGTTTTTGACAGGTACAGCGTATATACCGGAGTTACCCTACATTACTATATATATGTATTTGCATATATATCATATTGTAGTCTTTTTAGAACTTTTTTTAATTGATTGTGTTTCTCATATATGCGGTCTAAAATAAAGATTCTTAATATTGTTTATATTACGTCGCCTAAAAGAAAGATGTTGTTTCCTTATTGTACCGATTATTATAAAGAATATTACTAAGGCCTCGGTGGTCTAATGGTACGGAATACAAGAATTCCGGGATCAAGTCTCGGCCAAGATAATATTTTTCGCAATAAATTTATTAACAGTTTCAATATATTAACATCTTTATAATATGATGCTTGATGGTAACATCAAATTATCAAATTTAATTCGCCATTACTGGAGTTAGTTTTAATTGTGTTTATAGTCCGGAAAAATAATTCGGCGCGCAGTTCTAAAAAGACTACAATGGTATATATGCAAGTACATATATAATGTATATATTAGTAATTCAAGATTTAAATATTTTAAAGCAAAATCCAATTTCAACCGTAATAGGCATTTTTCTAATATTGATTGTGTTTTTAACAAATGTTTTTAATTCATTTAAGATGGTTCACAATTATGTAACTAAAAAACTTTGGACGAAGTCGATTCATCAAATAGTTTTTGAGTTATCTCCAGAATTACACACCAATTTGTGGTTTTGAGAAAAAGGCGTTTAAAATTTTCGATATTGCTGTATATCTGCGCGACGACCTGTTTCTTAAGCTATAACTATAAAATATTTCGAATTTCGGTTTAAAACTTTGTGAGTATATTTTTAAAGAGTAATACTATCGATTAAAGCAAAAAAAACAAACAAAAAAAAATTTGACCCTCTAAACCAGATTCCACCCTTAAGTTAGATCTCCCACCCTTTGATCTCCCACGAAAGTCTTTAAAGTGTGAATCTAATAATATCACATGAATGAATATCTCATTCTTTATAATTTATTCAAAACGTAAGCAAAATATTATGTTACCCTACAAACGTAAGCAAATATAATATGCTTCATTTATAATTAGTAGTTAATCCGATTGAAAAATCATAAAGAAGTATCACATTTGTGCCATTAAAAAGTTTCTACATTTATGATCACTGTCCGATTTTTATTCGGGTACCCGAAATTTACAGATACTCCAACATTACAAATATTCGGGTCTCGACCTGATCCCGAAAAAATTCCTGACCCGACCCGAATCCGAAATCTCAGGTACCCGCACATTCTTAATAATTAGTCATGTGTAATGTGAAATTGGGGTTATTCTTGAATTCGTTTATTTGGGACGAAACATAATAAGTACAACAGGAAAATAGAATACGAAAAAAAAATGTTTTAAAATGAGTTTTTATTCAAAATAAAGCAACGAAATATAGTTCTAAAATATGAAAGTATATGAAATTAAGTAATACTATATAATGGGCAACATAAAAAGGTCTATAATTTTAAAAAATATATTCTCCTAATTTTTATCAGAACTAATATTTTTAATTACTAAATATCTTATTGTAATAAAAGTAATACATATATTATTGTAATAAAAAGAGAAAATGGCTTAAATGTCATTTAAGGCCTAAATTTGTAACTAGAATATGCAACGAAGAATTAATCGGCTCATCACTTGTGGAATGGGGAAAAAATTGATGTTTCTATGTTGCCGCTTTAAGAATTCTTCGGTAGCTTTTCAGCGACGAATCTTCACCTCTTCAGAACAAGAGAGCTGGAAGGTTAAAGGGAGGCAATAATTACTCGTTGGTAATCACTAAGCATTTCAGGCAATATTGGTTTTAGGCAATAATTATTCGTTGGTAACCATTAAGCTGAGAATACAGGACCGGAGATTTCGGCCACAGCTGCAGTAGCGTCATACTAATGAATCTATTCTGCCCGTTCTCTCAGTCTCTCTCTCTCTCTCTCTCTCTCCCCTCCCCTCCTCTCTCTCCTACCCTTTTATTCCTTTTGCTGTTCTTTACGATTTTTATATCGAGTTAAAGTGCAATTATCGATGATTTGTGTTATGATATCAAGAACAATTAAGAGAAAAGTAATCAACGTAAAAACAAATATCAATACTTTAGTTGTATTCCGTTATTCACTGCGAATACTTATCGAATATCTACAGTATATGTAATGTAAATATTATAAATTTTCATTGAATAATCAAATGCAGCCTTTGAGTACGGTCCTTGATACTACAAATGCTTCGAAGCATTTTTTGATTAATCAAAATCGACTCATGTAAACCAACTCTATAAAGATTATTTTTTAAGAAAATGTTTTATAAAAAGATATACAATAGATCTTTTTAAAAATTATGAATATTTTAGTACACATATATTAAAGAGTAAAAAAATATTTTTCTATTTCGAAAGCGTTTTTTAACCACTACGAATAAATATTGACCTCTTCGCCGGAGTGAAATCGGCGGGAAATCTAACAGCTTTTTGTGTTTGTCTGAAACAAAAAAAGCGAAATATTTTCTTATTTTATATGATAGTACTTTGAATCTAAAGAATAACATAAAAGTTGAAAATTGACATAATGCGGCACTTTAAAAACATAAGTACGATTTTGACTCCAAAAATTTTATTTAATGCGTAGGCTGCTGGAAAAGCTTCTGCAAACAATATGAAAAAAAATATGTAAAATTCGGTAAATGGCTTTGTTTTTTGAAGTATTTGCCTTTAAGATCGATACATTTTTGCATATGCTCGAATCAATTTTCGAAACATTTTTTTCATTCTAAGGCTGTAACCTCAGAAATCAGTGTACGAAATGTTTCAACAGCTGCTTCAGGCGACTCAAATCGCTCACCATGCATCTTCTTTTTAATGTTTGGGAACAAAAAGAAATCATTAGATAAATCAGATGCATACGGACAATGAGTCATCAATTCAACATTTTTACTGGATAAAAAATCAACGGTTTGACGTGCTGTATGACAGCTGGCGTTGATGAAGGATGATGCGACGGTTTCGGTTTGTTCTACGCAATTCATTTATGACTTCTGGCAAACAAATTGTTGTATACCAATCAGTATTTACAGTCCTTCGATCCTCTAAAGCCACGGTTGTCACATGTCCGGTCATATAACTGAAGAAACAAGCAATCATTTGCTTGGCAGCACTGCGTGAACGAATAACTTTTGTTGGTTTCGGTTCATTTTGAAATACCCAAATAGTAGATTGTTGTTTACTTTCGGGCTCATACGAATAGATCTATGTTTCGTCCCCAGTAACGATGTTATAGACCAAATTTGACCTCGGTTGAATTTCTTGAGCATTTCTTTGCTCCATTTAACACGAGCCTATTTTTGAGCTTCGGTCAAATTGTGTGGGATCCAACGACTGCAAAGTTTCCATACGCTCAAGTGATCATACCAAATCATATGAATTGCCTGAAAATCGTATTTCATGTCAATGTCTAAGGATGCCTGAATTTCGCGGTATGTCATATGCCGGTCTTGCTCAATTATTTCACGCACAGCATCAACATTAGTGGCAACAACAGACGTGGATGGATCTTCACGGAATTCGTCACAAAGAAAAGTAGTCCACGCTGGAATTTGGCAAACCAATTATAAACAAAAGTCCTATTGGATGGTACTTCATCCCCAAAAGCGAAATGAAGTCGATCGATGCATTGTTTCGGAGTTAGATTACATTTGTAATCGTAAAAAAACATTGCCCGAAAATTTTCACGCGAAATTTCCATTTTCTCACAAAATAACTTCTTTTAAAATACTATGCAAACAAAACTAGTTGGCTTGGGTATAAACTGTCAACTGAATTATAAGTTAAAAACGTCTAATTTTACGGATAGTAGCAGAATGTTGGCGCCATTGGAAGTATTAGATTGCAGAAACTTTTCCAGCAGCCTACGTACAATAATTAATTATTTTAATTAATTACACTGTGGAACAATTTTGAAAAAAATTGTTGCGGACAAAGCATTTCAAGAAAATTCACATTTTTTAAATTAACAATCTTATAACGAACAATGAGCGACGGCTAAAATTCGTTCGAGGTCACTCGGAGGCATGATCTTGACAAGGTCAAAGTAATTAGAAGATAGTACCTTATACTGCATAATTACCGAAAATTCTGTTAGTAGGGGAAAGCAGAGTTACATGGATACAGTAGCTAAGCTGACATTTGAATTTTGGTAAAAATATATCTTATGAGTTCTCAATTTATATTGTAGATGACATCACGTGTATCTTCTTTACCAATGAAATTTGGTTATTATGATATTTAGATAGTCAAACGTGTTTTCGATAGTTAAAAATAATTTTTAAGATTTTCATTTTTCAAATCACATCATTTTTTGTATATATGGATAAAATGAAGTTGCAAACACTAAAACTTTTTATTGCCATCTTGTAATCTTATAATCACTCTATAAAACGTTAATAATTATTTGACTAAAATCTTTTATTTTATTATTGAAAACTGCAATTGAAGAAAAGGTGCCCACTTAATCCTAATCTCCCTTACTAGGTGAGGAGAGATGGAGTTTAACGAAATTAGTTCGATTTTTCGATCTATGAATCTTCATAATTTGAATATAAATGGATAAAAAAATGATTTATTTTTGTCCACATTATCGAAATTTTTAGCTTGAAAAAATTATTAGCTTGACTATCATCGAAGTTCGCATGTGAAAATAATTATAAAAAATTTATTAAATCATCTATTGCTATATCTTTGGCTTCATCATCTTCCAATTAGTCACATATTTCATGAGACCAACAAATATCGTTTAACAACGTATCCAATTTTTTTCCTTTATGATGAGTAGTCTTTATAATGAATTGATGCGGCTATTTGATGAAATCGCACGCCATGTTCGTCCAATTCTGATGTAAGTTATTCTTCAAATTAATCAAGATGTTAATGTAGAAAGTGTAATTTTAGATTCATATGTTCACGAATATCTATTCTCTTACCTTGGAATCACTATACAGAAATTGTTTAAAATTCAGACAAAAGCTGAAGTTTTCTTATAGTTACATTATCTAAGTTTTCGGACAAAATATTGTCCGAATTTTTAGCTATAGTTGTATCAATTTCTAGCAACATTTTTCTGAATATATAGCTGTCTGAATATTTCTGATCTCAATTCCTGAATATTCAGACTTCTGAATTTTACTTGTCTGAATTTCTAACTAGTTGTTTGAATATTTCTAATTTTGGTATTAAAATGTTCAATGTCTGAATATTCAGGCAGAGATCAGAGATATTTAGACAACTACATTGCAGCTAGAAATTCAAAGAAACATAGCTAGAAATTGATACAACACAATTATGACTAACAATTCAGACAATATTCTGTCCAAAAATTCAATGTGACTGTAACAAAACTTCAGATTTTGTCTGAACTTTAAGGCAATTTTTTTACAATGATGCCATGAAAGCAGTAATTGAAAACTTTATAGAATCGGTCAGCAAATTATTTAGCTTTCATAGCTAATATATTGATACCATTCGAGAGAATAGATATTTATATGTATATGAACCTAAAAATATACTCCCTTCATTACCATCTTGATTACTTTGATAAAGAAATGCATCAGAATGAGATAAATGGATGGCGAATGAGATGGCGCTTTCAAGTACTTGTACCAATTAATGAAAGCTTGTTATAAAAAAAAACATACATTGCTAAGCGATTATAGATAATTTCATAAAATATATGATAGAGAGGATAAAAATCGAAAATACAGCAACTAATGATTTTTAGAATTATTTATATTTCTAAATATGCGCTTCGGCGATGTAATCAAACTAATAGTTTTCTTAAAAAATTTTATAATATAGACAAAAAAATCAATTTTACATTTTGCACTCAACTTTGAAGTTTCATAAATAAAAAGTCGAATTAATCTTGGTAAACACTTTGACACTCCATCTGCCTACATCTAGTACTAACAGGATTTTTTACAATGCTTTTTCCGCAAAATTTGTGTCCACTGTGTTATTTTACTAATTTTATATGTTCATTGGTAAATTATAACATTAAACAATATGTATGTATTTATCAAGCTCAAAGACCGAAAACGCTCAGAGAGCGAAAAAATCGGCCACAATGCGTTATGGTCTTTGAGATTCAGTTACATGCAAAATTCGTGCTGTGGCCCTTTTAAAAACGCTCACAATGCGTTCTGGCATATTAAAAGAGACCACAAATCGTTACTTCTTTTGTTCGGAGCGGTGTAGACAACAAGAATCAATAAGCACTAGTCTATATACTCCACTGTCTTCATATGACAGATTAATGATCGTGTAACGATCATTTACATATTTATTTATTTATTAATAAACGACCAGAACGCGTTGTAGTATTTTAATTTAGCCAGAACGCGTTGTGAACGTTTTTGAAAGAGCCACGGCATAATTTTCGCATTATGGCTGCATCTCAAAAGTCATAACGCATTTTCACACGGTCGATTTTTTACTCTATGAGCATCTTTGAATCTAACATATAAGGGCAACTCGATCGATTGAATAGATTTTTTGAATCATCTTTTTCGCTAGTTTCAAAAACTTATTTCGAGACAAACGCGTTTAAATTTTCGGTACTGGAAAGTAAACTTACAGCTGTTGCACTCTTGAATGTTAGGATATAGATTGTGTCGCCAAGAACGAGATAGAAAGAAATAAATCACTTTCATAATTACTAACACACTTTTAATTTTACTAAGCAATGTTATAATCTATCACTTTAGTTGCACTTGGTAAATATTCACTTTCGATTCTTACGAACAATTTCTGATCGCGTATCACGTTAACTATAACTCGGACGTTCAACCGCGTGAAACTATAAATAGTCTCGGTTGACAGATAAGATAACTCTGGGCTGTATGCCACAGCGTATGTTAATACCGTATGTTAAAACCCGGTCAAGCTGCTGATCTAGCCTGAACTTGGTCAGTTCGAGCTGGTTTCGGTCAGTGCCTTTTTCGAATGCGATCAGTGCTGACGATCGCATTTGGATTTTCTAATTTGATAGATAATCGCTTCGTAACTTGCGGAAGACAGCTTTGCATTATTTGCTCGTTGCTTCCACAAGATTGCATTTTCGCAATTTGTACAGAGACTTTTTCAAAAATCAATAGTTTGCAGGTCATCTACTCTGCAGTTGCTAGGTGCTTATATTAATTAATTTTCATTTTATCCCTTAGTTGTAGCTATCGCTATAACACAGCTAATCTGTTATTCCAAGCCCATATAATTGGAGGCGTTATAATCGCCTTTGGTGTTCTACGCTGAAATATACTTTTGCGTCTCATCACAAGGATTATTAAATCTCTGAAATATCAATTTCCCGTTGCCAACGGCAACGAACAAATAATTAAAGAAAAAAAAAGAAATTTCCACCAATTTGCATAACATAGTGTTTGAGATCGGTAATTCGAAAAAAAGGTAAGAACTCCTTCGATCGACCGACAGTAATTGTTATTGAACGCACGCACAAGGCGAGCTCGTGATTTCATCTCGAGCCTGACATTAAGCCTCGTCAAAGTCAGGGATTCATCATTCTTTAGTCTTTTCAAAACAATTCGGTACACGCAAACAGGCACCGGCAACGGACAATCGAAAGTTCTAGAACAATTCAATTCGCGCACGCGAGCGAATACGTCACGCGCTATCATCAATCCCACGTACGGATTTTCTGTCGCGCATGACTGTTACGTTAAACGTCGTTAGAAAAGAATCCAAAGCGCCAATCAATTTTGTACAACCAATGCCACGTGATAATTACGATTGTGGCAAAATTTTATTGGATTTCTCCCAAGAAGAAAGCCCAGACCGAAAGCAATAAATGCTTCGATCTCGCCGTTCCTTCGGGGCAGATTGCTTAGATAGTTTACATCGCTTAGACCGTTTACACCGCTTAGAGTTCTTAGACTTCTTAGAGTTCTTACTTCTAAAAGTTCTTAGAGTTCTTAGAGTCATAGTCTCGCTACTATATCGCTTCGTAAAACCGCCGTGCTAACCGCTTAGTGAAAACCGCTATAAAACGAATTTTTTCGAGAAGTGCCGAGAAAATCGCCGAGATTTTCCATCACCGCGATTCCAACTACATTTTGGAAAAGGTGACCGCATTTGATATTCTGTTAAGCTATTATAATATTTAATTAATTATATTTTCTGACTTTGTAACTGAGCATATTAAAGAAAATTCTTTTGTTAAATTACAAAGAAATGGAGTTCTCTTTACTGTCGTGTGTCATATCAACCGTGTGTCGTTCTCTCACTCGAATCTTTCCGCGCGGTGCATTCTCGCACATTTTCTGGTCTTTCGAGCCGGATTTGAACCAGCGAGAAATATTGTTAGACAAACGCCGTATCACTTTAAAAATTTCACGTCAGCGCTCTCGCTCTGATTCGCTCTCGCACACATAGGAATACGAATATAATAAATTTAATATTTTCTTTTGTAATAATTTAATGCTTAATGCAACATATTATTACATTTTTTGGTTTAATTTTTGAAAATATAGTCTCTTTACGTCTTTAATTGTTATGTAATCAAGATTGATTACGTAATCAAAACTGTTCGCCAATTCTTATTCAATTGATATCATAGCTAAATCGTATGATCGCTTCTGCGTCATTGTATTTCTCAGATAATTCTTTATTACTTTTAATTTTGAAAAAGATGCCTCTGAAGTTGCAACAGACATTGGCACAATTAATAAGATCTGTAACTCTATTGATAAATTTGAAAAGATTTTTAGAAAACTACTTTTAGCTTTCATTTAAAATGTCAAGTAAAGTAGAGCTTTATATTTATAAGAGTAACGCTGCCTATTAAAATTTTGTGTCCCTCCAAATTTTGCGTCCTATTTTGCTGGAGCGTATCTGCTTAGTATCTCGTAACGCCTCCGCATATAATAGTTCTTCAACATCCTCGTAGAACTCGTTTGACTCGAGTTGTTGTTTATGAGTCAATCGAGCCACTTTAATGCTAACGATGGCGCTCCTGCCTCGTTATCCGCTCAGCGTCGTAATTATCAGCGAAAAATATGCATTGTATTTCAATCTTAATGGCCAGCATTTCTATTATTTTTAAAATATGCTTCGTTGAAAGTACTAACAAAAATAAAGGTAGCAATTTCGGTAACTTTTTCTCTCAAAATGTATATGTTTTGGAGTTATATACCAAATCATTATTTATTATTAAACTTTATAAAACTTTTATTTGCATTTTGTGTGTATCCATCTAAACATCTCTGTTAGATAATTCTTCATAAATGGACAGCAAATGTTTCGTAATGTAAATGGGCAGCAAATGTTTCGCATAAGATAAAGCACAGGCAGATAAACAAATATATACCTGAATATATACCAAAATATATACCTGAAGCGAAATATATAGCCTGAGTGATATGATATATACAACTCTTATGTGCTTTATCCTATAATTCCTATAATTCCTATAATTCTATAATTAAGTTAGTGAACTGATTGCTATGAGTTTTTGTGAAGGCTTCGCCACACGAGTATTAATGCTCCTGCTTCCTTTTGGATAGAACATCTTGGCGTGAATCCTCACAGGCCGAAATTTGAAGGACTGATCCTGGAACGATTGTTGTCGAATATCGCCTTTGCGTGATAAATCAACAAAATACATATACACACAAATATAGACTTATATCTGTCCAAAAAATATCTGCTTTTATCTATTATTACTATTGACCAAACGGAACAAAAGGCGCGCGCCGTCTCGCACACATATATCTGTGCATGATAAATGAGTTGTAGTTTCCTTAAAACTTCGAATTCCGTTCTGGAATTTTACGAATATATTTTTTACATTTAGTATTATTGATTAAGGGGATGCTGGAGAATAGGTATACTAGGGGTATTCTAACGCAGGTCCTTTGAGGGCAGCGAGGAGCTCGGGGGATATTCATAGGCGAGAAGAAGCGGAACGCGGAAGATACTCGTAGGCGCGGAGATCAATTAGACGCCCGCCGCCGCTCATCGCCCTCTCTAAAAATGCGTCGTGATATTATAACGCAAACAAAAGGTTGATATTTTTTTAAGAAAAAATAATAATAAATTATATAAAATAAATCTTACTCACCTCCTTCTCCTCCTCCTTTTCCTTCTCCTCTTTCTCCTCCTCCTCCTTCTCCTCCTCCTCCTCCCCCCCTACTCCTTCGTTGAGGACGTCCTCCTCTCTTCAATCAATTTTAGTTTCTTATACTCGGAGACTCGTAATTTTTCTTTTTTTCCTCCCCCTAAATCACTTGCACGCACGCACGCACGCACGCACGCACGCACACTCAAATTTTCACATAAACCACTTATGGCGAAATATTTTTACAGTTTATAAATTAAAAAATTAAATACTTACTTATTAATATACTGCAATATACTGCTCGTAATTATTATACTCATGCGCGGATAAGACTTGGCAAAGACTAACGGTGAGAAGCTCTCTTTGCCATAGCAATGCTGCTAGGATACATTTTACTTTTGCTGCATATGAAACACTTAAGAAAGAAATGAAATATTTAAAATCATAAATAAATGTTTGTAGCCTATAGAACTATAGAACCCTAGACACTGCAAAAAATGCGTAGGTACAAAGGCTTGCATGTTAGAAAAAGATAAAGCGTGACGATAAAGTACAAGTATGACGTCTTTTTTTTATGACATAGTTTTAACAATACGTTGTGTTTTTTCTTTTTCTTTTTTACTAAGCGTAAAGGACATGATGAGGAACAAAAGAATAAATAAAGAACATATATTGTATATAGTGATGCGAATTTTTTTTTCTTATTCACATCTTATTATTGATTTTTCGTACGTATTAAAAATTAAGATTAATAGCTCATAATCGATGAGCTAATGTCCATTGAAGATGTCGCTATAGCGTATAGCGTTTTCGGATATAGCGATATTATATATCGCTCGGTATAGTGATATTGGAGAATCGAGTATACTTGACCGTATAGATGAGTCGGACTAATCATTCGAACGTTACATCAATACACCCATCAAATTTAAACATACGGCGTAGTATCGTTTCAGTTGTCATGCGTACGAACGAAGAATCGATCTACGAGCGTAGCATTGTTCAGCGTGTAAACTGTGACTGTTAGCGATCCAACGTTTATGAAATTATCCTTGTATTCGTTTCGCTGCTCGTAGAGGCTCTTCCTTATTTCGAGAGATAGAGACAGTTCGTGATGATTTCCACATAACTCGGTGGACCAACGTTGATTCCAAAAATTTACATTCCGATTTGTCGAATCGTAACATCAGTAAGTGCACCGCGCGACGCTCCATGCTGCATGCGTGCGTGCGTGCGTGCGTGCGTGCGTGCGTGCGTGCGTGCGTGCGTGCGTGCGTGCGTGCGTGCGTGCGTGCGTGCGTGCGTGCGTGCGTGCGTGCGTGCGTGCGTGCGTGCGTGCGTGCGTGCGTGCGTGCGTGCGTGCGTGCGTGCGTGCGTGCGTGCGTGCGTGCGTGCGTGCGTGAGTGCGTGCGTGCGTGCGTGCGTACATAATGTTGAAAATGTTTTCCTTTTTTGTATAAAATGTTGAAACTTACACGTTATATTCCTTCTTCGTGGCATATGATGCGTTGCTCTCTTTGGCAAAGTGGGGGGGGGGGGGAGGAGTGGACACGAAAAAGCCTTTTTTTAAGATATGAAAAAAAAATTTAATTTGGTATTAAACAAATATAATCACTTTCTTAAATAAGCATATTAAATTATCTATAAGATCCATTTAACAGAAAAATTATTTGTAATGATTAACTGAGATTAATCACTATTTTTTATAAACTTAAAATTTAGCTCTTTCAAAACAATATGGTTTTGAAAAAGCTACAACCTGTTTTGGAAGAGTCTAATACAAAATTATTTAATCCGTATAACAAATCGAACTAATCAAGACCTCCTTATAAATCAAAGAACTGAAAAGGACACGGGCAGTAGGAGTCAATCGCAGAAGACGTCGCGTAAATAATATATCTACGAAGTGCGAAACTTCTTTATTCATTTGATCTTTATCCATTGAGTTTTATATTTGAGAATATTAACAATTGTTTGAAGAAAATTATTATAGCTAGTAATAGGAAGAATGTTGTTATATAATGATAATAGGGTTGAAGCAGTGTAGCCTTCGTGGTTCACTGTTCTTTTCGTTCGTGATATTACTGAGTTAAGCAAATTGAATAGCGAGCATATAAGGATATCATTTTATAGTACTAATAAATTGCGAGAATTCATTAGGGTGCATAAGGACTCTTTATCGCATAAGAAGTCGAATGTTATAAGATCTCGTATAAGAGCTGCGATGTAAGTTATGTGGGATAGACGTATAGACAGCTGAAGTCAAGTATCACGGAGCATAAGAACCACATCCGATGGAACACCTCTGTTGGCGATCTTGTTGCGTGCAGGATGAATTTGTGATGGCACGACCATGCGTCACCGTTCCAAGCGTTCCCGCGGTATGATTGCTTCGAGGGCACTTGGTCGAGAAAAATGAGATTTTCCTTGCTTTCCAAATTTATTTATACGATAGACCTCAAATGCGGGCGAACGTGTTTCACAGTATATGCGGAAAGGATCTCAGCGTGCGGTAGCGCGATAAAACTTATTCAGCGCGAGGCGAGACACGTGCTGTCGATGAGACAATCAGAGCGGCCATTATGATCTGAGTGCACCGAATCGATTACGCGCGACGCATACGTCGCTTAACAATCGATATGTCGGGGATTGATCGATTCTTTATCAGGCGATGTGACTAGACGCCATAAATGATAGGGATACCGAACACGCCGCCCGCTTTGAAAGGGTTAACTTTCAATAGGACATACAAGCACGAACTCTTTAACACAACATAAAATACGAATTACTCCGATGTGACTCAATATCTAGTCATTGCACTGAAAATCAACAAAACTTGATATCTAGATACGCAAACTGAAAAACAATATAATAAATTATTCTTATTCAACAGTAAAAAGAAGCTTGATATACTTAGAAGGTAACAGTTGAAGGCACTTAAACCTAGATGCTTAATAACGTATAGACTAAGTTTCGATTGGTAATATTGATAGCTTAGACAGCGGCCTCACGTAGGAACCTTTGGCAGTCTTCACAGTTGTGGTGCGCGCGATGCCGTTGGGACCGGGATGAACCTCCTGGATCCGCCCCATTGCCCACTGAATTGGAGCTAGGTTCGGCTGCTTTATGAGCACAAGTTGATTAGTTGACAACTGAATTCCCTTGTTAGCCATCCATTTGGCTCGTACTTGTAGAGAGTGGAGATACTCATTACTCCATCTGCGCCAAAAATGCTGTCGGGTTTACTCTACGCGTTGCCACCGCAACAGTCTATTTTCGTTGACGTCGCTCAAGTCAACGCAAGGAAGATCATTTAAAGTCGTGCCAACCAAGAAATGTCCCGGACTTAGGTACGCTAGGTCGTTAGGGTCGGCGCTTAATGGTAAGAGGGGACGCGAGTTGAGGATCGCCTCTATTTCACAAAGGGTCGTTTGCATTTCCTCAAAGGTCAAATGAGCCTTGCCCACGATCCGAGTCATATGGTATTTGGCAGATTTCACGGCTGCCTCCCACAAACTTCCAAAATGGGGCGGGATGAAACTCCATGAAATCTCCAACTCGCGTAGAAAATCCTTAATCTTGGATTGAACTTGTTGATCATTATATCTGTCGTATAATTCTTGAATTTGTTTATGAACGCCCACGAAGGTGGTCTCGTTATCTGAATACATGTGGGTGGGTCTACCTCTACGAGAAATGAATCGCTTAAAGGCGGCAATAAATGCTTCAGAGGTAAGATCACTTACTAACAAGATGGACCGCCTTCGTGGCGAAGCACACAAAAAGTGAAATGTATGACTTGTGACTCCGCGCGTTTCGACGCTTTCCCTCACGTAACAAGAGTGGCCCGGCATAGTCTACACCGCAGCGAGAGAAAGGTCTAGAGACGCTAACTCGACTAGTTGGTAATGAGCCCATTAAGGCTTCAGATTGATTAGGTTTAGCTCTAAAACAGGTAATACATTTTTATATTATTCCACGCATGGTGGAGCGCAATGATAGCGGCCAAAAGCGTTGGCGCACGAAAGCCATCGTGGTTTGCAGACCAGCGTGCAAGTTTCGTATGTGTTCGCGCTCTATAATACGTTGAGTTAATATATATTTGCGTGGCAGGAGAATTGGATGGCACACATTGAACACTAGATTTTTCAATCTCCCGCCAACTCGCATAGTCCGCTCTCATCTAAGAAAGGAGATAGCGATAAGATATTGCTAGAAGCGTTTACAATTTCGTTTTTGACTAGCGCTTGATATTCGCGATAGAACGCTTGCTGTTGCATCATTCTGCAAATACAATTTAAAGAGATAGATGTTTCAACGGGGGACACGAAATCAGATGTCACGTGCTCCCGATGCGCCTTGGATAATCGCAAACAATACGCTATGCGACATATTTTATTTAAATTGGAATACTTATTTAGCAAGTCGTCGACGATGCAAGGATGGGAAATGGAAACGGCTACGTGGATTTTCCTTTGTTGGAAAAGATCGTTGTCCAAACGCGAAAAGACTGAGCGGCCAGTGTTCTTCATTCCATTTTAGAAATTCGGGGCCATTCCACCACCTTTCAGCATTGATCACGTCGCAAGAATTTAGCCCTCGCGACAGTATATCGGCAGGATTATCGGAGGATGCGACATGACACCAGTGTTTGATTTCTGTTAAGCGCTGAATTTCTCCCACCCTATTTTGCCACAAAAACTGACCGTCGTGAGGGGAAGGTTATCCAGTTTAATGCGATCGAGTCTGACCAAAGATAAGTCGGACATTTCGAGAGTTCCAATGACTCTCTGACCTTGTTGATTAAGCGCGCCAATAGTAAGGCGGCTGATAGCTCTAATCGCGCTAACGAGACGGTTTTGAGCGGCGCGACGCGAGATCTTGAGCACAGTAACTCAGAGTGATGATCATTGAGACCGAGCTTGGTGCAAAGATATATACAAGCTCCGAACGCGCGCTGGTTGGCGTCACAAAATCCGTGCATTTCCACGATTGATTGATGGGCATTGAGTTTAACGCATCGAGGAATTTTTAGTTGATTCAGATCACCCATCTGTGATCTGAAAGCAATCCAGCGAGTGTGGATGTCCTGAGGAACAGACTCGTCCCATTGGATGGCCAATTACCACAAATCTTGCAGGATAAGTTTTGCGATCACAATGACTGGACTCAGAAGGCCCAGAGGATCGAATAATTTAGCGACCTCGGAAAGTATGACTCGTTTTGACACACACACAACGTGGGCTTTTGTTTCAAGTTTGCAGAGAAACTAGAATGTATCCTGATAGTGATTCCACTGCATGCCCAGAATCCACGAATCTGCAGCATTATCTCTGATAATGACTGGCACGCGGTCACGATTGTCATCTATTTCCAATAGTTCAGGGCAGTTCGAAACCCATTTGCTTAACTCGAATGCTCCTAATTTTAACAGTTGAATAGTTTTACCGAAAATTACTTTTAATTCGTCGACTGTATCCGCCCCGGTGAACATGTCATCGACATAAAAATCCCGAAGAATGCATGCTGAACCGCGAGTGAATTGATGAGCGTGCTGCTCAGCCAAATGCTTAATGCACCTGGCAGCCAGAAATGACGCAGAAGCTGTACCGTAAGTGACGGTAGTGATTTCGTACGTATCGACATTAGCAGATAAATCGCTGCGCCAGAGAATTCTCTGCAGGGGCGTCTGAGACGGATGCACCAAAATCTGCCGATACATTTTTATGATGTCAGCGATGATGACATAAGCGAAAAAATGGAAATGCATCAAAATTGAGATCAAATCTTGTTGATCGGTCGGTCCCACTAGAAGCGCGTCGTTTAAAGAACTGCTGCGGCAAGATGCATCGAATACGACACGGATTTTAGATGTTTATTCGACTGTTTTGAAGATGCAATGGTGGAGGAAATAAAATGATATTGGTTCTTCCGTAATAGATGGTTCTAGCAGTCGCATATATCCCAGCGATAAATATTCGTCAAGGAACGCCGCGTATTAAATTTTAAGCGTAGGATCGCGCTTGAAGCGCTTTTCGATGCCCCGCAATCGTTTGAGGGCTGCTTCATGCGAATTGCCAATGTTATTTAATATTTGTTCTCTGATCGGAAGCTTGACTGTATATATATCCTGAGAATTTTGAGACACGTTGTCTAAAAAGTGACGCTCGCAAATACTTTCCTCCACTGTGTAATTGTCCGAACGTGCAGATATGTCGTCCAGGCATGACTGACATGTTCGTGTAATTCCGCATTGGTTACGGACACATGAAACCTTTGAGGCGGTTGGTACTGCCCAAACGACCCGCCAAAATCCAATCGTGTTTTCTGGAGAGTTGGGTGCTTGTTGGAAGACCTGACTTGACCAACGCATATCAAATTTCAAAACAATTCCGCTCCGATTAGCATCGATATCCGACGATATGTGAAATCGCGGATCAGCCAAACGAATGTTGCGCGGAAAATCAAATTTGTCCCGCCCCGAAGAAACCGCCGGAATCTTATTAGTAACTCGATCAGTCACGATGCATTCGATAACCGCGGTGTACGAGTTGAGTCGCGATTGTAATTGGTAATTCTAGCCATGTGATTGGACGAAGTTACCGTGCCGTTGACGCCCGAAATCGAGACATTTAATGGGCGCGTTTTTAAACCGAGCGCTTCCACAAATTTCTTGGATACGAAGTTCGCTTGCGATCCGCAATCCAACAAAGTTCGGCAGACCCTGCGCGAGCCGCCGCAGACGAGCACAACCGCAGTCGAAAGCATGACTTGTTCGTTATTAAATGATCCTGAAGCATGAGTCGCTACGACGGAGGGGGGAGGAATTTCCTTAGATGCAATTTCCTTATCGGTATTAGTCGATGGGTCCGCGACTGAGGGCATATGAAGCAGAGTATTGTGCTTTGCCTGGCAGATCTTGCATTGACCAGAGACGCATTTACTTAATGCATGAGAAGAGGAGCAATTAACACAAGCGCAAGCAATTAACACAAAGTTTGCTGCGCAAAGACTGCGAATTTCCTCAGCCCTTTGTGATACCGGAAGTGCCACAAAGTTTTTGCAATAATAAATGACGTGATCGCCTTGACAGAAGAGGCATTTGGATTTAACGATAGCCGCACACGACGATGATCGCTTAACATTTGATTGAAGTGGTGCTGACTCTTGTGGTAGCCTCGAGCACCTGACATCGATGAACGATAAAATCTAACAGCTGTTTAAGTGACGGCAGCTCTTTGCCCGTTAAAGAAGTTTCCCACTCGCGTAACGTGAGTGAGTCAAGTTTAGAGGTTAGAGTAAGGACGAGCATATCGTCCCAATGCGTCGTGGGACGCTTCAATGCCTGAAGGGCATGCAAATGTTTCGTGGCGCCGTCAGAGATTTTTCTGAGATCGATTGAATTTTCCTTTGCCATAGCCGGCAAATCCATTATAGCCTTGACGTGAGCACGTTTGAACAATCACGCGCTTGTTGTCATATCGGTCCCTAAGCATTGACCACGCGACGTCGTAATTAGCGTCCGACAATTCTAATGAATTGATTATAGCGTTTGCATCGCCGGTGAGTGACGCCCGTAGATATTAAAACCTTTGCGTATTTGAGAGCGAGATGTTGGAAAATGGATAACCGAGTTGAATGTATCGAAAAACGGGAACCATCATATTTGTCGGAAGATGTTGGCAAATTTAATTTAGGCAACCGAATGTGC
The DNA here is from genome assembly GCF_024713525.1 of Acromyrmex echinatior. Classification (NCBI taxonomy): domain Eukaryota; kingdom Metazoa; phylum Arthropoda; class Insecta; order Hymenoptera; family Formicidae; genus Acromyrmex; species Acromyrmex echinatior. The sequence continues at coordinate 1,013,923 of NC_141860.1, forward strand.
GCACCACGAACATCTGAATCACGAACACTTGAAGAGGACGAAGAAAAGATGGACGCTTGCAATGTCAGCGAAGGGGAAATGAGCTCGCGGATCTTACCGGATAACTCATAGAACGCTTCCTCGAAACCGTCTCGATCGCAACCTTCGGACTCGTCTATATAATAATTCTAGACGCGATTGCACCTCGTTATACTCTGCCCAATAGTGCTCGAGTTTCGCCTTCCGCTCATGGAGTTGAGTCACTATTGACGGATTAACGGCAGCTATTAACTCTACTAAGATCTGATACGCGTACATGATGCCTTTATGGTCGCGCGCTGTCGCTTGAATGTCGTCGCTTCTGATTGGTTGACCATCTTGAATGCAACTGCGCACGCGCGTACGCAACGGACGCGGCGAAGAGGACTTGGTTGGCAACGAAGACAATGGTCTTCTTTACCTTGTTACGCACGCAATTAATGCTACAAAAAGGATGCGACGGATGCCGGATGCCTTCCAGTCGAGCGTTGTTGGACGGAAACATTCCTCTCGCAGATGCTGCGAGGGATGCTTGAGGGATGGCTTTCGCTGTACGTCGTCCGGATAAGTCCTTGTTTTCTACCGTCGACAGGATTCCGCTCGCAAAACATTGATACTGCGTCGGGATATGACGTAATATGAGCCGGGTTGCGTCTCTGATGCGGGCCGTTTGCGGCTGTTTTGTTGAGTTGCTGCCGCTGGTGCAACACTTGCACTGATTGCTGCTACTGCGACTTGTCTCATTTCGATGAGATAACCTTGTCTGACTGCCAAATTGCTGCTCCACTTCACTGAGGCTAAATACTTGACAGTATCCGGCTCGAAGGAGGATCAAAGAAATGTTGGCGATCTTGCTGCGTATAGGATGAATTTGTGATGGCACGGCCATGCGATCACCGTTCCAAGCGTTCCCGCGGTATGATTACTTCGAGGGCACTTGGTCGAGAAAATGAGATTTTCCCTGCTTTCCAAATTTATTTACGACAGATCTCAAATGCAGGCGAACGTGTTTCACAGTATATGCGGAAAGGATCTCAGCGTGCGGTAGCGCGATAAAACTTACTCAGTGCGAGGCGAGACACGTGCTGTCGACGAGACAATCAGAGCGGCCATTATGATCTGAGTGCACTGGATCGATTACGCGCGACGCATACGTCACTTAACAATCGATATCTCGGGGATTGATCGATTCTTTATCAGGCGATGTGACTAGACACCATAAACGATAAGGGTATCGAACAATCTCTACTCGTAATGTCATAACGGAGCATCAGTTACAAGAGGGCCATGATTTCGATTGGGACAACGTTACAATACTGGACGAGGAGCCACTACAGAAAGAAATTGATTTCGAAAATGATTTATCAAGAGACAGACGCATGGACTCAACTTGTGGATATGGAAGGACTTCCCAAGGGGGAAGCCTACCTCTCGATCATAAACAAGCTATAAAGGTTAGAGTTGTTGTCACATCTAGTCAGTCAGTGTCGTTCATATGCAATAATGAGTCTTTCGTGATTTTTGATTACTTTTCAACTTTCATTTTCATGGAATTGATTAGCATTTTAATGTTAAATTTTTTCATTTGTAACCTTGAATAATACTAGCTAAAACTAAAAATGACTCACTGTTTGATTGACTGACCAAAATATCAAGAATCGGTTTTTGAATAATTCATAATAATGTTTGCGATATAGTTTGTGATCAGGATGACCGTTCTTATTTTCGGGATAATTAATTATAATCTTAAAGTTTTTGATAAATTAGTTTTTCATATTCTCTATTCCGATATTTCTATCATTTCCTTATTTTTGTTCATTTTTCTTTTTTCTTTTTCTTTCACTCTTTTTGGGTTTAATTCTAGCATTTAAATTCTCGAAGTAGGGAAGCCATGGACAGAATAATTTTTATTTATAATCTATTTATGTTAGTTTGTGTTGTCTCTGAGGAGAGCTTAAAAGTGAGTCGAAACATATAAGCGTGTTTTAGTGAATAAAGAAGTTTCACACTTCATAGATATATTATTTGCGCGACGTCTTCTGCGCTTGACTCCTACCGCTCGTATCCTTTCCAGTTCTTAAATTATTTAAGTTTTAACGTAAATAAAATCAAAATGTTATCCTATATAATTCTTTTAGGAAATTAATATACGTGTGCAAAACAAATATAATATTGAAAAAATATAATATTTCTAATTAAAAACACTTATTGCAAAAAAACAAATGAAAATTTCTCTTATTGCCACATAAAGTATGAGCCCAATCAGAGCATAATTTGCATTGCTACCAGTTTTCACTACTTATAAAATAATCTATTGAACAGACACAGCAATTATTATCATTATGTTTTATTGCCATTATGTCATGGCCAAACTTTGATTTGATATTTTTAGAGATTGCCATAGTATTAGATGCAATCTTTCCTATCTCAGTTTCTGAAATTTTATCAAGTGAGTCATTGCTATGTAATGAAATGTCCTGGCCATTTTGGCTGCTGTCACTAATTTCAAATTTTTTCCTAAGCAATTTTATAGATTTTTTTCGTGGCCACATTCTGTATTTTCTTCTTTTTAGATTTTGATTCATTTTTTTTCTAATACTTTTTTTTGCTTTTCTAGTGTGTCTGTTATAATTGCTGAATTCATTTTACGTTTACCTATTGTCTTTTTCCTAGGCCCTGCTTTGGAAAAGAACGTATACGTTCAAGTGTGTGCAAGCTTGCGTTTGACTCTGATCTTCTTCGAATAACGCCTCTAATTCTTTGTCTTCGAATTTTTTTGGCTGTCCAGAGCGAGGCTTGTCTTCAACGCTGAAATCTCCATCCTTGAAACGTCGAAACCATTTCCTATATGATTTATCAGTTGGAGCACCAAAGTTCGACAAGCATTCGATGGGCTTCAGCTGCACTTTTCTTCCAATTAAAGCAGAAAATTAGAACCTCCCGCAAATGCTGCTTGGTTAACACAAAATTCGACATTTCAAACATAGTAAAAAATCAAGGTTTTTGTATGAAAGCGATATAAACTGAATATTATTAGCAGATGTCTAATCTCTCTGAAAACGCCAAAATCAGTTGTCACTATGAACCATTCACAACAGCCGGAGCTATCTTTTGGAAAACGTATCGAACTAATTTGTACTCCCAATTTTATAAAAGAATGCTTTAATTTTAATATCACGAATTATGTAATACGAATTATGTGATAAGAGTTATATGATAAGAATCATATTATAAAAATTACGTTTTAATATTTTAAACATTATAAGTATATTAAATTAACATTATTAATATATATTTATATTATTTGTATCAATATCTTTTAAAAAAAAATATCTGCGTATTTTTTTATTATAATGTTGAAAAATTTAATACTTAATATAAGATTAGTATTGTAAAATAAATATTATACTGAATTTAAAAAAATAAGTATCTTTTTATAAATCAATTTATTAATTTATGAAGAGGATTACGTTCTCAGTTATACACTGAAATTTAGTGGTTGACGTTATTTGTATAATACATGTACATTTATAGAGGAAAGGTCCCTATTATGAAATACTGAGTTCATTTTGGGTAAATGCTAGAAGTCTATGGGCAGAATTTTAAAAAATGATAGGTCATTTTAAAGAGAATTTAATAAGCTTTAAGATAATGTTATATAAAATTTAATTCAAATTCCATTTTTTTTTAAATTAAAGAAATGTAAAAAGTGAGCAAATCGCAAAGTCAAAAATTTGTGCTTCTAATATGAGATACCCCGAGAAATTAATAATAAAACATAAAGTACAGGGTGGGCCATCTATTGGTACGTTTTTGAATTTCGTCGTATGGCAACACCGAACGAGCTACAGACCCGAAATTTTGACAGTTTATTAGTCATACCGTCCGCGGCACGAAACAACATGTTTTCTCTTGAAGAGCGATTTGAAATTTTAAAAACTTATTTTCAAAGTCAGTGCTGTGTCGCCGAAACTGTACGAATTTTGAAAAGAAATATGGGTCGTGATAGAGCACCCACCGAAGGAGCTATACGCAAATTGGTGAGGAAAGTTCGTGAGAAAGGGATGTTAGTGGATGACATTATATTACGACTGTTTTGAGTGAAATTGGCGCCGAGGTAGTCCAAAATGTCATTAATAATTGGGGTGATCGAATGGCATACTGTAAGGCCAGTAGAGGGAGCCACATGAACGAAATCGTTTTTCATTCTTGACGCGGATACTTTTAGCTTCACAACAAAAAAAAAAATTAATAAAAAATATCAATGTATGCTCATTTGATCGCATTTTTAAAAACGTACCAATAGATGGCCCACCCTGTATATCAGTATTGTAATTAAAAAATTTTATTTAGTGTTTCTTAAATACAAATAAACACAGCCAGTGTGCGCGAAAAATGAGTATGCGATATATTATATTCAGAACTTGTCTTCAGATAGTTGAAATCGCAGAAATAGGCACTCGACGTTCATTCCGGTTTTCCTTTTTATTATTGTAATAACATTTATATTATAGCAACGATTTTCACTATAACATGGGAGCATGAGTTATCTTATATTAGATATGGCTCTTTGCCCTTCTTTTATACTACCTTTTGCTTATTAGTACAGAGCCTTTTTTATTACTTTTAATCTTATATTAGAAATACCTTGGATATCTCATATTTCCACGCCTCTCGGTTTTACGATCATTAAATCTAACTTTTGTAATTAAGCAACATATTCCATATTTTTCTATTAGTACGACCTTACTCTATCATTATATGAAGAATTTATTGCCAAATATTTATTAAATAATAAACAGTTTAAAAGCTCATTCCAATCCGTACAGCATAGAAACTTGTAGCAACATTACTACAACATTTCAATATTGCAGAAACATTGCGAAGACTTCTTTTTGCAATATTACTTCAGCAATGTTGCAGCAATATTTAAAATATTTTCAGCAAGAGACACAAATTGACACAAGAGTCATCCTTCATGTTCAAAAATCAAGTAAGAAACAAAGACAAGAATGACTTTTGTCACTATGTCGATTTGTGCCTCTGCTAGAAAGTTCACTTTGAGTTAAGACTTGTATATATTGATTTGTGTATAACTCAATAAAGTAAGGACCTGCATATAATGGAAGAATAGGAATTAATGATCACGTTTACACGGCACACTTAATCGGGTTTCATAACATTTGTATTTATAAAACAGACCAATCTCGTAACTATATTCCTCTGAAAAATGGAATGACTGGTTAGTTTCTAACTACGAATATTATTAAACCCGATTAATGTCCATTTCTATCAATATAGATTAATGTTAATCTCAGTTCAACTTATCTTCGTCTTTTTCTAGTTCTAAAGATTAGAAAAAGACGAAGAATAAATTGAACCGAGATTAAAGTTAATCTACATTAATGAAAACGGGCATAAGGTGTAAATGTAGTCAATGTCTATAATTTATAGGAATTGTGCCTATAATTTATAGATATATAAAACAATTAGAAGTAAGGATTAAATATAATGCACAATGGACACAATAATAAGATATAAGATGTATAATATAAAAAATTAGAAGTAGGAGTTAAATGTAACATACAATACAAAATCTTATAATAAATATTGCAATGACGTTGTAATATTACAATGTTGCATTATTACAATGTTTCTGCAATAATACTGCAAGTATTCCTCCACTATGCGCAAAACCTAATATTGCATATATATTATGTTGTAATATTGCTGCAATATTACATATCAATATTTTTAAAACGAACATTTTTACGTTGCTGCTATATTGCTGAAATATTGCAGCAATATTTCGCAATATTTTTTCAATGTTACAATCTTGCAATAAAATATTTTTGCAATGTTGCTGCAATATTTCTGTGCTGTATGAGAATGAAACTTGAAGACATCTAAATTCTAGAATCTTTTTTTATAATGACTACAGGTATGATCTAATAATGAATTTTCTACTAAATAGTTATCAATCCAAGAGCAATAAATTTATGATGGAGCCAATAGATAGCGTTTATTAGTTTAGCAGAAACGTCGCTATTTCAAGCACCTATCTCATAATAGGGCTTTTCCTCTATATTAGTTTTTTTTAAATATATTTTAGTATATATTTTCAAATATATTTTACTGCATCTTTTGCAGTAATAGTTGCTATAGCTTTCTTAAGTTAAAAACGTAACAATAAGTTATAAACAAGAAATATATATTCAATCTACAGACTTCTATTATAACACTAGATTGTTAACTCCCCACTTTTTCTGTTGTCAGATAGTATTACTTGTGGCACATGCGCATTGTAAAACCATGCATGCGCTGAACACTTTATACTTTCATATACTCGAAGTGGTTATATATACACACAGAATGAACGAAATTAGGTTTATTCAATGCATTTTTTGAAAGAATCCGAAATAAATAGTGGTATATAGTTTATAAGTTCGTGAAAATTAAAAGTTAGATCGCCATGACATCTTCTTATATACTTAAGAACTAATCACAGAAAGGCTGATCACGTGACTTATTGGCATCTCTTTTCTATCTCATGGCATCTCTTCTCATGACGGTTTTCCATTGCGCATTTACTGCGTGCAGGACATAATATAGATAGACCGAGCATTGCCATATACCAGACAAGGATATCAATGGCTAGCGCGTGCGAGAAGGAGGAAATACAATTAGATTTTTCGTTCTCTCTCTAACAGAAGAAAGTGGGGGAAACATTAGGGACCCTAGACATAACCACATCTAACCTTTATTCTCTTTCATAATTCGTATAGCGAAATAGAGCTATTCTAGCTTTAAAAAGCTAAAATATATAGAAAACAGAAATTTGTGAAATATAAAAATGAATTGCTGTATGTGTAAAGAATCATACAACTCACTTTTGCAACGATCATTTCATAGGTAGTCACACTATACATCTAATTGTAAACGTAACAATATAATTAGGTAAATTATATCAAGCTCTTTTTTATTCTTCAAACGTTCTTCAGCATAAGTGAATTATATGTGTAATATGTGTAATGTATGCATAATGTTTATAGTTTGCCAAAAAATGGAGAAAAAAGAAAGAAATGGATAGATATAATTGGTTATACTGTCAGCAAAACTGCAAGGGTTGCAGTGATCATTTCACAGAAAGTGATTATAATACTTATAATACTTATAATACATATCAAAATCAAGGAGATTAAAAAATACAGCAAATCCTTCTCATATGCAACACAAAAAGTTATATTTTAAAATAAAAATTGCTAATAAATTAAAACTATATTAAGATATTCTAATTAACATGCATGTATGTATGTATGTATATATGTAATTTTGTACTGAAACCATAGACAAAATAATGGAAATTGAACAATTAAATGAAAATGATTCCAATAATAACAATAACAGTGATGTTGAACCATTATTCGTGAACAGTAAGATAGATTACAAAAGGTAAGACATTCAAAAATGAAACAATTAAATGTCATATGTAATAGGGGAGACTGGGGTCAGTTGAATATAGGGATAAGTATATAGGAATAATCCTACATTAAAAACAAAACATGCGAGACATGTGTAAATGTGTCTGAGCACGCAGCGACTGCCGCTAAGTCTGCTGTAACATCTTGTTGCGAACACATCTATGATAAAAGTTATGCCACAATTTTAAAAAATCGTAAGTAAATATTTTCTTAAAGTTTTTGTTTTACTATCGTATATGATTGTCTGAGATATTTGATTTCTACTTAGATAGTAAGTATAGTTCTTATTTAATAAAGTCCAACAGATTTTTTTTTGTTTATGTGTCTCTGTTATCGTATATTATTAATGTTTTTAAAAAATGAACGGATGGGGATAATAGACTAACCACAGCATGGAACTGTATGACTCATTTAGTGACGACTCTTATAATATTTACTCAAAATTTTATTCCTTTAAAGAGATTTTTCTAAGTGTTAAATGTTATAAGTTTAGTTTCCTCCAATCTCGAAAACGAAGGCTTATTCGATGTGTTTTTGCATGAAATGAACAAATTTTGCAAAAAGAAGCATTGTTTACCCTGCGAAGCGAATGTGTTTAAAATATATTTTTATAAAAGTTTTATTAATATGTAGTCAAAGATGTAACTTAAAATACATTAATCTTAATTTTAATAATCTTAGTCGAATTACCCCGATTTCGGAGCTAGTTGAATCAAATAGAATGCGTTAGAAAAATGCTTTTTTCATATTAGTTATCAGTTTCTCCTTATTATTAAAATATTATTAGATAGTCAAATGTATGTAGTAACTGGTGAATACATTTTTTTCGATAAGTCTTAATTTTGTCTGTAAAAATTCGAAACTGAAAAATGAGTCTATTAGCCCCGGTCTCCTCTACGTCTTGTAAATATTGTAAATAAATTTTTTCTTTCAGAAAACTATTATCATATGAAACAGACAGATATATAAAAAAGAAAGTTATTATAAAAACTTCTAGTTTTAGTACAATGTGCTTCACAGAAGCAGATTTTTGTAAGAAAGAAAAATGGACTCGATTTTTAAAATATGTTTATTACAATAGGCAGGAACATGCAAATTGGATGAAGAAATATAAACGTTCATAAAATAGACAACTAATAATGAAAATTATGTTACAGGATTTAAAAAACTGACTATATTTTTTGCAGAAATGCTAAGTTGTGCCGATGATTCAGATTCTTTAATTACATGAGTTGATACTTGAATTACAAGAGTTGGTACAAGAGTTCTTGAGTTACAATATATGTATTACTTTTACAATGTTAGGTTGTTCTTCTGATTGCTGTTGGTAGAAATCAATAAGAAATCAGTAACATATGAAGGAAGAAAGTCTTCATCTGAGAATATGTTTGAATTTAATGTATATATGTCGGTTTCAGCAAATCCTTGTGTCAAATTGTGAGGCGTGAAAGACGTCAAAAATGCTTCTCTAACAAATTGACCTACATGATAAATAGCCACTGTAACATCAGGATTTGATAACATCCATTCATTCATTACTATTTTATTGATTTAAATGGCGCAAACATAGGTAATATCACATCAAGGTAACCGATGGATGCAATGTAATGGGAAAGTTAAAATGATTATATGATTTTTCCTAGCGAATTTTATGACTAAAAAGTTTACATGTATACAATGATTATCTATAAGGATCAACGCAGGATTTTCTTTTGTTGGATTAACATAATTCACAAAATGCTGAAGTATTGTCATGAAATATTTTTCATTCATTTTTCATCTAACCATTATTATTAGCTAAGCCAAGAGCAACGTACTAGGTAATTAACTAACATAATATAATATTATCCTTGAAACGAACTCTTGGAAATACAAAAATAGGTGGCAGTGAGGATCCAGAAGCATTGATCGTGAAAAGTACCGTCACTAAGTTCCCTCGTTCAACGGAAGTAACGAGTAAGTGTCCCACTTGCTTTGTCACGCTGAGCTATTACTTTTGAAGGATTTGTGACAGTACTGCAACCGATCTCATCAAAGTTACTTGTAAAATCAAATGTGGTGGAAATTTATATTTGGTCATAAGTGCGGTTAATTTCTCAAAAAACATGTCAACATTTATTTTGAAACTAGTGGCCCTTGAAAGAGAAATGGCTACAGGTTTGCGAATTGTCTTTTTTGACGCTTCATAAAACCCCGTAACCAGTCAATACTTACTTCTTTATTTGCTTTCCATTTGGAGTAACGAAAAGTATTTCAACATATTGAAATACTAAATTTCTTGTTTATTTATATGATAGATCATGACACATTTTTGATGATGTCTTGAGATAATCTGCTAAATTATTTTCCTGTTGTAATATAAATGTGCGTCTATTGCCTATATTAGGACAGTGAACATATGAATTATCTGATTCTTTTGCTCTCTTTACAATTTTAGCCAAATATGCTCTTGAGATGTTATGAGCAAGTGCAGTGCTGTTGATGTTGTGACCATAATTAATAATTTCTTTAATGGCTTCTTGGATAACACATAACAGTAACAGAAGGTCGTTTTCTTTTCTTTGATTTATCTTTGGTATTGTTCGACGAATTTTTTTGTTGAATTAGATCTGAAAAAAATGAAATCGGTAATGCTTCATTATAACTTAACTTAGTAACATGACCTATGAACTTACGAATTGTTAAGAAATGCCTATAATATAGAAATTCTTAAAAATCTATTTACCTGCAATAAGTATTCACAGGGATGTTCCTCGGAGAAGGAGATAGTGTACATCTGAAGACAATTTTATACTGTGCGCTGACAGAATCACATTTCTGGGTATGCAATGATATAACTGGCTCTTTCATAGTTCTCAATACCGGCTCTTTCATAAAATTATATGTAAAAAAACTAATTACAGAATCTAATAAACTAAAATAAACAAAAAAATGTGTAACTATATGTTCTTAATTATGTTAATATATAACTGTTAATATATAACAGTATTCGATAAAAAACTTTTTCCAAAAGCTAATTGTAAATAAATGAAACACTTGGAAATTTAGTTCAAGAAACATACTTTTTGTAACGACAATTTCGCATCTCTCATTACAGCATTTGACGATGACTATCAAATATATATGGGCGACATAGTTTTAGCATCGTTATCAAATAAAAATATTTTTAAATTTTTGAAAACATTCAGTTAGTTGAAATACAAAATAGCTCTTTCAAAACATATTTCCTTCATTCGCTCACTTTCTCCTACATTTTTTTTTCAACCGTTCGTACAAGTGGATGTCGCAAGATCGGTATCGCATCCGCGTAAATTGTGATTTATAGTAATACTTCTAAAGACGAAGAGGAAGTAGGCCCTCCCCTTCTTTCAAGAATTTTGAATATGTCACGATACGTTTTATCGCTTCTTTCTATGTATTTTCTTTGTCATGAGTTTATTTATGTTTATACATACATACGTACATACATATGTTCATACATACTGTGACCGTAATCTCGACCAACGGCACAACTTTGTCGCTTTTCGGTTATTAACTCGATTGGACGTGATTGAATCACGCAGCACAAAAGAATACTCGGAACATGAACAGGTAACTGTCGCAAGAGTTATCACAAATTTATCAGTCAATCAGCGTCTACAGTAATCGCGGCTTCCCTCCAGACATCGTACAATGCTTTTCTTTATTCTACACGAAACGCGATTCAAACGGTGGCGTACAAGGCAAGATAGCGAGTTAACATACAATCACACTAATGAGACGCGGCGACTTCGTTGTAGCGAGAGAGCGACAAGCTTTATGTGAATTGAATACAAAAATTTATGTGATTCGAGCGACAGTAATTAAAAGATTAATTACTTGCGATAGCTTTCTGTACGAGCCTCAATCTGTCGGCTCAAATTCGACACGTGCTATTCCCTCGAGATTACATCAATGGGAATCGGCCGCTTTACAGAATTTTTACGCTTGTCTCACCAGCAATTCCTCCCTCTCGATCTTATCATAAACTGCTTTCGTTAGTTCCTTTCGGCTCGTCTCACTCTAATTCTCGGTAACTTCACTCATTGATGTTCGCTTCGTCGTGAATCTTGCGTTCTCTCACAATCTATCTACGGCTCATGCCACAACGCAAATGATTTTGGCAGGCCCCGGTGGGAGCTGCACAAACCGCGCTGCTTTTCGGGAGCGAGGCCTCCGGCGCCTGATTGGCCGATAGTGGCGCTGTGCGACCCCGCGTGGGTTCGTGATAACGTAGCTTCCTGCGAATTCGAATTTCACTAGGATAGTCTTTTCGCTCGGGACTCTTCTCCTGTCTCGCACGGGACCTGTTTTAGCAGTTGGTTCGAGCTCGAGTCTACCGTGGTCTTTTCGTTCTAGCTGATTATTCTCTTGAGAAGCTATCTTATGCTGACGTCTCGGCATCCTTCGTTTTCTATGTAAAACAGAAACGGCATTAAAAGGGCGCAAATGATAGGTGCAGGCAGCAAATTAAAAAGAGCGATACCACCTGCGTGCCCCCATCATGGGCGTAGTCCGGAGCTTCCTCGGTGACGATCCTCTTCGGTGGTCCTCTTCCCTGCTGGCAACCGAGTGAGACAGCTTCGACACAATCAACGCACACAGCTACCAATCCTGGCAACGATTCTCGCAAAAAAACAATGCAAAAAAAGAAATAAAAATAATACAGAATAATACAGAAAAAAAATAAAGAATAATACAGAAGAAAAAATAAATAAAAATAAATTTAAGGTGACACATGAATGTCAACGTCCGTACGCTTATTATTGTCCGCCTTCATAAGCCAGGAGGATCCAGGATCCACTCGGCTTATCCGCGATAAAATGACGGACGAAAAACGTCAAAGAAATGGAAAAAGAAATACGTAATAAATACGTTAATGTATTTTTATTAAAAAAATTCTTTTGCAATCATCAGTTACATTTTCAATATATTTTGTAACACGCAATCCTTAATATGTTGTCCACATCGCATAGTATTGATAACATCTAGATTAGATAAAGATTCCATGTCTTCGTAAACCGCATCCAAGGTCTCAATGTATATTCGTTCTCGCTCATCATCCAAAAGTAAGTTTCATAGACACGTTTGTTTTTCCATTGATATACGTATAGCATCATCTTCAAATAGCGTATTTTGTCATTTCGCCTCGCTGTACGGGATCTTTCCATCTTCCCATCGCAATCCATGGTGATAAGCAATCAATCAGGAAAGACTTGTCGAATTTTGTCAAAAATTTTCATTGCACGCGACTCGTAAAAATGTATTGCATGAGAACAGACCCCGTTTCAACACCGCCACCTCTTTTATAAATTTCTTGTTAATAATCAATCCTTGCAGATCCACAAACGTCGGTATGGCCATGAGCTTTTTTTTTCGAGACTGCTCACTCCATTTTTTCTCTTCCTTTAAAGTTCTAATACACGTTGCAATTTATATGATCTTGCGCACTACGTTGGAGAATGGACATACAACGGAGTATTCTATCACGCGGTCGTGTATGAGACAATAGGCTGTTTTATTTGTGGGCACATACTCCTTGCAGTCAAATTCTATGCGTACATCCATAGGAAACTTTTGACGGATTCGTTTTTTGTCGCGAGCAGTCAAAACCACAAAAGGCATTTTCTCGGTAAATGAGAGCACGTTGAGCAACGTTTCGAAGCATTCGATTACATAATATGAGGGCAAGTCAATAAGTTCTTAGAAAATCTGTCAAAGGACACTTGCAGTGTCATGTCACATTATTTTTTGACAAGTAGCATCTTTCAGCTAATTACTGTCAAATTTTGAGCAGAATTCGCGTGGTTTCATTTCTGTAGACGATTAAAGCGAACAATCTTTGTATTTTTTGCAAAATGGAAAAAAACGAGTTTCGTGCAATGATCAAACATCTATATATGAAAGGTTTAACGCCGAAAGAAATCAAAGACGAATTGGATAATGTTCATAGCACATCTGCACCAGCGTTTGCAACTGTATACAATTGGGTGAATGAATTTAAACGTGATCGTATATCCACATGTGATGCACCTCGTTCAGAACGTCCAATTGCGGCTGCTACGCCAGAAATCATCGATAAAGTCGATATTGTTTTGATTGATCGATGAGTGCGATCTTGTTGAAGCCACAGACATATCATATGGCACAGTGATTTCAATTTTGCATGAACAATTGGATATGAAGAAGCTATCGGCAAGATGGGTGCCGCGTTTGCTCACTGTGGACCATAAATGTGACCATGTGACGATTTCAAAATAATGTTTGGAGATATTTCAACGTCCAGATGAATTTCTGCGTCGATTCATTACTGTGGATCCATTACTTTACACCCAAAACGAAAGAACAATCAAAACAATGGACTTCACCGTGAACCAACTCGTGAAGAAGGCGAAGACCGTGAAGTCGGCCGAAAAGGTGATGGCCACAGTTTTTTGGGATGCACGCGGTATAATTCATATCGATTATCTTCCATCGAAGCAAACGACCAATGGCGATTACTATGCAGCCTTATTAAACCGTTTCAACATTTAAAAAAAAACATCCCCATTTGGCGAAGAAGAAAGTGCTCTTCCATCAATCAATGGATTCATACGTGCCCGGCACCGATGGCTAAATTCAACGAATTGCTAGGAATTGCTTCCCCATCCAACATATTCACCAGATTTAATCCCTGCGATTATTTCTTGTTTTCAAACCTGAAGAAATGATTCGGAGGAAAGAGATTCACCACCAGAGAGCAGCTCATCGTCAAAACAGAGGCTTATTTTGAAGGGTTGGACAAATCATATTATTCGGACGGTTTGAAAAAGTTGGAGAATCGTTGGCTCAAGTGTATCGAGCTGAAAGGAGATGTTGAGAAATAAAAATGAATCGATTAAAAAAAATGTGTTTTACTATGTTTTTCTAAAAACTTATTGACTTGTCTTCGACGGTATCTCTTTTTGCCAAAATCCAGATTTAAATCGTCGTACGGATAAAACGCTGAATTTAGATAAAATTTCACGTTACTCAAATTACAATCGTCGACATGCTAACATCTCATGACATAATATTCTTTTGACTGGTCTGCAGAACAAAGATAACGTATCGCAGCTTCTCAGTTGCCGTTTTGACAGCCCATGAATGCTTTGTCGTATTCTGTAACAGAGGATACTCGTACAGATCCCACGAGCGAAAACTCATGCTCAGATAACAATTGCTTTTCAATGCTCGCGGCATTGATAATTTATTGATCTCGTTACCACAAGGTAAGGCATCCGCCAATGTACTTTAAATAATTCAACTTCTGGTTCCACACAAGATTTCTTATTAAGCAATCCTGGCGCGCTTGTATCAAAATCAATTCGTAGTAAGTATTAACGATCACACGTTTGTAATTTTTGCAAAAGCCCAACATTATTGAACATATATTGAACGGCATGCAAAAATTAAAATGTCCTTCCTTCATGGATCTAGAATTCCATAACGTTCTGCTCAATCAAAGCTTTGTCGTACGTCATCGACACGTAATTCTTGATGTTACTGGTAACTCGTTTTTGTTGCGAACAATCTCCATATCATTAAGTTCATATCGAATTTCATCAAATATGAACACCACGCAATTATTTACAAACGCTGGCATCTGATCATTTTTCTTTTTCATCGTCAATTTTCTTTCGACGTAGAGAAAAGTGTACAAATCCTGTTACTGTATTCTTATCTCGTCGCTGTATCTGAACGTGTTGTTGAACGATATGATCGTCAATGATCGACTCGTCGGTAATTCAAAATATCAATCATCTCAAAAGTTGCGCAACGCAAATCTCAAAGATTGTAAAAATTTAACATTCGACACGTTAAGATTCTTTTTACTGGTGTAACTGAAAGAGCGAGTGTTATCAAGTGGCGATTATCAACGGTCTTGTAAAGAATGCATTATCTCTCTATGTGCGTACCGCTATGTTCAACACAAGCATCTCATCGTTAGCGCCATACATGCAATCTGATGGTGATCTCCTCTCCGCGAAAATCGAGGAATCGGTCGTTTTGGTCCACCACGCGTATCATTATATCCGTAATGTTTCATGTGGTGATCGGCAGATAAATGATCTGTCGAGTCTTTCCGATATCTTATATACTGGCAGTACGTTTAGCGCAAATTCGTATATCTTGTGCGCAATACCTTTGCTGTTGCTGAACGCGCCCGCGTTATTTAATTATGTTAACCGACACGTCTGATTTGTGCCATCTTCGCAGTATACGCTTCGTTGAGAATCCCAGAAGCGATTCAATGCTGTTGGGCTTGCCAAAGATTATTCTGTAGGCGCATTTAATCTCACATCTCATCGTGTTGTATTTTGTGTAATCGGGTATTCTCCACCCTTGTCGTCATTATTGTTGTTGTTGTTGCTGCTTTTGTTGTTGTTATTGTTGTCGCTCTGCGCAGCATCCGGCATGTTGTGACGAAGATGTTCCCATAAATTGCTCGTTTCAAAAATTTATGTCGCGCGAACATCGTACGAACTCGGGAATTGTAATTTCTGTGTCGTCTTTGCCGAAATAAAATTTGTTGTTTGATTCATTTACGTTCGATATCGTGTGATAACTCTAAAATATCGTTAGGTCGAGCTCATAATCGTCATCACTCAAATCTATGGCGGGAAAGTAGTTCGCGTAGGAGGTTGCTTTTTCCGCTCATTTGTAAGTGTCAGCGATATCACGGAAAAAGCGTTCGACTAATATTGAAACTTCACAACACATCGTCGAGATTTTTAAATCCACTAGCGTTCGTAGAAACCACAGACACATCTGTCCGCAGAAGCTCTGATCGTACGTCTTATAAGACGTACGATTGTACTCTATCGTCATAACTGTTCCCGAAATATCACACCAGTTCCTTGGATGGTCAAAGATTATCAAAACTGACAAAGTACACGACGCGGTTGTTCCTCTTCGCGTGTGCTATCCAGTGAGTACCGGATCCCGTAAAATCGTCCAGATTCACGATACTGCTTTCGTTTCGACGCGTATCGTTCGTCAGTAACGCGTTACGCATGAAAACACCTTTAAAGTATGGTACGCGCATACGTCTTATGAGCATGTACAATTTCATATTGGTAATTGCACCCGAGGGCATTTTTATTGTCTCTTTAACGTTTTTTTTTCTCTGTTTCTCTCTGTTCGCGTTTGTAGAGGCCGAGATACAATCCGCATCTGTATTTGTATGGAGTGAGACAATCCTCGGCCCTGTTTCATCGCGTCATCGTGACGTTGCAGCTTCCTCGACGTCGCGAGATTTTGCTATCGTTTACCGCTTTCGCCGCGCTGGTCGCTCCGTCAATTAAGGCCAAGCGCACCCAACGTTAGTAGGAACGATAACGCGCTGCTTCGTTTCGCCGTTGGTAGTACGCTTTTTCGTTGTCTTTGTTCTTGTCGTTTACTTATTCGGTTTCATGCCCATGGCGATCTTGATCTTGGCTTTTATCGCTCAGACGACAGCAGCGACGGCACTCTCGCTTAGAGCTGAATCTTTCGCATTGACGCGACCTAGCGCTTGATCGGCGAGTATCTTTCCGCCGCGTGTCTATCGAAAAGAGGTACAAACGAAGTACAAACGCGCTAATTTTTATTTTTGATAAAGTTGGGCGCTAGATTCACATCGGTAGATATATCGATGTACCGATATACGTGAGTGGTACGATTCCATGTTGGCACGCTCGAAGAGTTTCAAGAACGCGACAGCGGGTGGGCACTGTTGCGAATCTTCAACTTAACTGTTAACGTAAACAAACTAAATCTCATGCGCGTGGGATGCCATAGAATCGAAATGCCGCGAGAAATTATGCTGAAAAGGGCAATGGTCAGTGTGCGTACGACGGAGAATGCGTGCTTCGCGTAATCGCCGCTCTATACCCCGCAGAAAGAAATGCGAATCATAAATTATCGTATTCGCATTACACAGTAGTGTTGAATTTCGCGGGCATCGAGTTTCCAATGACATTAAAGGACATTTCCAAAGAACCCCGCACGAATCTTATGGATTTTGACTTTTGGTGAAATTGTCTGAAAATTTAGTATGTTGTTCTCCTTACTACCCTGAACAAATGTCTCAATGGGCATAAAGTTCAAAAATGCTTTGGGACCGAATCATAAAGCGCTAAAGTATGAAAATGCGTCTATTCGCTCGATGATAATCGATAAGATTGTAACATATTCATATGTGCGTGTGAGACCGGAAATCGATTCAGCCAATTTGTTACTTCAGTATGAGTGAAAAATTATAGTCACACGCAGTGGACTGCGACAAAATGAACGACTGCGCCATCCGATTGCCGAGCGTAGACGACTCGAATTTAGCAACTATTATACAATAACCAGAAGCGCCATTCGTCATCTATGCCAACTTGGAGTGCGTTCTGCAAAAAACGATACCTGACAAGAAAGACGTCGTTGTACGCATATCACAGCGTGAGATATTTAGTATAGGATACTACGTGCTCGTATAATGACACGTTATCATTGTATCAGTTCCGTCGCGATAAAGATTGCGTCGCGTGGTTCACGCAACAACTCAAAAACTTGGCGCATCGCGTGAAAAATATTATATCCGCTAACATGCCCATGGAAACGTTGTCGAACGAACAATGGAAAGCGTATCATAGTGCGACGCGTCACATCTGCGAGAAACTGTTCGCGCAGGACGATACGCGAGTACGCGATCATTGCCATCTCACTGGTAGATACCATGATCCAGCACGTTTAAATTGCAATTTAATTATAAAAATTCGTTATATATTCCGGTTATAATTCATAATTTATTATGTTACGACGCGCATTTTATTTTAATTAAAGAAATTGCTATCACATATGATAGACAGTAGATCTTCTTTCGATAACGAAGGAAAAATACATTTCAGTCGTTAAACATGTCAAGCACCAAAGATAAAAATGAAAATAACTTTCAAAAAAATTGTATAAAATTAAGGTTCATCGATTCTTTCAAATTTCTAAGCTTCGATAAATTGGCATCGTATCTCGATAAAGGGAAATTAAAAATTACATGGCCTAAAGTTTGCAAGCTCAGCACTGAGGATTTTGATCTTCTCACACGTAAAGGCGTCTTCACATACGAATACGTTGATTGCATCAAAAAATTAGAAAACATGCGCTTACCATCGCGCAAATTATTTTTTAGTTCGTTGACGAGCGACATCGTATATGAGAACGATTACGCTCACGTTGCGAATGTCTGGCAGCGATTCTCTATTCGAACGCTCGGTGAGTACAGTGATCTGAACTTGAAAACTAATGTCTTGTTATTAGCTGATATCTTCGAAAATTTCCGCGAAAGTTGTGTCGCGAGTTACAACCTCGATCCCGCGCATTACTCAGTCGTGGTCTCAGTCAATGTTCCGACAGATGCAGGCTAATAACAAATAAATGCATTCGTACGACTCGTCGACATACTTGATATACTGTGAATAATCTGATGGATGTGAATACGGAATGGGCGATGTGTCAACCGCTGCCGTGTCTACGCCAAATTTTGATGAGTCGAAGACGTCGAAGACATTACGAATTTTGGCGCGAGAGTGATTGCTTCAGATTCGTCCACCGATTATATTTTCGAGGTTGATCTTTAGCAAAGAGAATCAAGAAAGAATGGAGCGGATTCAGTTGGAAGCTGCCATTCGTTAGAGTAGGAGATATGACAGAAGCGTGATAGAACATATAGTGCTGCACATATTAATATTGTACCGAACTAGTATTGTGTGTATATACATACGTGTACATGCACACATGCACATTTGCGAAAGTAAGCGGATAAATGGCAGAACCAATCAGAGAAGAGAACACTATTCGCTCCACTTTCCCTTTATTCTCTCCGATTTTGAGTATCACTATCGATACACTGACCTACCTTTTTGCCCAACGCGCGATAAACCGCCTAGCAAACGCAAGGAACAGCATTGCGTCATCCACTATCGTAATCTGCAGCAATGTACTCGTCTTCGCGTAACAAAGATCCATCAAATTCGGTTACAATTCGTTCAATCCGCCTAGCTCCGTGATTACATTGAATTTAATACACAGTTTAGAACGAGCGCGAAAAACGATTTCGAGGAAAATTTATATAAATTAATGATTAACACGGCAAAATTATGAAAAATGTTCGAAATCACGTTGTTAGGAAAAGGACCTTGTCATCCTTGTTGCATTACGTGAAACGCGGTTTTCTCTTCTTCAGAGACCTGTGCCCTGTGGCTTGTCGGCGATCTGTGTCGCTTGCCCTGTGGCCACGCCCGATATGTATTCGACCGCGTGTAATAAATGAGGCAGTTTACTTCGTGAGAGAATACTTTAATGTGTCTTGGGTACTGTTACAACTCGCGTTGTACAATATCAAAACCGGTTTGCTCACCGGTCACGTGAACATGCGAGGATGGTCGCACACACAATAGTGGCGAGCAACACGACGGATTCGCTCGCAGGCAGCATAGTCGCGCGCATGCCCTTCGATGGGCCTTACCAGCGACACGGGAACGCTGTAATCACGTCAGTAGGCCGACGTGCTGGTATTAGACCGCCTGAGTTAAACTTATATTAACAAGCGCCAATATACCGCCGCCCTTGAAAGGATCGCCTTTCAATAACTACAAATAAATGTAAATGATAACTAAAATAACATCTTGTTTCAAATGATGAAAATAATAATAATAAAAAATGAACAGTCAATATGAGTTGCATAGAAAACGTAAAATTTCAAATGTCATAACCAGACTTTAGTTTTCAATTGAAAGTAGACAGAGACGGGTAATAGGTCGTTTGTAACTGCCGTTAGCAGTACTACGCACCGTAACAACGTGGGCTATGGCATCCTTGCCTGGATGTATCTCTTGAATTCTTCCCAGAAGCCATGATAGTGAAAGGGTGTTATCTTCTTTGATGATAATTATTTGACCAATATGTATGGACGGTCGTTTATCCGCCACTTGTTACGTTCCTGGCATTGGTGAAGGTACTCATGTGTCTACCGCTTCCAAAAATGTTGACGTAATAGTTGTATATACTGCCATCGTGAGAGACGATTTACAGGTACCTCATCCAGGGATGGCTCGGGATAAGATGTGAGAGATGTATCAACTAAAAAATGTCCCGGAGTTAGCGAGGTGAAGTCATCGGGGTCCGCTGAAAGAGGAGTGAGCGGACGTGAATTCAATATTTCTTCAATCTGGATGAGTATGTTTCCAACTTCTTGTGTTTCGGATTGGAATTCTTTGTAATGCGAGCCAAATGTCGCTTGATTGCCTTCATGGCAGCTTCCCTCCATGATGGGGAGACCGAGGTGAGATAAAGTGCCATTGAACTCCCAAATTTAGAATCTGATTCTGGATATGTTGTTGAGTTGACTGATTATGAAGTAGATCGCTTAATTCGCGCCGACGAAGTCCGAAGTTTAGTCCGTTGTCAGAAAAGATGTCTGAAGGGCAACCTCTTCTCGCTACAAAGACCGCTTGAAGACATTTAGAAATGCTTCTGACGACAAGTTAGATGCCAACTCGATATGGATTGCTTTGGTGATTAAACAAATAAAAATTGCGATATAGTATTTTACCAGCTTAGTGATTCTTCTAGCACCTTGTAATAGAGAGGGCCGGCATAGTCCACATTGATCAAATATTTTTAAAGAAGTTTTAACCCGTGGTTCCGGTAAATTTTCCATGATAGTGGAAGTGAGTTTTTGACGAACTCTTGAAACAGATGATGCATTTCTTGAAAATTTAATATGATTGTCGAATGACATTACGCGCTGAAATGAGCCAGTAGCGCTCACGCACTGCGACTAGAGTAGCTTGCGATCCGGCATGAATGTTTTTTTCATGCTCGTGTACCACAATTAGACGGGAAAATGGATGATTCTAGGCAACAGCATGGGATGCTTGGAGGCATAAGGCGAGGAGGATTCTCTTAATCGACTTCCGACATGTAAGATGCCAGAGTCGTCAAGAAATGGATTTAATTTTAAGATAGGACTGTTTGTGGGAACAGCCTTACTAAGTGACCTTATTTCATTTGAAAAATGCTTCGCTTTTATTATCTTGATTAGATGATAAATTGCCTGTTGTTGCTCATTGAAAGATATAGGTGGAATGTCTTAAGAGCCTTTTGAAGCCAGCTCTCTCTGTCACGCTCCAGCCAGGCTCCAGGAAGGCCCCGAACAGATTTTTAATTGAACTAGGGAATCCGGCATGATGCCCCGGGACAATGGATCTGCAGGACTGTTATCACTCAGAACGTGATTCCACTGATGAATCGATGTTAATTCTTGTATCTCACCAATGCGGTGTGCTACAAAGGTTGATCATGATCGACTGCACGATTGCAACCACGATAGTACAATTGTAGAATCTGTCCATAAATAAATGGATGCTATTGGACACGTAAAACACTTGGAGATCTTGTTGATAAGCTGAGCTAGTAGCAATGCATCACATAACTCGAGGCGCGGAAGTGACAAACTCTTTAATGGTGCCACTCTAGATTTGAAGCAAAGTAGGTGTATGCAATAAGCACCGTTGATTGAAGTGGAGGTTGATTGAAGTAAATAGATGCATGCTCCGTATGCAATTTCGTTAACGTCTGAGAACCCATGTATTTCTAAACGGGTATGTTGTTCTGTAGTTATGACAAGACGAGGAATATGTATACCATTCAGTTCCTGTAACTCCATTTCGAAACGCTTCCATTTGGTATGTAATTCTAAGGGAATCGATTCATCCCAATCAAGCTTGAATTGCCAGAGATCCTGAATGACGGATTTGGCAAGTAATGTAACTGGACCCAACAGTGGATCCCAATGGGACAAAAACGAGAGATATGCGCAATAAAATATTTCGTTTGGTAGGCGCCTCTAGAGGAGGCAGATGATTGATGGACGAATATGTTGATAATTTGAATACATCTGCTTGATAATCCTACGCAATGCCTAACGTTCTTTTCTCGGAGTTCTTGTTTGAGGATAAGATAAATTCTCTTGGCTCGCCGGATGAGTTCTGATCCTGGAAGCTAAGAACATTGGATGACCATTTTCTAAACTCGAATTTCTCGTCCTGCAGCAATGCAGTGATCTCTTTCTTGGACAGAGCTTCATCTACTAAATCAGCCCCCGTGACGAGATCATCCACGTAGAAATCTCGCAATGCCATTTGCGACGCCCTTGGATAGGAATCTGCATTGTCCTCCATTAATTTTCTTAGGGCTCTGATAGCCAAGAATGATGCTGATGAAGTATCATAAGTGACAAATTCGAAGGTCTTGATGGGCTCATCTGGAAACTCTCGCCAGAAAATATGTTGCAATGACATTTGAGTTGAATCGATCAGAACTTGCCAATACATCTTTGTTATATCGGCGGTGAGAGCGATTTTGAATGTTCGGAATCTGATCAAAATGGAGAAAAGATTCTCTTGTAGCGTAGGTCCCACTATCAATGCATCGTTTAAAGATAGTCCGGTCGTGGTTTTGCAAAAGCCGTCAAATACCACCCGGAACTTCGTAGTGGAGCTCGTTTCATTTCGTATAGCATGGTGTGGGAGATAGAAAACTGGAGAGCTAGAGCTTGGCATCATGTCACCTCCTTTATGTGGTTCAAATGTATGTATTCATCCATGAATTTCTTGTATTCGTCATACATGTGTGGTTAAGCGATGAGCCGCTTCTCCAAAGATTTGAAACGTTTTAGAGCGATGTCCTTGAATTCTCCTAAATTGCCCAGTTTGTCTTGCTTTATTGGCAGTTTGACGATAAAATGCCTTTCCATATTACGTCTTACGCCTTATAGGAATGACTCTTCACAGGCCTTTTCTTCGAGGGAAAATGGTTTAGTAGTATCATGTTCAATCTCTTAAAACTGATTCAATGTGAGCCTTAAGTAATCGAGTGAGGTTAAATGAAAGTTAAGAGAAGAGAACAGGTCTGGTTATGTCACTTGGTGTAATACCAGAAATGATCCATCCAAAATGTGTTTTTTGCAAAGTCGGCTGATTTTTTGATTGTTTGATCTGACCCGCACAAATGAGCTTCCAGAAGGACTCGGCCTCGATTAAAATATCAATGCTAGCTACATACGTTAAAACTGGGATCAGCGAGTTTTATATGTTTTGAAACAGACACATTTTGCATGGGTATGAAGTGCTGTGGCAACTGTTGTGTTATTTTTGGAAGCACTACGCAGTCCATTTTTTCGCAGAAATGATTAAAACGCGATTTGACGCAAAGATTAACTACTTTATTAGCGTGGATTACTTCATCCATGACTCTCGTCATTAATATATCAAGAAGTCGCTCCTCGAGCTTCAATTGATTGGCTAATTCGTTATCAAGTAAAATTCGCTATCAAGTAATGCTCGAATGAATTTGATTATGAATTTTGGAATCGTTATAATTATACGTTGATAATTGCAATAGATAGTAGAATATTTAACAAATGATGACCTGATGTATACTACGTGACGATGGGGAGTGGAGGATTGATAGCTTGATTTGTTGATTGCATGTTTGATCCCGATTGATCGGAACTGTTTGGAGTACTTATGTGTAACAATGTGTTGTTTTTTGCTGTATTACCGGCAATTGTTTTCATTTGATGTGTGTTCAATCTCAAACAATTGAGACATAAATGCGCTTTTTTCGCGGCCTTAATTCTATCTTCGACCGATAAATTGAGGAATTCTTTACAGTGATATTGAATAATTTTCTTTGGAAAGTACAAGAAAGATTGGATGTAGCAACATTTGCGATGGATGTGGACTTTGAATTGCACTATGCTTTGATGTGATACTACTTGTTACGATATTGTAAGATCTATCACATACCAATTCTAAAGTCTGGCATCGAAGAGTCAAGAATTCTATTAAGCTTTTTAAATCTGGCAGGTCTTTTCCCTTGATACTTGATTCCCACGCCTTGCTGGTGGCTACATCCAACTTACAAATAATAAGATGAACAATTAAATCATCCCAATAATCAGTGAGCCTTAAGCGCGCGTAAATGTTTAAGAATGGTGTCTAGTAATTCGCAAATCATGCTGTGATTTTCCTTACGTACAGCTGATACTTCAAATAAGGCGCGACATGCTTTTGATCAAGTCATCTCTGATTGTCGAAATGTTCTTTGATCGCTGCCCATGCTTTATGATAATTAGCTGCAGTGGTCTCTATAGATTTGATTATATCAGAGGCAGTGTCCTTTAAGAAGGACCTCAGGTAGTGAAATTTTTCGATTTTCACTAAACCTTCATTTAAATGGATTAGCTTTTCAAAGGTATCCCTGTAGGAATATCAATCGTCGTATGCATCTGCAAAAACTGATAAATCTATTTTAAGCAATTTGACACGCGTTTCCCTTGAGTAACTGTGTGTCCATTAACGTTTGATGAAGTTGGCTGAGATGCGCTTTTGTCCATACTCAATGAGACCGGTATAACGAGCCATTAACTGGAAGTAAGGGGCTTCAAAATTGTCACGCTGTTGCGCTTGTTGTTCATGGAAAACCTTTTTGTCGGTGATCGAGGGATCTGCGTTTTCGAGAATTTCTATGTGAGATTGAGCCGCTTCGAAGTGACTCCATAATTCAGACAATATGTGCTTTGTGTACCTGTCGGCGATCTGTGTCGCTTGCCCTGTGGCCACACCCGATGTGTATTCGACCGCGTGTAATAAATGAGGCAGTTTACTTTGTGAGAAAACTTTAACGTGTCTTGGGTACTGTTACAACTCGCGTCGTACAGTACAATATCAAAACCGGCTTGCTCACCGGTCACGCACGTGAACATGATCGCACACACAACAATGGCGAACAACACGACGGATTCGCTCGCAAGCAGCATAGTCGCGCGCATGCCCTCCCCTTCGGGCCTTACCAGCGACACGGAAATGTTGTAGTTACGTCGGTAAACCGAGCTAGTATTAAACGGGCTAGTATTAAATCGGCTGAGCTAAATTTATATTAACAAGCGCCAACACAGAAGCGTAAACATAGAATTATTAACAAAATGAGATGGACGATACGGCGCGGAGGCAATAATCGCGAAGCCGAATTTCCACAGTCGTAGCGTCTTTGCAGAAAATTTTGATCGCCATCGAACTGTGCAAACTCGAGGTGAAGTTCAACAAGCCGATTTACGTGGATACTTGATGTATGTGTATACTTGACATATCGAAAGTTTGCTTGTACGAATTTCACCAAGAGTACATGTCACCGATGTATCGCGACAAATGTAAAATCATGTAATAAAATCACACCGATACAGACAATGTCATCTCATTTACCACATAGAATGCGAAGACGTTTACGAGACGATGAAACGCGATATCGCTAAATTCGGCACGAGCGATTATCCGATAGACAACGCGTACGATACCTTTCGCGAACAAAATAGTACTGGGTCTAATGAAGGATGAGAATAACGGTACGATAATGATCGAATTCGTTGGACTCGGAGCGTGTATGTATGTGATGAGAGTGGATGGCAAGAAGGATATTAAAAGGACGAAAAGCGTAAAGAGTAACATCGTAGTGTAAACTATTCGATAATATTCGATGATTATACGCAGTGTTTGAAACGAAGAGATCGACAAACAACTCGTCGTCAAGCATGTATAAATTACACGAGGTGCACACGATATCCGAATCGAAAATCATTCTGAGTCCATATGACGACAAACGATACGTCGTTCCAGACTCGATGGAGACATTAGTAGGGACATCAGTGGATACCTTTGTAATATACATTATATACATATTAATATTTATATTATATTATTATGTTTTTATATTATTTATATATTTATATACATATATGTATATTCATAATATATTATTATTATTATTATGCTTCATGTATTACTATTTCTTATTGTGCGAGAGCGCACCGCGCGAAAGATTCGAGTGAGAAAACGGCACACGGTTGATATGATAAGCGACAATAAAGAGAACTTCGTTTCTTTGTAATTTAACAAAAGAATTTTCTTTAATATGCACAGTTACAAAGTCAAAAAATATAATTAATTAAATATTAGATTAACAGAATATTGAATGCGGTCACCTTTACCAAATTGTATTTGGAATCGCGGTGATAAAAAATCTCGGCGAGTTTCTCGGCACTTCTCGAAAAGATTCGTTTTATAGCGGTTTTCACTAAGCAGTAGCACGGCGGTTTTACGAAACGATATAGTAGCAAGACTATGACTCTAAGAACTCTAAGAACTTTTAGAAGTAAGAAGGAGGACGGCGAGATCGAAGCATTTATTGCTTTCAGCCTGAGCTTTCTTTTTTGGGAAAAATCCAATAAAAATTTGCCACAATCGTAATTATTACGTGGCATTAGGTATACAAACTTGATTGGCGCTTTGGATTCTTTTCTAACGACGTTCAACGTAACAGTCATGCGCGACAGAAAATCCGTGCGTGGGATTGGTGACAGCGCGTGACGTATTCGTCGGAGCGCGGCGCTCGCGTGCGCGAATTGAATCGTTCTAGAACTTTCGATTGTCCGTTGCCGGTAACGACAACTTGTTTGCGTGTTAACGAATTGTTTTAAAAAGAACAAAGAACGACGAATCGATGATTTTAACGAGGATTAAGATCATGCTCGAGATGAAATCACGAGCTCAATTTATGCATGCGTTCAATGACAATTAATGTCGATCGACTGAAAGAATTCTTGCCTTTCTTTCGAATTACTGATCTCAAATACTTATCTATTATCTTAATGTGCACTTCATGTATAGGGTGCGTCAAAATCCGGACAAATCGGAACAATTTCTTTAAACAAAATATTTTTAATGAAAAATTAAAAATTATAAAAAATCATCTTACATGGCACTTGGAGAATTCCTGTAGAATACAATTATATATCCCCCATTAACTTAAATGATGGTCTCTATTCTCGCTCTGAAGCGTTCGCACGTATGTTGTAATGTAGCGCTGTCCATGCCGACGAATGCTGCCTCAATAGCGGTCCTTAATGACATTTGGATGCCGAGACTTGTTTGTGACCCTTTCAACTACGCTCCATACTTAATAATCCAAGAGATTTAAATCTGGGCTGTTGGGAGGCCAGAATGGGAGGCAAGGCGAGCAATTCGAGCTTGTCCTGGCAGCCTCAAAGAAATCTGTCGTACCTTTAATGTGTACGATTTATATCGAAGGTCCTCCTCGGCAATTCGACACATTGTTGACTCGTTTACACCAACAATCGATGCTAATTTTCGCAACAATTGCCTGGGTCATTCGAAATCAGCGCTTGAGCCCTTCAATGACTGCGGGGGTCCTCGCGATGCGTTCTTTCTCTTGCGTGACTCTTCCTTGCTGGCATACTGGAACCTTCGTTGGACTATTCTAAAGCCGTATATTTTGCTACAACGTCATAAACGGATGATCTCGGGTATCCAAAAACTGAATTATTTCTGTTGCTGAGCGCTCAGCGCGAAGGCCTTCGATCGCGGCTCTTCGATTATATTCCGCACTTGTGGTTTCAACATTTTAAAAGTATGACTGTTTACTAGAAACATCAGGTTTTCTTGGACGCCAACAACAACCTTTGGCGGAGGCAATATAGCAGAAAATTTAAATTGAAATTTGTCCGGATTTTGGTGACGCACCCTGCATATTTTGACGTTTTTTTATATTTTCATACAGCATATATTAACATATACACTGTAATATATATATATATATATATATATTAGGTGTTGGAATTAATTCGTAGCGTTTTACAAGTGATGGGAAGTACTTTCATTAATGTATTTTTTAATGCTCATGTGAAATAAATAACATTCTTTCATTAAAAAACGCTACGAATTAATTCCAACACCTAATATATATATGTGTAATATATATATATATATATATATATATATATATGCGTTACTGTTATATACTATTATCTGTTATTTATAATTTACACGTAATGTATGTTTATTAGATTTATATAAGTATTATTATTATGTTTTATGTTTTATATAGTATCATTTATTATGTGTATTACTATTATTTTTCATTTTATGTATCATTTCATGTACTTTATATCTGTATATTCTAAAACGAAGATGGAATGATAATAAAAAAATGTTATCCTATTACTTATATTGATATATACTTATATTGATATATTTGTTATATCTATACAAAATATATGAATGAAAATTTCAAATGATATTGTTTTTGTGTATCCATGAATTATGCGATCCCAGCCACTTGCGTACACCTTGCCACCTTTCTTGCGTACTTTCTCCACGAGGTACACGTTCGGATGAGTAGCACGACTCGTGCTCGTAGAACGTTCCAGCGATGGATTTTCCGCAATAGTTATCGAATAAATAGGTTACGAGATTGGTACGCTGCACTTTACCGATCATACACACCTCGGTGGTCCAATTTGATGTGTAATCCTTCAAAAACCGTCTTGCTTACGCGTATCGAATTGCTCATTTTAAATTTTACAAGAATCGTAATCTTTACAATTGTAATCTTATCTGCACGCTTCGGCGAGAAGAAATTTTCCGCGAAGGCGCGTCATAGTCCTGGAATATGACGATCTGTAGCAAGCTGATATTGTCAAGATGCTCCCGAGATACTCGAGCTTCAACAGAGATCACCACTACTCACCGTTATCGGTGTGTTGAGCAAGTGCACGTGAGTCGTACCGCTCAAGAGTAAGAGTGGAAGCAAGACGACTGACGCTATCGCCGAGGTAATTCGAGTAAGTGGAAGATGTCCGAAAAATTTACAAATAGATATGGAAAAGGAGTTTTACAAAATGTCGATGTGCAGAAAATCGTAATCTTGACCCTGCGAATGATGCTTGTGTTTGTGCGTTCATCGAAAGCAGTATACTTTTATATTTGTGCATATCGTCTTCCGTGCAGAGAAGATTCGAGAATCGTGCATATCGCCTTCCGTATCGGGAATTCTCTTGAAAATCAACTCGTAAAGACTGGGTGTACCGGCGTATCATACGCCGTCGATAATTATGTTGCCCGTATCATCCACGTCGAAATGTTTATTGCCAAGCATCAGTCCATTCTTGAGTAGTTAAACGTCATATGTATAATCTATACTGGCCTCTTCGCGCTCCCCTCAGGACAGCCTCGACATACTTTTGACCCAGAGGGCGCAAGTTAACTTGCAACGCCTCTCGACTTTCCGAAATTGGCAACCGATTTTGAACCTTTATTACTAGCGTCATCCATCGTTTCGAAAACGTTTTCCAACGACTCTATCGTTAGGCGTAGCTTATCGGTGATATGATTGTAGCACGCGGAGTGGAGATATCGGCTGTACACGATCGTGAGTTTGATCATCGGATGCGAGATCATGGAACGCTCGAATGTCTCGCTCGCTTCCTCTTCCTCCTCCTCCTTCTTTCTCTCACACTTAGAGGCAGACGGTACGTCATGCGACTTTTTTTGTCGTGCGTACGCCGGGGTTGTTGACGAAAAGCCACAGCGACTCGATAAGAAGTTTAAAATGCCTGTTCATTGCTGTATCTTCATCAATTCTACCGGTCTTCAGAACGCGATATTTCTTGCGGATCGATTCACTCGTCTTTTTGATCTTTCGTTTTTTTGACGCTCGTGCACATCTGCCACGTTCGTCTGTGGCGAAGTATCGACAACGACCTAGGGTATCGCGAACTCGTTAAATCCTTTTCTGTATCTATTGTTTGTAAGCGCAATATCTTTGTCTATCACTAGAAATCTATATTTTTGTTTCCAACAGTTGCGGCACATTGTGGTATTCGTTGTACGGTCAGTATTCACATAATTGTTGCAAATGTGTTTCAAGTTGGTACCGTCCTGTTTGAATAAGGATTAGTAGGTTCGCATTGTCGCGTATCAGATGTTTAGGTATCCTCGCGTACCCCTCTCGCGGGCTGCCACCTTGTCGTGGTGAGAGGGCTCCCCCACGGGTCGCTTGCGGCACGTGGGGGTCTAAGAGCAGCCTGTACGGACTCCCTCCTCACGGGGGGAGTCTGTACACCGGGTCCGGTACCCCAAGGGGGGCCCTCTCCTTGTGGGAGGAACCCCTGGGGGTCTCGTCCTTTTCAGGACGGTCCCCAATGTGCCGGTAGGGGTTGGCGACCCCGACTTCAATCGCCCGGTGGCACGGCACCGTCAGGAGGAGGATTGCTCCCTTCCCGTGCGTGATGTGGGGTTTCGACCCCCACTGCGCGTGGACCCCCGTGGGGCCCTCCCCTCCTCCCTGTGAGGTGGGATGGTTCCTTTGGGGTTTGCGTGCAAAAGGGTTCGACGCGGGTGCTCCCGCAGGCGAGACGACCCGTATGCTGGGTGCTCCTGGCTACGGGCTGTCTCATGCCACTGAGGGATGGGGTCTCCGAGAGCCTCGGCTCATTGCACCGGGGACTTCTCCCTCCAGGTGCGGACTATGTCCGTAGGGGAGGACGGGGCCGCGCGGACTTCGGTCCGTCGCGGAATCACCCGTCGCTCCTGGTGGGGCGGTCACGCGGCTGCTCGGACGTACTCCGAGTACGTAAGTAAAGGGAGATACGCTTCTCCATAGCAATCGTGCGCGCCAGGGGCGGGTAACAGGGGTCCGTCTCCTCCTATATAAAACGGAGACGGAGACACGGGTGAGGTGGTTCGTCACCGACCCTACCGTGGGCTGTAGTTGACACACACCGGCCAGCAGGGATCTGCATTCCCCCTAGCTTGAAAACTCGGATGCAGGGACACGGGTAGGGGCAGGTGGATCGGCGAGGCACGGGTTCATCTCAAAGGACCCGGGCCGGCGCCACACACCGCCAACAGGGGTCTTACTCCCCCTGTATAAATAACGGAGGCGTAGTGGAGGAAACTGGGGCGCGAGGGTCCGAAGGGTCTGGATGGGGTTGATTAGAGGGACGGCGCGTAGGGAGCGGGGCCGGAGTCGCCTTAGTACCTACGGTTCTCGTGGCGTACGAGGGACGTGCAGGCCCGACGCAGAGGAAGTACCTCGCCTCTGCCTAATAAAAACCGGAGGTAGTCGGGTAGGTGGAGACGGATCGTCGCGGCCCTGCTCGGTGGTTGCGAGCGCGCGTAGGTGTTCGCGATACGCTCACCCGAGTATCCGGTGACACACGTCGGCCAGCAGGGGTCTGCATTCCTCCCAGCTTAAAAACTCGGATGCAGGAACACGGGTAGGGGAGGTGGATCGTCACGGCTCTTCACTCGGGAATCCGACGACACACACCGGCCAGCAGGGGTCTGCATTCCCCCCAGCTCAAAACTCGGATGAAGGAACACGGGTAGGGGAGGTGGATCGTCGCGGCTCTTCACTCGGGAATCCGACGACACACACACCGGCCAGCAGGGGTCTGCATTCCCCCCAGCTCAAAACTCGGATGCAGGAACACGGGTAGGGGAGGTGGATCGTTGCGGCTCTTCCTTCGGGAATCCGACGACACACACTGGCCAGCAGGGGTCTGCGTTCCCCCTAGTTCGAAAAAACGGACGCAGGGACACGGGTAGAGATGGCGGATAGGCGCTGTACCGTTGCTGATGCCACTCGCCATCGAGCAGAGGCTTGCCTTCCTCTGGATAATCCACGAATGGCAGGGACACGGGAAGGGGGCTGGGGGTAGCAAGGGACCGGTCCCCGAAGTACCCACGGCCGAACAGGGGTCTCCCTCCCTCTGTCATCAATTCGGAGGCGAGTCGCGCCGAGAGGTTGTATTACCGGAAGATACGACCGCTCGGATCTTGAGGCACCTCGCGGCCTATTGTTAGGTCTCAGCATGGGGACGACCGGGTAGACGGGCAAGGGATGGGCACTCACCGAAGAGCGTCCCTACCTGAGCAAATGGAGATACGCTTCTCCTTAGCTACCGTGCGCGCCGGTGGTAGGTAAAAGGGGTCCGTCTCCCCCTATATAAATCGGAGACGGGGACACGGGTAGGTGGAGGTGGTTCGTCACCGGCCCTACCGTGGGCTGCAGCTGACACACACCGGCCAGCAGGGGTCTACATTCCCCCTAGCTTGAAAACTCGAATGCAGGGACACGGGCAGTGGCAGGTGGATCGGCGAGGCACGTGTTCATCTCAAAGGACCCGGGCCGGCGCCACACACCGCCTACAGGGGTCTTACTCTCCCTGTATAAATAACGGAGGCGTAGTGGAGGGAATTGGGGCGCGAGGGTCCGTAGGGTCTGGCCGGGGTTGACTAGAGAGTGGGACGGCGCGTAGGGAGCGGGGCCGGAGTCGCCTTAGTACCCACGGTTCTCGTGGCGTACGAGGGACGTGCAGGCCCGACTCAGAGGAGGTACCTCGCCTCTGTCTAATAAAAAACCGGAGGTAATCGGGTAGGTGGAGACGGATAGTCGCGGCCCTGCTCGGTGGTTACGAGCGCGCGTAGGTGTTCGCGATACGCTCAGCCGAATATCCGTTGACACACGTCGGCCAGCAGGGGTCTGCATTCCCCCAGCTTAAAAACTCGGATGCAGGAACACGGGTAAGGGAGGTGGATCGTCGCGGCTCTTCCTTCGGGAATCCGACAACACACACCGGCCAGCAGGGGTCTGCATTCCCCCTAGTTCAAAAACACGGACGCGGGGACACGGGTAGAGATGGCGGATAGGCGCTGCACCGCGGTGCTGTTGCCACTCGCCATGGAGCAGAGGCTTGCCTTCCTCTGGATAATCCACGAATGGCAGGGACACGGGAAGGAGGCTGGGGGTAGCAAGGGACCGGTCCCCGAAGTACCCACGGCCGAACAGGGGTCCGCCTTTCCCCTGTATAAAACACGAAGTGCGGGCGCGACTCGGAGGTGATCCGGCAGCATGGCGGGAACACTTCCGAACTTATGGGGCTGGGAAGGATGGAGCACTCTGCTCCTGATTTCTTTTGTCCCGGGGGGACAGGGGCGCGGTACTGCAGTGTCATCGCACACAGCAGGCGTTCTGGCACGCCTCAGCCAGAGGGGGGATGCGTTGAGAAGAGATCGGAGGGCTTAACGCGCTCCGTTGGGTGGGCGTACAACGGTAAGGGGTGGAAGGGGATGTTTGGAACCGCGGGGGTAAATTAAGAGCTCCGATCGTTCCCGTGTACGCGGATGGGTGGGGACATCGGCGTGGGTAGGCACTGTCGCGTCGCGATCGGTGAGGTGGAGGATGAAGGGAACGGAATTGATTCCTGATCCTCACCATCCTACCAACAGGGGCTTGCCTTCCTCCTCGTATAAAAACCCGGAGGCATAGTAACGGGTAGGTCAAATGGGGGCGCATGGAGGCTGGGGAGATGCACCGAATCAACGGCTGCTCTCTGGGGCCCCGTGTGCTCTCGACAGGGAATGCACGTCACCCTCGTATAAAAACACGGACGTGTGGTACGGGTAGGTCGCATAGGCCAGGGATACGCCCTCTCCCTGCGGGATACGTTTTGTTCGGAGGATGGTTCCGGGTAGGCCAACTGGCCAGGGGTGCGCCTTCCCCCTGTAAAATAATCGGAGGATGGGTAGGACAGGGGTCCCCTTTCCCCCTGCCCCTGCTAAAATTCGGACAAGGGCTCGGCGGAGGCACGCGAGTGGAGGGTCGGGGGAAAAAGGGTCGAGATATCGCACCAATAGGGTCAGGGCCCGCCCTCACCCTGTTAAAACACGGAGGATGGTGTCGGGTAGGCCATATGGCCAGGGGTGCTCTCTCCCCCTGCAAATCCTCGGACGAAGGCTCGGGCGCGATGGTTTCGTTAGGGCCGAATAATAGGATCGGATAGGCAGCTAAGGTATTAGCACCTTAGATGCAAAATAGGGGTCTCCCTCCCCCTGTCATCAATTCGGAGGCGAGCCGCGCCGAGCGATTGTATTACCGGAAGATACGACCGCTCGGATCTTGAGGCGCCTCGCGGCCTATTGTTAGGTCCCAGCATGGGGACGATCGGGTAGGCGGGCAAGGGGTGGGCACTCACCGAAGAGCGTACCTACCTGAGCAAAGGAAGATACGCTTCTCCATAGCTACCGTGAGCGTCGGTGGTAACAGGGGTCCATCTCCCCCTATATATAACGGAGACGGGGACACGGGTAGGTGGAGGTGGTTCGTCACCGGCCCAACCGTGGGCTGCAGTTGACACACACCGGTCAGCAGGGGTCTGCATTCCCCCCAGCTTGAAAACTCGGATGCAGGGACACGGGTAGGGGCAGGTGGATCGGTGAGGCACGGGTTCATCTCAAAGGACCCGGGCCGGCGCCACACACCGCCAACAGGGGTCTTACTCCCCCTGTATAAATAACGGAGGCGTAGTGGAGGAAACTGGGGCGCGAGGTTCCGTAGGGTCCGGTCGGGGTTGACTAGAGGGTGGGATGGCGCGTAGGGAGTGGGGCCGGAGTCGCCTTAGTACCTACGATTCTCGTGGCGTACGAGGGACTTGCAGGCCCGACGCAGAGGAGGTACCTCGCCTCTGCCTAATATAAAACCGGAGGTAGCCGGGTAGGTGGAGACGGATAGTCGCGGCTCTGCTCGGTGGTGATGAGCGTGCGTAGGTGTTCGCAATACGCTCAGCCGAGTATCCGGTGACACACGTCGGCCAGCAGGGGTCTGCATTCCCCCCAGCTTAAAAACTCGGATGCAGGAACACGGGTAGGGGAGGTGGATCGTCGCGGCTCTTCCTTCGGGAATCCGACGACACACACCGGCCAGCAGGGGTCTGCGTTCCCCCTAGTTCGAAAACACAGACGCAGGGACACGGGTAGAGATGGCGGATAGGCGCTGCACCGGTGCTGATGCCATTCGCCATCGAACAGAGATTTGCCTTCCTCTGGATAATCTACGAAAGGCAGGGACACGGGAAGGAGGCTGGGGGTAGCAAGGGACCGGTCCCCGAAGTACTCACGGCCGAACAGGGGTCCGCCTTTCCCCTGTATAAAACACGAAGTGCGGGCGCGACTCGGAGGTGATCCGGCAGTATGGCGGGAACACTTCCGAACTCATGGCATGGCCTGACCGGTGGGGGGGGGGGTGAATACCGTTCGCATGGTGTCCCGCTCCCGGTTGCCCGCCCGGGAGCAATGGGGCTCGCTCCCTCCTTTCGCCTGGAGTGGAGAGATCCGGCTGGAGGCGGTGGTTTTGACCACCTTGCCGCCGCCGGTACCTGCGAGCGGAGGTAGCCTTCTCTGCCAACACAGGCGTCTGCCGTAGTGGGGGTTCTGCCTCACCCTACTATGTATATATGTGCCCTGCTGCGCATGTGTGTATATATATATATATGTACATATGCGTATGTGCGCAATATATACATAAAACAATCGGAGGTGGCGCGCGTAACACAGTCCCTCTAGACCAGTGAACCTGAGGGGCTGTGCAGATTTTATAACGGGATGTAATCCCCTCTAGGCGAACATCGGAGGGGCTGGGAAGGATGGAGCACTCTGCTCCTGATTTCTTTTGTCCCTCTCGCGGGCTGCCACCTTGTCGTGGTGAGAGGGCTCCCCCACGGGTCGCTTGCGACACGTGGAGGTCTAAGAGCAGCCTGTACGGACTCCCTCTTCACGGGGGGAGTCTGTACACCGGGTCCGGCACCCCAAGGGGGTCTCCTCTCCTCGTGGGAGGGACTCCTGGGGGTCTCGTCCTTCGGGACGGGTCCCCAGTGTGCCGGTAGGGGTTGGCGGCCCTGACTTCAATCGCCCGGTGGCACGGCACCGTCAGGGGGAGGATTGCTCCCTTCCCGTGTGTGATGTGGGGTTTCGACCCCCACTGCACGTAGACCCCCGTGGGGCCCTCCCCTCCTCCCTGTGAGGTGGGGTGGTTCCTTTGGGGTTTGCGTGCAAAAGGGTCGACGCGGGTGCTCCCGCAGGCGAGACGGCCCGTATGCTGGGTGCTCCTGGCTGCGGGCTGGCTCATGCCACTGAGGGGGATGGGGTCTCCGAGAGCCTCGGCTCATTGCACCGGGGACTTCTCCCGCTTCGAGAGGTGCGGACTCTGTCCGTAGGGGAGGATGGGACCGCGCGGACTTCGGTCTGTCGCGGAAGCACCCGTCTCTCCTGGTGGGGGGTCGCGCGGCCGCTCGGACGTATTCCGAGACAGGGCGCGCGACTCCCGCCCCCTCCGGGCCGCTCGGACGTATTCCGAGGTCGGGGCCGGGGGGGGGGGCGTCGAGTATTGTGCCCGGTGTCTCCGCGACGGCGTCCCTTCCGAAGCGGGACACCGGGCAGCGCAAACAACGCTGGTCGCCACGGCGGCTAGGGTCCGGAAGGGGCGCCGCTTCCGTGACCTGAACCGTCCGTGGGGCCGCCCCGGGTGGCGCCACCCGCAGCGGTGCCCTCGACATCGGAGACGACGGACCCCTGAAACTCGTGAGTGGGCTCGCACAACATCCGCTCACGGGGGTAAGGGGCCGGAGGCCAGTGTCCCCGATGATACATTCCGGGGACCCGAGCCATATGCTAGCCCCCCGGGGGAACTCGGGGCCCCCTCTCTTGATTCTTCGGGGGAGGGGTGAGGGTACACCCTGGCTGGCGGAGCCGCTGCGGGCCGTGGGCATCAATCTAATGGACAATATAAATTCTCAACATAATGTGGAGGGAGAACGCTCGCTTCAGAGTGTAGAGGCGGACGCTCGCTCAACTATGAGCGACAGTTCGCGCAAACAACGTCCCGGCCCTGCGAGCAGCAAGGCCGGGGCACGCGCCGAGGCGGTCGCCTACGAGGGAGCGTTGTCGAGGGCCGTTTCTACGGTCTCGCTGAGCTCCCTTGGAGGACAGAGCCGAAAACGGCCGGCCGAATGTTTTCTCCTCCTCGGATTCCGAGGGGGAGTCAACAAAAAGGTCCAGGGGGAGGCCAGCTCTAAATCCCGAACATGTCGGGAAATATACTGCCGAGGCAATGGCAAAGAAGGCCGAAAAGGCTAAAGCCCGGCAGCTAAGAAAGGACCACCGGACGATTTTAGATCCGGAAGTTGAGCCGTCCTCCACATCGGCCAGGAAGGCCAAAGAGAAGGCTGTCGAACTCGCCCTCGAGTTCGACGAACAACCGATTTGCGCAGTCGTCGCGGTCGCAACACGCGAACTGGTGACCATTGCCAAGTCGGTTGAGCGATCAAAGAACATCAGGGACGACATAGTGAGGGATATGTGGACATGTGGCATACACCAAGCTGTCCGCAGCCCTCACGTCAGTCTTTACGAGGGCGGGTGATAGCAGCCTGGCCGCGAACGTAGACCAGAGGGAGGAATGCTCCAGACCCGCCTGGGCGAAGGAGAGACGCCGGCTGAATGAAGAGTTGGTGTTCCTCCGCTCCAGGGTCGCGGTACTGGAACACGGCCGGGGGAGGTCCACCTCCCGCCGCACGTCCGGCAGGGATAGGGTGCCGGGGATGGAATGGGACTCGATCATGGAGTGGTCGGGTCCCGATAGCCTGGCTGGCGACCGCAGTCCAATTAGGACTAGAGGAAGGACTGCTCCCGCGGAGGGGGAGAGGCCGCGCGTGACGGTCACGGAGGAGGACCTGAGATCCGCATATTTCAGGCCTCCTCTGCAGGGGGTTAGCAAGCAGCTGAACCCCCTGGCGGCCGTCGCGGACAGGACCGCCCCTGTCGGCAAGACACCCCCTTCGAAAAATAAAAGGAGGGAGAATGCCGACAGAGTCGATGATGAGGAGGGCCGCATCGAGCGGCTCATCATGCGGCTCCTGCCCCGTCTCCTGCGGGAGATGGGGGTCGCCCCAATGATGGCGCCGTCAACAAAGCCGCGGAGCGGTCTGGCCGCTGCCACACCGGCGAAGAGGGCCGCCAAGGCCGCTCCTAAGACGGGAGAGAGCGCAGCCAACGCGCCTCCCCCCGCCGCTAAGGCGAATCTACCGCCCCCGGCTGTCCCCAAAACATTTGTGGACGGGGGGACGGAGACGGACGCGAACGAGGCGACCTGGGCGCAGGTCGTTTCGAGGGGGGCAAAGAGAGCGGCCGCCAAGGCGAAGAAGGCGGAAGCGGAGCCGCCCCGGCCCCTCCCCAAGAGCGCGAAGAGCGCTGGGGCGCCCGTGGCCCCCGCTCCCAATAAAAAGGGGAGCGGTGGGAAAAAGGGCGGGACGGCGATGAAGGGGAGCACTGCCGCGAGGCCTCCAGCCTCCGGCAAGAAGGCTCCCCTCCCGAAATTGAGGCCGCCAAGTTCAGCGGCCATAGTAGTGACCTGCGCCGACCCTACTTCCTACCAAGAGGTGATAGGGAAGGCAAGATCCTCGATCTCCCTCAAGGACGTGGGGATCGAGGATCTCCGTCCCAGGAGGGCCATCACAGGGGCCCTTATTTGGGAGGTCCGGGGCCCGGAGAGTCGAGTCAAGGCGAACGCGCTGGCCGAGAGGCTGATGGCCGTCTTCGCAAACAGGGACGACGTGAGGGTGTCCCGCCCATCGAAGACGGCCGAGATCCGGGTTACCGGACTCGATGATTCGGCCACCCCCACCGAGATGGCACAGGATCTGGCTAGGGCCTGCAAGCGACTCCCACCGGAATTTAAGGTGGGAGAAGTCAGCAGGGCCCCCAATGGGCTGGGCACCTACTGGGTGCGGTGCCCTGTAGAGGCGGCCAAACAATTAGTGGCCGCCTCACGAGTCAAGGTGGGGTGGTCGAGCTGCAGGGTGGCCCTGCTGCCGGCCCGGAGCCTCCAATGCTTCCGGTGCTTGGAAGCTGGCCATGTCCAGGCCAAATGCACAAGCACCGTGGATCGCTCCGGGTGCTGCTACCGGTGTGAGGGCATCGGCCACGCGGCGAGAGAGTGCCGCGCTAAGGTCGATTGCCCCGCGTGCCGCGAGCTCGGCCGCCCCTCGGGGCACCGCATCGGCGGCGCCGGATGCGCCGCCGCTAAAGCGAAGGGCAAGAAGGGGGGGCAGAAGTCCAGTGGCCCCCTCACTGCCGTTGCGGGACAGCCCCCCGCGGCGGCAGCGACCACCGCAGAGACAACGTCGGCCGTAACAGTGGCCGACATTGAGATGGCCGTCGTGGAGGAGTCACCCCCCACGGCGGTCGCATACGTGGCCGACAAATCCAACGTCGGTGGGGGCGAGGAACGAGGTAACAACAATTAATGTCCCTCGTCCTCGCTCAGGTTAACCTCAACCACTCGGCCAGGGCGCAAAGCATGCTAATGCAGTGCCTCGCCGAGTGGGGGGGTGGACTGGCCATCGCCGCAGACCCATACCATATCCCGGAGAGTCACCCCAACTGGGCGGGGGACTCCCTGGGACGGGTGGCGGTGGTCAGCCGGCACGCGCGCGACACCCCGCCGATGATTCCAATATCGGCGGCGGAGGGGTTCGCTCTGGTAGAGTGGGGGCCCATCGATGTAGCGGGGTGCTACTTCCCTCCTCGACTAACGAGGAGGGAATATGAGGACGCCCTGGAGTCTCTGGGGGAGCACATCAGACGACGCTCCCCCAGGCTAGTACTGGTGGGTGGGGACTTCAACGCCCATGCGTTAGAGTGAGGTTCCCCATCCACCGACTCCAGGGGCGACAGTACCCTGTTGTGGGCGGCGAGGCACGGCCTAGTCTTGTTGAATAGAGGCCGTGCCAGTACCTTCGTGGGGGCCCGGGGGGAGTCCATTGTCGATCTGACGTGAGCGACCCCCGCGGCTGCCGCCAGGATATGTGGTTGGCACGTGGACGCCAGCTCCTTAGGAGAATTGTCGGATCATCGTCTGATCCGCATGGAGCTGGTGTCCACCCCCACGGAGGTGTCGATAAGACGCCGCCTACATGAGAAGGAACGTCGATGGGCCCTGCGCAAGTTGGACCCCGGCGCCCTCGAGGTGAGTCTCCTCTCCTCCACGTGGCCGGAACCCAACCAGGCCCGCTCGGTGGAGGAGGAGGCCGAATGGCTCGGGGACGCCATGTCGCGCGCGTCGATGCCCCTCTGCCATCCTGTGGCGAGGAGGGCAGTCTACTGGTGGTCCCAGGAGATAGCTGAGCTATGACGGGCCGCCGTAGCTGCCCGACGGAGGTTCACCCGCCGCAGACGACGGGGCACCGACGAGGAGGTGGAAGTGGCCGCCGAGGGGCTCCGTGAAGCTAGGAGCGCCCTTAGAGCGGCCATTAGGAGGGCGAAGGCCGACGCTTGGCGCGACCTCGTCTCCTCCCTTGACAGGGATCCGTGGGGGAGGCCCTATAAAATTGTGACGAAGCAATTTCGTCCGTGGGCCCCCCCGATAACGGAAACCCTGGACGCTCAGTTCCTGGAGGATGTGGTGGCCGCCCTCTTTCCCAATAGGGAAAGGGAAATACCGGAGAGGGTCGGTCCCCCGTCCAAATGGACGGAGGAGCTGGGCGTCACCCGGGAGG
This sequence comes from Acromyrmex echinatior, assembly GCF_024713525.1. NCBI lineage: Eukaryota > Metazoa > Arthropoda > Insecta > Hymenoptera > Formicidae > Acromyrmex > Acromyrmex echinatior. The sequence goes on from NC_141860.1 coordinate 1,054,735, forward strand.
AGATGGTGATGGCCTTGGCCCGCCTCAAGGGGAGGCCGCGGGCGCCCGGACCCTCTGGTGTACATGGAAGGGTCTGGCTCGCCGCGGCTCCCATAGTGGGCAGCCGTCTGAGGCGGCTCTTCACGAGCTGCCTCAGAGACGGCATATTTCCCAGGCCGTGGAAAAGGGCCAGGCTTGTCCTCCTCCGTAAAGAGGGCAAGCCAGCGGAGAGTCCCTCCGCTTATAGGCCGTTATGCCTGTTGGACGATGCGGGGAAATTGCTGGAGCGAGTCATCGCTGCCCGCATCGTCCGGCACCTGTCCCGGGATGGTCCCAATCTATCCCGCGGTCAGTATGGCTTCCGGGAGGGTCTATCGACTATCGACGCCGTCAGGCAAGTCAGGGCCCTCACGGAGCAGATGACCGCGGGAGGGGAGGTGGCGTTGGCGGTATCCCTTGACATCTCCAACGCCTTTAATAGCATCCCATGGGGCCGGGTAGTGGGGGCGATGAGAGGACATCACCTCTTGCCCCTCTACCTGGTCGCTATTATAGAGGACTATTTCCGGGACAGGCAGCTGGAGTTCCATAACAAAACGGGACTTCAGCAGCGGAGGGAGACGTGTCGTGCGGGGTTCCACAGGGGTCCGTGTTGGGACCCCTACTCTGGAACGTCGCATACGACTACGTTCTCCGCGCGGCCCTACCCCCCGGCTGTCACGTCGTTTGTTACGCGGACGACACGTTGGTGGTGGTCGGGGCCACGACCTGGGGGAGAGCCGTCGGTACGGCAAACGTCGCGGTGGCGTGCGTGGTCGGCTTCATTAAGGAGTTGGGCCTGAGGGTGGCTCCCGCTAAATCGGAAGCTCTTTTCTTCCACGATGGAAAGAGCGGGGTGCCCCCTCAGGCACATATAGTGGTGGACGATGTCCGCGTCCCGGTGAGGCCAACGATCAAATATCTGGGCCTCACCGTGGATGGTCGCTGGGGCTTCGTCGAACACTTCGACGAGCTAGCCCCGCGGTTGGGCCGCCGAGCAGACGCTCTGCTCGGCCTCATGCCCAACCTCCATGGTCCGAACGGGTCGGTCAGGCGGGCTTATATGCACGCCGTCCTGTCTGGGGCCCTTTACGGGGCCCCGGTATGGAGTGGGAAGGCCCTGGCCAGCCGCCGAATAAAGCAGAAGTTGCACAGCGTGCAACGGCGGTTGGCCTTGCGCATCTGTAGGGCCTACAGGACGGTGTCGTACGCCGCCGCCATGGTCCTCGCGGGGATCCCCCCCTGCCGAGTACGTGACTGACGCCCTGGCAGAAACCTTCGCCGGGGTGAAGGCCATTCGGCTTCGGGGGGGGGATCGTTACCCCGAAGAACACTGACCGACTGAGAAGGAACGCCCGTCGGCGGGTCTTCGAAGAGTGGCGCTCCATTCTCGAAAACGATCCGCCGACAACGGGCGCTCGGACCGTGGAGGCCATTCTCCCCTGCCTCGAGGAATGGGTAGGCAGGGGATGGGGCGGACTATCGTTCCACGCGACGCAGGTGCTCACCGGACACGGATGTTTCGGGGAGTACCTGTGTCGCATAGGTAAGGAGCCGACCACTTGTTGTCACCACTGCGACGGGGACCGGGACACCGCGCAGCATACGCTGGAGACCTGCCCGGCTTAAGCGGGCGAGCGCGGTGTCCTGGTCCGTGAGATAGGGGAGGATCTCTCTCTGCCGGCTGTCGTGAAGGAGATAGTCGGCAGGGAGAGTGCTTGGAGGGCCTTCTCCTCCTTCTGCGATCGGGTGATGTCGCAGAAGGAGGAAGCTGAGAGGCAGAGGGAGAGGGCACTGGGAGGTCGGGGCCTTCTCCCGCCCCCGCCGCCTCCGGGTGGCGGGGCTGACGGGGGGGAAGGAGATGCGAGGGGTGGTGGCGTTGGGGGTCAACGCGGGCGCCGGCTCCAACCGGATCGCTCGCGCCCCGGGTCACCCCTCGCGCGTACCCGCCGCCGGGACCGCCCCACGGGGCGAGAACGACGGCGACCTCCTTCCCCCATAGATGAGAGGAGTGAAGAGGAGGACGGTGGGGTGGTGTGCGGGAGTGTCGGGGTCAGTGAGCCCTCCACCTCCGTCGCCACCATCATCAGTGACGGCCCCGCGTCTCGGACGCGGGGCGCAGTGAAGCGGCGGCGGATCGCCGATCCTAGGGTCGATCCGCCGCCGGAAACAGGATGACCCTCCGCGTGCGCGGGGTGCAGTGGCTCATCATCCTCCGGCCGCGTCGAATGCGCGACCGGGCGGGGAGCCCTGCACCGCCGCGCGCGGAGAGTGCGCCGCGAGACTTCCTCTCGCGGCGCCGAAGCATGAGGGGCGCCAAACTTTTGATTGGCGCCCCTCGGGGGGCTGGGGATCGCAGCGGGGGCCGTGATCCCCAACTCCCGCCCCCCAACACCAACCGGGGCGGCGGGCGCAGGGGGTGGTGTCCCCCCAGCGCCCGAATAAAGTCGAAGGTGCCAAGCACCGCCCGGGGTCACGTCGTCTCTCAGACGACGCCATAAGAATCCCCGGGCGGGAATAGAAGTCGGCAATAAGCAGACTGGCCTGAGGGACTCCCAGAAGTATGCTGCACGCGTTCCCGGGAGTCCCTCATGCAAGGCAGGTAAGGACACTCGGAGAGGTTTTAGTGGGTGCAAGCCCCACATAACCCCGGGCTCTCCCCCGAGGCTCGGGGTATGCGTCAGGCATTTCCCCTCCGTTATCAAAAAAAAAAAAAAAAAAAAAAAAGGTATCCTCGCGTACATCTGACAGAGATAGAAACAATTTACGTTCGCGTGGCGGCCCATCAAGAAATATACTCTCATCGCATCCTGCTTGTCGCATGCTACGTCATAAAAAATAAAAATAGAATTTGACTGCGCCTCGCTTCGTCGAACAATGTCGCTGTTGGAGAACGTAAAGTAGTCGATTTCATCGATAGATTTAAACAAATTTTCGAGATATCGATACTTTGGCTGTTGCATCGATTTCGAGTAGACGTACATTTCGAAACGTACACCGTTCGAACTCTCGAACAAGCTTATGAAGATGTTAGTTTTACTGCAATTCGACGGGCCGCAAATGATCGCGCGTATAATACTCGGCAGCATTTCGCCATGCTTGCGCTTCTCTGCACTGTCTCCCATTATTTGCGATTTTGCATCACAGTTTGTGACGCGTACCGTCAGCATTTGTCGCACAAATTTCATGCCCGCACTACAGGCTACGCGCTCGCGAACGCTTATTTAAAGGCGCGAGTCGCGCAGTAGCAAAATATATCTCGCGCTGTATCAGCCTTCCAATATTCTGGACTTGAGCGCCGAGCAGTTGCAGTATATGTCGAAGAATTGTTATGCATGTTCGGTGACTATATCGACCAAGTATGGGACAAACTTTCGGTATATGTGAAGGTGGATTCGTAGATTCAAACCTATCGTCGCTGCGAGCACTACAATCAGTTGTAGCAACGGACGCACATCGATGGTTTTGCACTTAAGATAAAGGACTGTAGCAAATGTCGGCGTCGAGCGGTGGTCTTCTGAATCGGGCGACAAATGCGCATTCTTTCGAATTATATATTCCAGGTAATTAGTTTTGCGGTTCGGACACTCGGTTGACGAAGCGAGTCAGATTTGACGCGGGCATAAATTCGTTAGACGCGGCAAGCTGAGAACACGACTTTGCGTATTCTCAAAGTACTTATCTCATCGATAGACACGCGACAGATAAGATACTCACCGATAAAGTGCTAGGACGCGTCATCGCGAGAAATTCGGCTCTGAGCGAGAGAGCCGCTGCTGCTGCCATCTGGGCAGTGATGAAGACTAATACTAAGATCAGTATGGATATGAAGCTGAAGAAGAAGAAGACGATGAAGAAAAAGATAACGAAAAAGCATATACTATCAATAGTGAAATGAGATGGCACGATACTGTTCTTTGCGCGCTCGGATTCTTGATCGGTAAGGCAACTAGCGTGACGAAAGCGATAAATGACAGCAAAAGTCCGTGCGACGTCAGCTCGAGGAGCTACAACATCATAATCATATGATGGAAGAAGGCCTGAGCTGTATCTCGCTCCATACAAATACGGACGCGGATTGTATCTCGGCCCGTACAAACGCGAATCAGCGAAGAAAAAGAACGTCAAAGAGATGATAAAAATGCCTTCGGGCAACTATCAACGTACATTTGGACGAGCTCGCAAGACGTATGCGCGTACCGTACATTAGAGGTGTTTTCACTGACTAGCGACGCGCATCAAAACGAAAGTCATCGTCAATCTGAATAATGCGACGGAACCTGGTATTTACTGTGTAATGTACGCGAAGAAAAACAACCGCATCGTATACTTTGACAGTTTTAGCAATCTTCGATGTCCAAGGAATTGATGCGATATTTCGAGAATAGTATTAATACAATTGCATGTCTTTTCCAATCAGACATGCGATCAGTTTCTGCGAACAGATGCCTGCAGTTTCTACGAACGGTCAATGCGCGAATATAAAAAGCTCGACGAAATGCCATGAAATCTCAATATTAGTCGAATGCTTTTTCCGGCATGTCGTTGACGCTTACGATGAGCGGGAAGTACCGTTCTCGCAGCGAACTACTTTCCCGCCATAGATTTAAATGACGATGATTACGAGCTTGGTCTGGCAATTTTTGAGACTTATCACACGAGATATAAATGAATTTTTGAAGCGTGCAATTTTATGAAAACGTCTGCGTCGCGACACGTCCGAAGCCGGCGCACATTGACAATAGCAATAGTAACAATGATGGTGATGACGACGATGGAAAATACCCGATAACATTCCACGCAAACTACAACACGATGAGATGCGAGATTAGATGTGCCTATAGAATAAAGCCTTAGTAAGCCCAACAGCATTGGATTGCTGCGAGGATTTTCGCCGAAGTGTGTACTGCGACTGCAAAGATGGTATGAATCGGATGTGTCGATCAACATAATGAACGTAAACGTTATTCGCGTAGAATTTAATGTGACCATGGGCACATACAGCAACAGCAAAAGCATGCACACAATATACGAATTTTCGCCGAGCGTACCGCCAGGATATAAGATATCGGAACAGCCGGCGCAGATTATTTATCTGCCAATCATCGCGCGGAGCATTACAGATATCTAACGATATGCGTCGTTGATCAGAAACGAACGGTTGCTCGATTTTCGGGGAGAAGAGATCATTGTTAGATTGCATATACGACGGCGACAGTGATAACGCGAGCGTGAGAAGCTTATGTTGTACGGAATATAGCACACGTAGAGATAACACATTTCTTACAAGGCTGGTTACAGTCGATAATACTCGCTTATCCTGCTACATCAGGAAGAAGCTCAGCGCTCGAACGTTACATTTTTAAAGTGTTTGGTATTCACGGTGTACAACATTTAAGATGACTGATATCCTAAACATTAAGGATGATCCGATCTTTGACGATCGCATCATTAAGACTGACAAGTACAACCCGTTCACCAACACAACGTTTGGGTACAGCGACGATAGAGATATCCATATAGCAACAGGATCTGCCGTATGAAAGCTTTCAATACGTCGAGGGAAGGACAAAGTAATCGAGGGTGCTAACATGAAATTGGCAAATAATTGCATCGCGTTCATATTCATTGAAATTTGATATATTTTCAATGGTGTAGAGATTGATAACAGAAACGTGGATAATTAACACCTTCAAAAACTATATAACAGTATCCGACAGAAGCATGATTCTGTGGAATGCCGGTTGGAATGCGCTGACTACTGCCGGATGATTTGATTTCTGTGTACCACTCTACGTACTGTTAGGATTTTGAAGATTATAAACATGTAATGATTAAATTATTAACGCTCACGAGTTGATTTTGATACGAGCGCACAATGACAATAATTATCTGACAGGAGATCCAGCGATAGGGCCAAAGCTCAAATTATTCATAGTACAGTGGTGAATGCCGCACGTATTATAGTATAAGTTGTCGATACTGTGCGCTTCGGAAAGCGAACGATATCTGAACATAGCTTTTTGATCGTGGAATCTGTACGAGTTTCCGCTCTTGCAGAGCACAACTAAAAATTTGTGGGCCATCAAGATGGCTACTCAGTTTGAGAAGCCGCGCTACGCCATCTTCGCTCTGCAAACAGGCCAAAAAAACATTATTTCCGAGGACATAAGTTGATTCGACGACTGCAAATTAATCAATGCGAAATTCTAATAAACTGAATATTATCCGTACGATTACTTGAATCTGGATTTCAAAAAAAACAGATATGCGATATTGTATGATTTATACGCGCGTTTCTGTAAGGGCTGCTACGGATACGAATATTATGAGTTTCACCTTTACGACTTTTCTAAATAATGGCCTATTCATAATCATCAATTTGCTCTTGACAGAACGAATCAGTCAAGAGTGGCATCGTGGATGTGCGATTAGACTTTGAATGTAAGGAGAACATGCCTGCAAATACTACAGCCTAATGTCTCATCATACATGATCGCGTGGTTCAATATAATCCGTTGACCAACGCTGTGCGTAAAATTATCTAAGTGCATCCTTCGACGATATAAACTCTATGATACGTCGCAATTGATCACAGTCTTCTTCTCGATCACATGTCTGTACCAACATTCGTGGATCTGCAAGAGAATTATCATTAACAAGAAATTTATAGTGAAGGAAGTGACGGTGCTGAAACAGGGAACCGTTCTCACGCTTGCATTTTTCGTCCCGTGCCATGGAAATTTTTGACAAGATCTGACAAGTTTCTTGATTGCTTATCATCATGGATTGCGGATGGGAGAACGGGAGGATCCCGTACAGCAAAGCAAAACTGATCACGACAGCTATTTTTGATGATACTATCGTATACGTCAAGGGGCGCGAGAAACAAATGTGGCAGCAGAACTTACTTTTGGGCGGTGAGCGAGAACGAATGTACATCGAGACTTTGAAGTTTACGAAGACATGGAATCTTTAACTAATCTGAACGTGACTAATACTATGCGATGCGAACAACATGTTAAGAATTGCATGTTACAAAATGTATTGAAAATAACTGGTGGTTGCAAAAGAATTTTTTAAATAAAAATACGTTAACGTATTTATTATGTATTTATTTTTCCCTTCCTTTGTAATATAAGTATGTCACGCATGCATGCATGTACGTATGCATGCATACATGTATATATGTACGTATGTACGTATGAGCGTATGGACAAATGTACGTATGTATGTACGTATGTATGTATGTATATATATTTATGTATGTATGTCTATATATATATTTATGTATGTATGTATGTATGTATGTATGTATATGTCTGAACAAGGATGCTTCTCTTGGACACACCGTGACATGCCACTGATCTGACAGTGTAAGGGAGACCGGGGTCAGTTGAATAGAAGTAAGTAGAATAGAATAGAAGTAAGTAGAATAATCGAGGCTACATTAAAAACAAAACACGTGAGACACGCGTAAACGTGTCTGAGCACGCAACAGCGACTGCTGCTAAAGTCTGCTGTAACATTTTGTTGCGAACACATCTATGATAGAAATTTTTGTTACAATTTAAAAAAATCATACACCTAAGTAAATATTTTTATTCTTAAAGTTTTTGTTTTACAATCATATATGAATGTCTGAGATATTTGATTTCTACTTAGATAGTAAGTATAATTCTTACTTAATTTCTTACTTAATAAAGTCTAACAAATTTTTTTTGTTTATATGTCTTTGTTATAATATATTGTTAATGTTTTTAAAAAATGAACGGATGAGAATAGTAGACTGACCACAGCATAGAACTGTATGACTCATTTAGTGATGACTCTTATAGTACTTACTCAAAATTTTATTCCTTTAGAGATTTTCCTCAATGGTAAATGTTATAAGTTTAGTTCCCTCATGTCTAATCTCAAAAACTAGGCTTATTCGACATGTTTTTGCACGAAATGAACAAATTTTGCAAAAAGAAGCATTGTTTTGCCCTGCGAAATGAATGTTTGTGTTTAAAATATATTTTTATAAAAGTTTTATTAATATGTAGCCAAAAAAGGAAGGTTAAAATACATTAATCTTTATTTTAATAATCTTAATTGAATTACCCCAGTCCCGGGGCTAGTTGAATCAGATAGAATGCATTAGAAAAATGCATTTTTTTCATATTATCAGTTTTCCCTTATTATTAAAATATTATTAGATAGTCAAATATATGTAGTAACTAGTGTAGAATTCATTTTTTTTGATAAGTCTCTTAATTTTGTCTGTAAACATTCGAAACTAAAAAGTGAGCCTATTAGCCCCGGTCTCCCCTATAAGTAATATACATAGGCAGTGTATAAAGTTTTTTTGATTCAATCATAGGTTTCAGTTACGGGTGATAAGACATGGACCGAGTAAAAGAATATGTATGTCGAAAATAGATCGAGCAAAAGAGGTACTATCCCTTGCCATTAAGTCCACCAAGTTCCCAACCATTGAGGGAAAAAGCTAAATAGGGAATATTCTGGCGAAAAAACATCAAAGTAACCCAACGTGCATCAACGTGCTCATCATCATCAATGTCAAAATATAAACCATGAAGTATACAATATATATGTATAATATATATATATAAATACCGATACTCGTGAACAAAAAAAAATATGTAAAAACATATTGTTACGTCCAAGCTCTGCATGCATGGAGCTGAGGGGGTGAACGCAACAAGAACCGAACAATCGTTTGGTCGCGTCCAAGCTCGGAACCGCTAGAGAACTAGAGGAAGGACCGACTCGAACGGGAGGCACTTCGCTTCGAGGCTCTCGAGGAGCCGGGGACGAAGTGGAAGTCGCTCTCGACGCTGAGCGGACCACAAGGCGAGCGCACTCGTTAAGGCCCGAATCTGGGTCAGTGTGCCGTGAGGCGCACTTTTACGCCAGATGTGCCAGTGCTCTCGTGTGTCCTTCTTTTCAGTCTTGGAAGTAAATCCAAATGACCGGGGAAAGGAGCAAGTGCAATTGCGAGCTCATGTTTATGAATGTTATGAAAGGAGGTGTTGGTAGAATTAAAATAGTCGGTCTTTTTGATTATATAATATAATTAAGAAATAAAGTTGTCGTTACATGAATAACATTATAACTAAATTGTTATTGTATAATTATGTTTGGTTATCCGTTTTTTTTGTATTAACATAATATGTGTGTGTGTGTGTGTGTGTGTGTGTGCGCGCGCGCGTGCGTGCGTGTGCGTGTATGTGTGTGTATGTGTTTGTGTGTGTGGAAAATATAACGAATTGAAGAATGAATCCGTATAGTTGTAACCTATAATTAGAGAGGGAGTGAGTAATCAATGGGGAGGATTAATGCTTCTGCTGGAATGATAAATACTCGTAGAAATGGACAGTCCCTAGACTAGAGCAGAATGATAACGATGAGGAGAGGAAGAAGCCCAATAAGAGAGGAGATCTATGGTGGTAATATGGAGATTAGGAGATTCGAAGGGGGAGAACGAAGGGGTCATTAGGAGAATCGAGAAGTTGGAAATCGACGTCCGGGCTGTGGACTTGGATATGGCGAAGGGAAATCGGATGGTTCGAGGAATTCGTTCGGATGTATGGGAAGGATTGGTACAGAGGAATAGGAAATCTCTATCAGTGAAGAAGGAGGGGACAGAAGGGAAAGTGCTGCTGGTGTCTCTATCGCGTTTCTGTTTTCTGATGGTCGAGCACTGGGGATGAAATTGCAGAGGCGGACGCGGTAAGGTTCTATTTCGAACGGCCCGTCGGCGTGGGCAAATGACGACGATAACGCTACGACGTTGAAGGGTTATGGTCCCGTTAGAACGCACTGCAACGTTTATTTATTTAACAAGGAGAGCGAAATAAGAGACAAAAAATAATAATAAGAAGAGAAAATAAAAGAATACAAATAAGATGATAATTGAAAGGAGAAGAGGGAGGAGTGCTCACTTACTATTTATAGCGACACGATTGTGATTAGGCAGGTTGGAGAAAGGCTTGTTGTTCCCAACAACGACCTGCGGGTCCCTCAGGGCTGAAGGTAATGACTCGAAGGCGATGAAGATTCGATGTATTATAGTAGGTTCTCATTCGGGTACATTGACTCGATATATTTATATGAATATATATATGAATACGTTTTCACTGTGACCTGAATGAGCGAAACTATTGAACCGAACTAAAGACCAAAATTTGTGACTTGTCTCTGAGAGAATCAAAGCGAATAGTCAGGAAAGAGTTCTCCTCGGGGGCCGCGGAATCACGGTTTATAGGGGAGACCGGGGCTAATAGATTCATTTTTCAGTTTCGAATTTTTACAGACGAAATTGAGACTTATTGAAAAAATGAATTCTATACCAATTACTACATTTGACTACCTAATAATATTTTAATAATAAATAAAATTAATAACTAATAAAAAATGCATTTTTCTAATGCATTCCATCTGATTCAATTAGCCCCGGGACCGAGGTAATTCGACTAAGATTATTAAAATAAAGATTAATGTATTTTAAACATCTTTGGCTACATATTAATAAAACTTTTATAAAAATATATTTTAAACACAAACATTCGCTTCGCAGGCAAAACAATGCTTCTTTTTGCAAAATTTATTCATTTCGTGCAAAAATACGCCGAATAAGCCTAGTTTTCGAGATTGGACATGAGGGAACTAAGCTTATAACATTTACCATTGAGGAATATCTCTTTAAAGGAAAAATTTGAGTATGTATTGGGAGTACAAATTAGTTCGGTCGGTTTTTTTGTGTTGAAAAATGCATTTATTTCAAAACAAAATGAACAGATTAATTAAAGTATTGGCTACTACTTTTTCCCATCTCTCAAGCAATTTTCGAATTCCATCTCAAAAAAATGACTCGTCTTTGGAGGCGATCCAATTTTGGAGCCAATTTTCGATTTCTGCGAAAGAAGTCAACCGGTGACGTGCTGCATCCTTCGGAACAACCAGTAATCAGGAGCAATGTCCGGAGAATACGGCGGGTGCGGTAAAACATCCCATTTGAGCGTTTCCAAATATTTTTTTACGACTTTTGCGACATGAGGCCGAGCGTCATGAAGAAAAATAACTTTATCATGTCTTTGCGTATTCCGGCTGTTTTTCTCGCAATGCGGCTCAAACGAATCAATTGTAGCCGATACCGATCGCCCGTAATGGAATCGCCAGGTTTCAACAGCTCATAGTAAACAACACTTTTGGTGCCATCAGATACAGAGCATGATTCGAACCATGAATGTTCGGCTTTGGTGTTCATGTTGAGGTCGATGGCAACGATTGACCGGGCTTAGCGTAGTATTTTTTCTTCTTGGGGTTGTCATAGAATATCCTTCTCATCTCCAGTCACAATCAGATGCAAAAAATCTTTTCTTTGTCTTCTGTGAATCAGCTATTTGCAAGTAAAAAATCACCTTTCAACGTCTCTCGGTTTCAATTCATAAGGCATCCGATTTCCTTGTTTTTGAATTATTCCCATGGCTCTCAATCGTGCAGAAACGGCTTGTTGAGTTAGCCTCAATGATTCTGCAAGCTCCTCTTGCATTTGACTCTGATCTTCTTCGAATAATGCCTCTAATTCTTTGTCTTCGAATTTTTTTGGCTGTCCAGAGCGAGGCTTGTCTTCAATGCTGAAATTTCCATCCTTGAAACGTCGAAACCATTCCCTACATAATTTATCAGTTGGAGCAGTGTCACCATAAACTTCGACAAGCATTCGATGGGCTTCAGCATTGCACTTTTCTTCTAATTAAAGCAGAAAATTAGAACCTCCCGCAAATGCTGCTTGGTTAACACAAAATTCGACATTTCAAACACAGTAAAAATCAAGGTTTTTATATGAAAAAGCGATATAAATGATTATTATTAGCAGATGTCTAATTTCTCTGAAAACGCCAAAATCAGCTGTCATTATGTACCATTCACAGCTGAAGCCATCTTTTGGAAAACGGACCGAACTAATTTGTACTCTTAATACTATAAGAGTCGTTACTAAATGAGTCATAAAGTTCCATGCTGTGGTTAGTCTACTATCCCCATCCGTTCATTTTTTAAAAACATTAACAATATACGATAACAAAGACATATAAATAAAAAAAATCTGTTAGACTTTATTAAGTAAGAATTATACTTACTATCTAAGTAGAAATCAAATATTTCAGACAATAATATATGATAGTAAAACAAAAACTTTAAGAATAAAAATATTTATTTAGGTGTATGATTTTTTAAAATTGTGACATAACATTTATCATAGATGTGTTTGCAACAAGATGTTACAGCAGACTTAACGGCAGTCGCTGTTGCGTGCTCAGACACATTTACGCATGTCTCGCGTGTTTTTAATGTAGCCTCGAATATTCTACTTATGTTCTCTTCTAATGTTTAGGCGTTAGCCTTGTGTTTTCACTGACATTAATCGTCTTCTTAATAGCAGTGTCCAAGGGGGGTTGTCATCGATCCCGCATTAGTCCTCCGCATTCACCGATTCTCACCTTATCTTAGTTGACGTTAACGGGGAAATACTGGAGTCTTTGGTTTTTTTTTTAAATTTTTCGAGAAAGATTTTTATTACTATTTAATTGTCTTATGTGTTGACAACTCCATGTCTCCGTGAAAAGGAGAAAAGAAAAAGGGTGAGAGTCCGCGGTAACAATATACTCGTGGTAAAATTCGTACAAGCAGACTTTCGATATGTCGAGTATATACATATCCATGTAAATCGGTCTGTTGAACCGCCTCAATTCAGCGATAAAATTTTCCGCAAAAACGCTACGATTGTGGAAATTCGACTTCGCGATCATTGTTTTACATCGACGTGGTTGCGTACATTCTTCATAATTCTCTCGAATATTGCGTTGTTTATTAATTTGTATAAATTTTTTTCGAAATCGTTTTTAGCGCGAGTTCTAAACTATGTATTAAGTTCAATGTACTCGTGAAGCCAGGCGGATTGAGCAAATTGTAGTACTCGATGAATCTTTGTTACGAAGACCGTGATAAGTACATTGCTGCAAGTTTCGATGGATGATGTAACGCTGTTTATTGTACAGCGTCGCTAGAAATTTATTCTGGCTCTTGTCGGGCGACTTATCGCGCGTCGGACAGAAAGACAGGTCAGTGTGTAGATCGTGCAGATATTGTGGATATTCGAGATCGATCTCGGGAATATAGATGAAGCTGGAACGATCGCGCTCACGTCAAAGATCGCAGCGTTTTTGATCCATCGAAATTCGGCGTATGGCAATGGTTGACACATCGCGCACCCGTATAAATTGTTAACGTTGTAGTACATCAAGTCGTAGTACATCAAGATAACGGTTTCGATGAATCATACGAACACATGTACTTGTTATTAGCCTGCGAGTATCTACCGAAACATTAACTAAGGCCACCGCGTATACCGCGCTCAATGAATATGACCATATCAATATCAGTGAGCAACTGAAATCTTAAGTCTATCGTAGCCCGATAGATTATGAAAAACGATCGGAATATTTAATGAGTTTTTATAATTAAGATTGCAATTTGCATGCGCTGGATCACGGTATCTACTGGCAATGATTGCGAATCCGCGTGTTGTCCGACGCGAACGGTTTCTCGCAAATATGACAACGCGTCGCGCTACGATAGGCCTCCCATTGTTCTTTCGAGAACGTTTCCATGGACACATTGATGGATACAATATTTTTTACATGATGTGCCAAGTCTTGGAGTTGTCGCGCGAATCATGTTATACAGTCTTCATCGCGACGGAATGACGACGATATGACGATAATGTCGTCGTACAAAGTTTCATCGTACAAAGTATCCTATACTATTGCACGTAGTATGCTATACTAAACCTCGTGCTGTTGATGTGTGTACGACGCATCTTTCCTGTCAGGTTCCGTCTTCCGTAGAACGCACTCCAAATCAGCGTAGACGATAAATGGGACGCGCTCCTTATTACAGTGGTTCCCAAATTCGTCCACAGTCGACAGTCGGATAGCGCATCATTTTCCTATAATCCATTGCGTATGACTGCAATTTTGTGTTTATACTGAAGTAGTGCAAGTAATTGAAAAAAAACAAAAAAATTATTGCTATTATAATTATTTTTATTTTAAGAAAATTATAATTTTTTATGTGTACTTATCAATTGCAGAAAAATTTTTTGTTTCTTCCTCCTTTCTGGTGAGTTGTGATCTCACGAGACGGAATAGATTTTTTATTAAAAAAAATGTCCGACGTTGTCGTCACGTGGATCTTGCATTTACAATAAGTTGACGTGTTTTTTCTTCTTGTCACTGATGAGCCGTAGAGGAAGAATTTGTTTATTTTCGATGCCATACGTTAATCGACACGTCGTTCAAACGTTCAAATCTGGAAATGTCTTTTAAAGTTATTGGAAATTCGATATTCAACACACATTGCGAGATTCAACATTGTCGTAATACGGATATGACGATTCCCGCTCTGTATAATTTTCAGCCGGGTATAAAGCGGCAATCACCGACAACGCGAAGTACGCATTGTCCGTTGTACGCACACTGATCACCGCTCGTTTCGTCGCTATTTTTCGTGGCACTTTGATATGACGTCCCACGCGCATGGGATTTAGTTTGTTTACATTAATGATTAAATTCAATATACGTGACAATGCCCACCCGTTGTCCTGGAACTCTTCGAGTGACATCAATGATGACTGGGCTCGATGACGTGCTGCTTGTACACTCGCGCAAATCGGTGTATCGGTATATCTCAATGTACTGTAACCGCACTCACGAGCGTGGCGCAACTTCGTTGCACATTCACAGCTAAGGTTCTCGTAGGCGATCGGATGACGGATGGCATTAAACGAAACGTGACCGAAATGTCTTCCCGCGACCGCTCTCAAGGGCGGCACATAATCACAAGACAATAATTGGGCGCCAGGCACGAGCGAGCGTGTCACTCTTTCCAGTGATTTTTCTTTATGCCATCTTTAATGAGCTGCGAATGTCGACAGGCTCTCAATCGGTAAACTTTCTCAGCCTCGGAAATGACAGAGGGGGCGGTTCGCGGTCGAGGATAGCAGATCGTTTGGAGGAGCAAATAGGGGCGAGAATAAAGTACACATGAATTAACAATAGCAAAAGTAACAAATATATTAAATGAGTCTTCGACTCTCATTCACATTTGGTGATACAATCGAGACGATAAACTCTACTTGAGCGCAATAACTGATTTACATAGTCCCCGCGATTTTACGCTAGGCATATCAACTTCGTTAAATTCTCGCGACACGAGCTCACGCCACATGGGAATACTCTCGCGAATTATACGAACCATACTTCATCGCCTCGCAAATGCTAAGGAATTCGGCAGCTTGTAGCGTGGGCATGGCGTGACCTCGTGCACGCTCGCGGAACCTCGCGCTGCTCAGCTGAGATGCAGAGAAGGCTCGAATGCGTGCAAACTCAACACTACGCAGTCTCGATACGACAGAATACGCACTCTTATCAATTACTATTATAAATTGACTTTACTGGCTATGACACAGAGGACCGAATAAACATATGCAAATCTTACGTTACAGACGTTCGAGACAACACGATACATGACAATACTACGACACGGAACTTCGACGCAACATGTGATCCGCGATAAAAAGAAACCGACAACGAGGCTATGGCCTTGGCGGACGCATTCGAATTATTCCAACGATAAGGGCCGTTCCAGGAGGCGACACGCGTACGCAAATCCCGCGAAACTCTGGTGCACGGTAATGCCACGTGCACTCACTATTACACGCCCGATAGAAATCCGATAAGTTACGCCTCCCGGACGCGGAAACCGGCGACTTTATAGGGGTGACGCTTGTCTCACCGTGATTCCCTCGCAGGTGCTCGTCCCAGTTGATCTTGGAAGGTTCTCAATCCGCTGACGTCCCATGTTCTCTCGCGTGCTCTCTCCAAGCGGGTCACAGCTCAAATGCCGGGCGCTAATCCTCTCGGGCGCACGCAGAGCTCGTTATCCCCACGAGGGGGCCTTATCGGGTCCTATTGACGCGTGGCCCCGCGGCTCCGCTAATCGCGGGAACCGCGTCATGCCCGTCGCATGTCCTGGCGCGCGAAATTCGAGAGATCGCGGGAGTCTTTTTCAGGCCGTCTCGTGGCCTCGAGGCGCCTATCCGGGGCTCTCGCTGTCTTTGGGGCGTAGAATCCCAGGGCTTTCCCCGTCATGCCGTACCGACTCTCGATCCGCTTTGCGCCTGGAAGAGGGTACGATAAAGAATGCTTTGCGATAATCAAAAGGGCGTAACAATGCAGGAAGAATATCACCTGTGTGCAACCCGGGGTCAGGTGTCGTGCGCCCCCGGCGGGTCCGTCATCAGCAATCGTCTCCCAACTCCCAATCCTGGTCGTTTTTCCTCCTCTTCTCTCCGGTGAGGTGGCGTCACTCTGCCAAGGTCGCCGGCCTCTGTAACCCTCGGTACGGGAATACACCGAAACGGGAAAACGAAACGACAGCGCGGAACGCGTAAGGTACGCAAACGGCGTCGCGGGAAAAGCGCAGGTGCGTCCGCCCCCAAAATGTGAGAGGACACAGGACGCTATACTGCACTGGTCAGGCCATGCGGCTCTTGTGACGGACGGAAAACGTCACGTCACAGTACTTAGTGTTTATATTCTTAATGTCACGTTTGTTGTTCGTCGCAAACTCACGTCGCAAACTGTTGAACGCGATGTTCACTTTTACACTACTGTATTTTTCTACAGCGTCTTGCACACGCTCGAGTATGCACACTATTTCTCTCACGTTTTCTAAAAATCGTCGCGGCTCGATGCAATCCGCGTTAACCACAGCGCCCGTCAATATATGGTTTTTAAATGCGGCGTTAGTCTCTCATCAAACGAGAGATCTTTCCTCGCGATTCGCGTACTCGCCACTCGCGAACCACTAATGTGCATGAAATGTCGCTCTACTTGTGTCTTTGCACCCGGGAGTCGTGCGATCCTCGTCATCACGGATCGTCTGTGTCCAATGACGAGGCGCGAATGCTTGGTACGACAAAGTTCTTCGAGTCGCTCGATGCATTCGTCGCATTGTTGCAGCCACGTGAAACACTCCATCAGAGTAATGATCTGGTCGCACTGCTCCAGCAGTTCGCGTTCCACTCGCTGATTTTCCATGTCTTTTTTTTAGATCACGGTGCACTGTCACGGAATACTTGCACGTGACTTGTTGATACACGTTGCATTATCGCGATATATTTAGAATCATAACGTTCTAATATTTTATCATTATGTTTGTTTGCGAAGGTGCACTGTTCACACTCAAAGCATTAATAGTTGCATCTATCGAAAAACAGTATTAGCACAAGATTCTTATTGCGAAATTTCATCCATATATTATCAATAATCAGCAGTTCGAAGCACTTTTCACTATCCGTGGGAATCTTAATGCACATGCACGCTGTGTGATTTTCTTCGCCCAATAATAATCGTCTTTTATTACATTGACATTTCTATTCCATTAATATCTCTTTTCATACTCATCGTCCTCATAACATTTGTCTCGTAACCGTGAGTACATTTTTTGTTGAGTGAAGACCAGTCTCAAAACGGGTTCTCTGATAACTATTCCTGATATGTTTTTTACCACATATACTTAATTCTCGATTGCGTAGGAATTGCACCGACGATATTCATACACCTATGTCTCTCTTTTGTGGATTATAGAGAATATACAGCACATCATGTACATTACAATCTTCCCACATATTTTCCATGTGTCGCTCACAATACTGTCCACAATAGTTTTTCAATGTGTGCAGAGTGGGCATTTGTTGCACGGAAATATAGTGTACATTGATACTCTGCAATTCGTGCAAAACCGATCGCCTAGCGCAATATAATCGATATCGTGCTTCCTTACAAGGTACATTCCACACCATCGATGTCAGCCAACGGATCATGCATGCACATACAATTAAAACACTACCCGTTGTATAGTAGCGCTGGATTATGCAGTGTTTAGTACGGCCGTTCATACACGCACGGATTTCTGAAAACGGCACAAATTTTTCTGCGTGATCCGTATTGTGTTCGCTCGAATCACTAGCATAACCAGTATCGTCGGATAAAACTTTCTCGTCGGAATCTTGGTCTATTATTTCCTCAAAATCTACTTCTATTTCTTCGAACACTTCGTCTCTAATATTCGCAAATGTTTCGGATCCATGTTTCTAATATACTACGTTGGTTATGTTCTCAATGTTCGCACGATGGTTAGCCATATTTTTTCCATTATTCTCATTGCGACCGATTTGTTCGTCTTCTAGGACACCAACTATGGAATTGAGGACTTATAATCCATTATATATTTCATTTGTGACTTCTTTGTCCCTTTGCCTATTGGGCCACACTTTTTTTAAAAGTAGATAAGGCAGCAAAGCGATTTTAGTTTATTTTTCACACCTCATTGATATGTTTATATAAACAGCACCAACACTTCTCTTAATGTATCACGACATGCCATCGATCTCTTCCCAGAAAAAATTTTCATTACCGACACTTCTTCAAAAAAATTTAAGGGAACGCAATATAATTTCATACTTTTCACTGGAATAGCACTTTCATTTTACTATAGAAGAATTATATTTAGTTTAGCAGCTAAAACATCGGCGCTTCTCTTAACGCGTCGCGACATATTACCGATCTGATAGTATATAAACAGCATATATAACTTTTTTATTCAATATATAGTTTTTTTCATTTTAAATTTCGAGCGATAAGATATGAATCCAGTAAAAGAATATATACGTCAAAAATCGATCGAGCGCAAGGGATACCGTCCTTTGTCACCAACTTCGTCAAGTCCATCAAGGGAAAAAGCGAGATATTGGGAAGATCCTGGTGAAGAAGCATCAAAATCGCCGTGTTCCTCATCATCAATGTCATCAATGCTATTAAAATATAAGCCATAAGGTATCGGATATAGAGTGACTAGTGCTAATGCATTTTATTCTTTGCTGAAAAAGCGAATAGTCAAAAAGCGAATGGTCAAAAAAGTTTTTTGTTCTGTTTTTCCAGAAAGCGCTGCTAGCGATATTCGAGCCACTGATCGCATTCGAACGCTGTTGATGGCGAAAAAAAATGTAATAAAAAATGAGAAAAAATCAGTGTAAGATGTGAATAAAAAATTTTCGTTTACATTATATATATATAAAGGGTGTCTCAAAATGACCTGACATTTTAATGTATTAATAAAACATATTATTTATTTGAAAAGTACACATGTTTTTAGTTTAATATAAAGTACAAACATGGAGGTTATATGTGGAATATCCGATAAATGGCCGCCTCGACTCTGTTTGTAAACGTTCATTCTTTTGACAAAATTTTCAATGACATTTTGGCATAATTGCGGACTAATTTCATTAATGGTACGTCTAATTTCTTCCTTCAACTCCGAAATGGTCTGTGGATCATTGGCATACACTTTTCCTTTCAGAAAACCCCAAAGAAAGAAGTTCAATGACGTCAAATCGCACGATCTTGGTGGCCAATTCACATCGCCGCGGCGCGAAATAACACGACCATGAAACTTCGTCTGCAATAACTGCATTGTTTCGTCCACAGTATGGCAGGTTGCACCATCTTGTTGAAAGAATAAAGTCTATGCCGTTCAATTCTTTCCATAAGAAGTTGGTTATCAATGTCATGTATGTCACGATAACGAACACCATTGACGGTAATCGCATTTCCCGCAGCATTCTCGAAAAAGTACGGCCCAATATCCTCCAACTCAAAATCCGCACCAAACAGTGACTCGTGATGGATGCATGGGAAGCTGTTGGATCACTTGTGGATTTTCGGTCCCCCAAATTCGACAGTTTTGTTTATTCACGTACTCATTAAGTTGAAAATGCGCCTCATCGCTGAAGATGATTTTTTTCGAAAAATCACCATCGATACTCCAATATCCAATTGGCGAATGTATGGCGCTGCGCATGGTCTGCTGGTTGCAGTTCTTGTGTCAATTGGATCTTGTAAGCATGCAAATGCAGATCTTTCGTCAAAATTCACTGCACAGAGGATCTTGAAATGTCCAATTGCTGAGCACGATGGCGAATCGAGGTGGAAGGACTTTCGTCAACACTCGCACTCACTGCGACTATGTTTTCATTCGACCAGTATACGAGAACGGCCACTGCTTTTCGCGGTTAAAAGTGAGCCACTAACCTCAAATTTTTTTATTAAATTCACCACAGTATTGCGAGATGGTGCGTTATGATGACCAAAAGACGTGCGGACTTTTCGAACCGTCTCTGCAAAATGTTCACTATATTTGTAGTGGATTTTCACAATTTCTATGCGTTGCTCGATCGTATAATTCTCCATGACTAAACCTCAATATTTCCTGATGCCAGTTGTTAAAGGTTAGTACGTTCGCTGCAAAAAAAATGGCGCGCAATTTAAAATGTCAGATCATTTTGAGACACCCTTTATATACTTTCTTTTATTTCCCATCCTTTGCCTCGACACATTGGTAAAAAACCATATTGAAAAAACTGCGTCATAAAAAAAAAGGACTTTTATTCTATTAATTCATTTCTTCCGTCCTTTCTTCGATATCACATTGCGTTCCGACATTGTCGCGCTCTATCTTTCTCTAAAATGTGAATTCTTGTTGTCTACGCATTTTTGAGGAGGGTGATAGAGCGATGACAGGTGGCGGGCGGCAGCGGCGGCGGGTGACGAAAAAAATAAGAAACGCTTAGCGGAATGTCATCATGTTTACGTAATCCATCGAATGGGGTCCTATGTTTATATAAACAGCGATGCCGCCGACTGGGGACTTTCCTCACCCCGCGCCTTTCCCCGCGTTTATAAGTATCGCTCGCGCTCCGTGCCGTCCTCTAGCCCCATAGGTTAGAACCGCCCTATTATAACTACTCGCCGACTCTGGGATTTTCCCCACGCTGCCCTCTCCTTTCCCTACGTCTACGGTTACCCCCCATGCCGTGACATCACCTTGATGTTTATGTAAACAGATATCAATGTTTATATTAACATTGATGCCATCGATTCTGGGACCTATTCCGTGCTGCTTCCTCCTTTCCCTCGCGACGTTACATCATCCCCGCGCCCGTTACATCATCCCCGTGCTTACAAGTATCCCCCGCACTCGTGCCCCTCTCGCCAACAGATTATTTTGAATCGGCTCTGCTATACTGATGCCATCGATTCTGGGATCTTTTCCGTTCTGCTCCCTCCCTTCCCCCGCACCTACAAATACCCTTGGGCCTATAAGTACCCCCGTGACGTCACCCCCACGCCTACGAGTATCGTTTCTAAAAATTAGAAAAGCTGAACATAAAAACAAAATAATTTTAACAAAACAAAATTCACTCATTCAGTGATCATGGAACATAAGATGCTTCACAATCATAATTTTAATTGGAACATCATTGAAATATTAATGTTCGAGAGAATTAAGCGGGAAAGACAATCACGAGTAAAAGAAAGGTGTAGGCGATATCTTTGATCAATCCGACATAGTTTATTATTTATTACAATTCATACATTAATAATTTTACAACGATAATGAGAGTAATAAATTCTTGCAAAAAAAGTTGGATTTCAGTTTTCTTACGGAAAAATTACTTTACGAGAACGGTGAGCAATTACCGGCGCAATGGCGGTGGATTCTCAAGCGACAAGACAAAATATTTTGTATCTCAACGGCGGTTGACTCTTGAGTAGAAAAGCAAAGATTTCGGTGTACCGATTCTACGGCGGTTAGCGACTCCGTGGCTAGATGCCGGACTTTATAGAGTCAGTTGCACGAAGAATCTTTCCGTCAATCGCCTATGGGATTATCGAAAATTACCAATTTTTGAGGTGACCTCCTAATTTGCGCGATGATTGGTGATCTGAGATGAAGACGACAAAAAGAAACGCTATGCGCGATCAAAATTCGATGTCCATGATTGGAGCGTGAACGAGTTACGCGCATTGCGTCACGCTGGCGCGCGTGCGTTGTAATCTAACAAGATTGTTAAAGCCATTGTTAACAGATATTTTTGAGTGTATGTACAGCATGAGTTTTGACTTCTAAAGAAGAAGAATTTTCAAAATCATTTGGAAAGTTCTAGAAGTTTTCAAACTACATGCTGTACATTCGTTAATTTATAAAACATTTAATTTTATTTTATTGACGTTTTCTAATTTTATTTTATCGACGTATTATAACACATTCCAATTTTTACACGTTTAAATGCTAATTACTTATGGATTATTGTTACATCTTCGTACATTGACTCCTGAGTTAATTCTTTATATCAATTTATTTTCCATTTTTTATTATTCAATATATTACAACTAATATTATATTCAAGGTCTTAATTTCTTGAGATCATTCAGCTCACCAACTGGCCATGGAAAGATATATGGAGATTAGCCAACGGAATTCACGCACATATTAGTCATGAAATAGAACTCATAAAAATGTATTCGCTGATGAAGGCTTGAAAAGTACATCATTTAATTGTTAAAATATATTATTTAAACTAAAATCGTGTTTAGTCACTTATGCGCATCACTTATAGTGCCAATTCTTAATGGCCCAATTTATTTATCATTTAATTATTGTTATTGTAAAGAATCTTACCTGTGCAATTATAAACATGTTAAGAATTGTGCGTAAAATGTATTGAAAATATGTAACTGGCGAAAAAATTTTTTTCAATAAAATACACTAACATATTTATTACGTATTTCTTTTTTCCTTTCTTTGTAATACATGTATGTATGTGTGTACGTACATATGTACGTATGTATGTATGAACATATGTATAAGGTGTAGTAACAAGATATCCATTATTTTTGCAAAAAATATGAAATTGAAGGCTCTATTTAGTATAGTTAGAATGATCCGATTTAAGTCAAATATGCACCCTTTTGTTCGATAATCTTGTTGCCATTTTGAAGGTAATTCCATTATGCCTCTCTCATAGAAACCCTCGTTCCTATTGGCAAAAAACTGGGACAGTTGATTTTCACAAGCTTCTCTTGAGGCGAATTTTTCACCAGCAAAATCATTCGCCATAGACAGGAACAGGTGGTAATCACTTGGAGCCAGGTCCGGACTATAAGGTGGATGCATAAGAACCTCCCAACCAAGCTCCCGGAGCTTCTGACGAGTCACTATCGATGTATGGCCTTGCGTTGTCCTGATGGAACACAATTCCTCTCCTATCGGCCAATGCTGGCCGTTTCTGGGCGATTACTTCCTTCAGACGGTTCAATTGTTGACAGTACAGGTCCGAATTAAGAGTTTGGCTAGGGGAGCAGCTCATAGTAGATGATTCCCTGCTAATCCCACCAAACACACAGCAAAATCTTCCTGACTGTCAATCCTGGCTTGGCCACCGTTTGCGCCTGCTCACCGCGATTCGACCACAACCGTTTTCGCTTGACGTTGTCATAAGTGACCCACTTTTCATCACCAGTCACCATCCGCTTCAGAAATGGGTTGATTTTGTTGCGATTCAGCAGCGATTCGCAGATAGAAATTCGGTCATAAGGTTTTTTTGCGTTAACTCGTGTCGCATCCATACATCGAGCTTCTTTTTGTATCCAGCTTTATTCAAGTGATTCCAAACGTTTTTTGTGCAATGTTTAGCTCCTGAGCAATCGAAACAGTGCTTACATGACGGTCGGACTTGACGATTTCCATTATTTTATCGACATTTTCGACAATTGGCCTTCCAGAGCGTGGTGCATCTTTGACATCAAAATTACCGGAACGAAATCGACGAAACCAAAATTGTGCATGATTGCCTGTTACAGTATCAGGACCATAAACACTTTTCACATTTTCAGTTGTCTGGCTTGCGTTTTCGCCTTTATCGAAGAAAAATTGTAAAATATGACGTATTTTCTCTTTGCTGATGTCCGTCTTTGACGCGCGCTCAAACAATATTGAGTCAAGCAATCACAAAACTGTCTGAAAAATTTTTTTAGTACGAAATTATCTTATCTTTCTAACGCCATCTAGCGTAACCCGATCGCATTTATACAACGCAAGATACAGATTACTAAAGTCATCTATTGGAAAAATAATGGATTTCTTTTTACTACACCTTATATAAACATAGATAAATTTGTGACAAAGAAAATACGTAAAAAACGCGATAAAACGTGTCAGAATACGTTCGAAATTCTTGGAAATATGGGGAGAGTTTACTACTTCTTCGATTTTAGAAGTATTACCAAATACACTACAATTTATGAGAATGCAATCAATTCTGCGATACCCGCTTGTATGAACAGTTCAAGAATGTCAATACTTTCTAAAGAGAGCAGCGTATCAAAGCGAAGAAGAAATATAACGTGTAAGTTTCAATGTTCTATAAAAAAAAAGAAACCATTTTTCAACAATATGTACATACACAGCATGGAGCGTTGCACGGTGCGCTTACTGAGCAGACATTACCCGACGAATACGGGCTACAAATTTTTGGAAATTGGAATCAACGTTGGTTCACCGAGTTGGTCCACGTAAAGATCACCCTGGGAGATAATAGATACAAACTATCACTGTCTCTCAAAACATGGAAGGGCCTCTACAAACAGCGATGCAATATTTACAAGATGCTTTAAAATAAAGACAATTTCATAAGTGTTGGACCACTAACGGTCAGAGTTTGCACGTTGAACGATACTACTCTTGTCTTGATTCTTCGTCCATACGCATGATGATGACCGACGCTACGCCGTATGTTTGAGTTTGATGACTGTATTGATGTAATGTTCGAACGATTAGTCTGACTCGCCGATACGGTCGATGTCAAGTATACGCGATTCTCCAATATCATGTCCAAAAACTATACGCGATAGCGACATCTTCAATAGACATCAGCTCATCGATTGTGATCTATTAACTTTAGTTTTTAATACGTACGAAGAAATCAGTGTAATGAGATGTGAATAAAAAAAATTTGTTATCATTATATATATGTACTGTATTTTACCCATTCATCATACCCTTTGCCTCGACGAGCTAGTAAAAAAAAGGAAAAAAAAACATACGTATTATGAAAACTATGTCATCAAAAAAATGGATGTCGTACTTGTACTCTATTGTCGCGTTCTATCTTTTTCTAACATGCGAGCGTTACCTACGTATTTTTTGCAGTGTCTAGGGTTCTATGGACTATAAACATTTATTTATGATCTTAAGTGTTTCATTTCTTCCTTGTGTTTCATATGCAGCACAAAAGTAAAATGTATCCTAGGCAGTATTATTATAGCAAAGGAAGCTTCTCACCGTTAATCTTTACCAATTCTTGTCCGCATACGAATATAATACTTACAAAGAGCAATACTGTAGTATATTTCAAGTGAGTGATTTTATAATTTATAAACTGCAAAAAAATATTCCGCCATTTAGCGGTTTACATGATTAAATGATAATTTGAGTGCGTGCGTGTGTGTGTGTGTGTGTGTGTGTGTGTGTGTGTGTGTGTAATTTAAAGGAAGAAAAATGTTACGAACCTCCGGTGAAAAATTAAAATTGATTGAGGGGAAGGAGGACATTCTCATCGAAGAGGACGTTCTCATGGAAAAGGATGTCGTTCTCGGCGAGAAGAAGGAGCAGGTGGAGGAGGAGGAGAAGGAAGAGGAGATTGAGAAAGAGGAAGACGAGGAGGAGGTAAGATTTATCTTATATAATTTATTATAATTTTTTCTTAAAAAGATATTGTATTAACTCTTTGTTCGCATTATACAAGGGCAAGTCAATAAATTCTTAGAAAATCTGTCAGAGGGCACTCACAGTGTCATGTCACATTATTTTTTTACAAGTAGCATTTTTCAGCTGATTACTCTTAAATTTTGAGCAGAATTCATCGCGTGGTTTCATTTTTGTAGATGATTAAAGCGAACAATCTTTGTATTTTTTGCAAAATGGAAAAAAACGAGTTTTGTATAATGATGAAACATCTACATATAAAAGGTTTAACGCCGAGAAATCAAAGCCGAGTTAAATAATGTTCATAACATCTGCACCAGCGTTTGCGACTGTATACAATTGGGTGAATGAATTTAAACATGGTTGTACATCCACTTGTGATGCATCTCGTTCGGGATGTCCAATTGAGGTTGCTACGCCAGAAATCATCGATAAAGTCCACGATATTGATTTGACTGATCGACGAGTGAAAGTGCGCGAACTTATTGAGGTCACAGGCATATCACATGGCACAGTGATTTCAATTTTGCACGAACAATTGGGTATGAAAAAGCTATCGGCAAGATGGATGCCGTGTTTGCTCACTGTGGACCGCGAGCGTGTGACGATTTCAAAACAATGTTTGGAGATGTTGCAACGTAATCCAGATGAATTTCTGCGTCGATTCATTACTGTGGACGAAACACGGATCCATTACTTCACACCCGAGACGAAGGAACAGTTAAAACAATGGACTTCACCGAGTGAATCAGCTCCGAAGAAGGTGAAGATCATGAAGTCGGCCGGAAAGGTGATGGCCACAGTTTTTTGGGATGCACTCGGTATAATTCATATCGATTACCTTCCGTCGAAGCAAACGATCAATGGCGATTACTACACAGCCTTATTGGACTGTTTCAACTACATTTTAAAGAAAAAACGTCCCCATTTGACGAAGAAAAAAGTGTTCTTCCATCAAGACAATACACGGATTCACAGGTGCCCGGCACCGATAGCCAAATTCAACGAATTCCGCTACGAATTGCTTCCCCATCCAACATATTCGCTATATTTAGCTTTTTGCGACTATTTCCTGTTTCCAAACCTGAAGAAATTCGGAGGGAAAAGATTCACTATCAGAGAGCAGCTGATCGCCGAAACAGAGGCTTATTTTGAAGGGTTAGACAAATCATATTATTCGGACGGTTTGAAAAGGTTGGAGAATTGTTGGATCAAGTCGAGCTGAAAAGAGACTATGTTGAGAAATAAAAATGAATTGATCAAAAAAAATGTGTTTTTCTAAAAACTTATTGACTTGTCCTCGTACATAACATGTAGAAAAATAAATAAAAAATACATAAAGTTTAAATAATATGTATAATGCAGTATAATATTAGAATTCATGTTAAACATAAATTTACTTACGATTTTCTTACAAAAAGTATACACACAGATCCCTAACATTTGATAAGATGCAATGGCCAGATACTAGTTCAGGAATATAAGCATATAACAATTTGACTGATAACTAACCGATCTGTTAATTATCGGGTAAGTATTTTTATCAGTATTTGTATCAGTAGATAATCAAGTAAATATTTATACAAAAAATAATTTACATATGCAATTTTTTGCTTCCTGTTTATTATAAATATGCTTAAGATTCTAAAACATCTTTTTTCATACATAATGATTTATTATTTCGATAATTATAGTCTTAATCAGTATCTCACGTTTCTTTGAAATCTATTGAAATTCCTATTCTTAAGAAAATTCTTTAGGAAATCTATTGAAAATCACGATACATTTAAATATAAACATTCAAATACATATTTCTTTCAATATCTTAAACATAGCTTTAAATAATACAATCGGTAATGTAAGAAATTAAATAGTTAAATTATATTAATCATATGTTATATTAAAAATATGTTTCAGATTTCTATTTAAAAAGCTTAATGAAAAAGTTATCTATCATGTGGTCAGATAATGGGCAATGGCCAGTCATAGGTACTTTTATTTTAGTTCTTGCACTGCCTCTAAAGTATTATCATTGCTAAAATCGTACACGAAAACAATAATAATAATTCCATTTTCAGATGAAAATTTTTTTGTTTGTTTTTGTCTAGAGGGCCTATTTTTTTATCCGACAGGTTAAATGTAGCCAGATATACGGATTTTTTAGCGACTGACTTCTTTATTTAGAAGACATTGTTTGAGATCGGTAATTCGAAAGAAAAGCAAGAATTCTTTCAGTCGACCGACATTAATTGTCATTGAACGCATGCATAAATTGAGCTCGTGATTTCATCTCGAGCATGATCTTAATCCTCGTTAAAATCATCGATTCGTCGTTCTTTGTTCTTTTTAAAACGATTCGTTACACGCAAACAAGTTGTCGTTAGCGGCAACGGACAATCGAAGGTTCTAGAACTGTGCGAGAATGCACCGCGCGGAAAGATTCGAGTGAGAGAACGGCACAAGGTGATGTGATGCACGACAGTGAAGAGAACTCCGTTTCGTTTAATTTAACAAAAGAATTTTCTTTAATATAATCAGTTACAGAGTCAAAAAATATAATTAATTAAAATTAGATTAACAAACTTCAAATGCGGTCACCCTTTCCAAAATTGTATTTGGAATCGCGGTGATGGAAAATCTCGGCGATTTTCTCGGAAAGAGTCGTTTTATCGCGTTTTTACTAAGCGGTTAGCACGGCGATTTTACGAAGCGGTATAGCGAGACTATGATTCTAAGAACTCGAAGAACTTTTAGAAATAAAAACTCTGAGCAGTCTAAGAATTCTACGCGGTGTAGACGGTATAAGCGGTGTAGACTATTTCCGCAATCTGCGCAATCTGCTTTTAGAACCGGCGAGATCGAAGCATTTATTACTTCCGGTCCGGGCTTTCTTCTTGGGAGAAATCCAATTAAATTTTGCCACAATCGTAATTATCACGTGGCATTGGTTGTACAAAATTGATTGGCGCTTTCGATTCTTGTCTAGCGAGTTTTGGGGGCCCGCCGTTGGTCCCCCCTTGAGGGTGGGGGTTGGGTTTTGGCCATAGCGACAAACCCCCGGAAAACCGGGGGGGGCCCGCCCACCAAAAGGAAGGGGGGGCCCTTGGTTCGCCCCGGGGGGCCGGGGGGGCGGGTTTTGGCCTTTCCCCGGGGTTTTGCGCCGAGCCTGGGGAAGCTGCTGGGTTGGGGGCCCCCCTTTTGGGCCATACTTTTCCAGGGGGAGGCATGTTTTAACCCAGTGGAGCTGACCGGTTTTCGGACCACAGGATCACGGGTTTTTTCGCGGTTTTTTTGGGACAGAGCGCTTGTGCCGACCCCGTTGAAAAAAAAGGGGCCCCAGGTTCGGTCGCGGGGGAAAAACCTTTTGATCGGCGGCCCCCCTTGTTTGGGGTCAACAAAATTTTTTGGTTGTTTGCGGTGAAGGAGGTACACCCGGGGCGGAAACCCCTTTTTTTTGGACGGCCGCAAAGCCCCCGTTCGGTTAACTCGGGCCGGGCCGACCACGGCCCCACTCGTTTTTTAACCCCGGGGAAGGTTTTCCCCCGGCCGTTTCCCTTTCCGGGGAATTTTTTTGACGGCGGTGTTTTCCCCCACTCTAGGGCTGTACCCAGGCCGATGAAATAAAATTTTAGTTGGAAGGTTTTACTGGGGGCCGCCATCCGAGGGTCGAAGGTGGGGGCCCCCGAAAAAGATTTTTTGGAAACGGAAAAGGTGCGAGGAGGGACGGGGGAAGGCTTTTCCCCCTCTATTGGGATCCAAAAGCGAAAAACCCAGCGTGGGGGTTCTCAGGTCCCACGACCGCGGCCTTAACAGTACTGGGGGGAAAAGGGTCGCAAAAGAAGTTTGACTTTTGGGGGCCCCTTTCGGGGGGGGAAACCCCCCGCCATGGGGGGGGTTTTTGCGTAGCTCGACTTGGAGCGCGTAGGTCGTTTTTCGGGCTTTTTTACATATCGTCGCCTAGCAGGGGTCGTAAAACCTCGCCCTCGGGGGAAAAGGGGGTTTCCCCGTCATCGGCGAGCTACGAGTGCAATTTTGGGGAAAAAAGGGCGCGAAGCGGACCGAGTGACGTTTTTTTAAGTAACCCGCGTACAGGTCAAAACGCGGGTCCCACAGGAGATGAGTCTATGGTGGGGGGAAACCAAAAATTTGCCAAAAACATCTTCTCGAGTGGGGGACTAGCGCGTTCGGTGCCATCCCCCACCGCAAAAACGTTCGCGAGGGGGGGCGCAGTTACCCCAACAAAAGATGCGTTTGGCGACCCCCAGACCCTTTACGTGCGTCCGGGGGACGACTGAGTTACCCCGGGGGGGGGCCCCGAAGGCACCCTGGGGGAAGGTAGCCCCCGCTTCGGGAATTCGGGGTTTGGGGGCCCAATTTTTGGCCCTTGGTCCTCGTTCCTTCGGAAGGCCGGAGAGAGGGCCAAAAAGGCGCTCTCTCGCACTCCTCCATGGGCCCAAAATTTTGCGCAGGTCTTCGCGTCTCAACTAGCGTCGTCGGCGGAGATGCAAAGGTAGTCGCACTATGTATCTTCCTTCGGCAGTGCGTTGGTGCTGCAGCGCGAAGATGTCCTCGCATTGCTGCTCCTTTGGCGTGAGAGCGACGGGAGCGGGCACTTCTCGCTCCTGCTCCCAGAAGCGGTGCACAAGGTCGGCCAACTCGTGATCTGCTGTGCACTGAAGCGAGTGGCGTTGTGCTGAGTTGTTTACTCGGTCGCAACCTCCCGATAAGATCCAGCCGAGCAGCGTCTTTTGAGCGATAGGCGCTTGGGGGCCTCCCTTGCGGAGACCATCCTGGAGAATGATTGAGCATACTTCCGCTCCAAAAAGCAACTCAATAGCGTCGTTTGCTGTGTAGTCGGGATCAGCCAGTTGGAGCCCCTTTAGATGTGGCCACTCAGTTCTGATCCTTGCGTGAGAGCCTTGATAAAGCGACAGACGTGGCAGAACAAAGGCTCCGACGGTGAAGTCGGTCCCTGTTGTTAATGAGGTCACCTTGAGTGTCACCTTTTCCCTGCTGGGCCCGGAGCTTTTGCCGCTGATGCCGATGACCTCGATTGAGGATCGAGAGCGTGGCAAGCGTAGGCGTTGGACCAGAGCCTCGGAAATTAGAGAAATTTCCGAACCTTGATCGATGAGCACGCGTGTGGTGTGCTGATTGCCGTGACGATCAGCGATGGAAACTCGCGCCGTTGCGAGCAAAATGGCCTTGTGGTTGTTGTCGCGTCGCACCGCAGACAGTGAGCTGACTTCTTGAGGTTTCGGTGAAGCGTATGCGTCGTGTAACATGGAGTGGTGACGAGACTTGCACGTAGCACACGTCTTCGTCGAATGGCACTTCGCGAAAGCATGAGAGCCGAGACAGTTAAAGCACAGCCTGTGAGTTTCGGCGACGGCCTTGCGGTCGGCCGCGGATTTCTTCTTGAATTCTTCACACGCCATCACGTGGTGCTTACTCTTGCATAGAACGCATTGAGAAGACTCGGTGTGTTTCTTGACGTGATGCGACTTGGCGGATCGCGACGGGTTGTCGGAGACCTTGAGCGATTGTGGTTTGGCGGCTGTGAGAGTAAGTGCTCGTTGGTTTATGAAGTTCATTAGCTCTTTAAGAGTGGGCATGTCGCTCGAGGCGCGTGAGAGTGACTCCCACTCCAGGCGAGTTTTTGGATCGAAGAGCTCGACGGCAAGATGAGTTAGTAGATCGAAGCCATGAGAGTTGATAGGCCTATCAATGTTCTCCTGGCCGTTGACTACCCTGGTCAAGGCGTTGAAGACGCGGTTGAGCTCCTCCGCACTTTCGCTCTTCATCTTAGCCACGGCGGTAAACTTGGAGAAATTGGAGCGAGATAACTCTCTCTTATTTTCATACCGCTCGTTTAGCAGCTCCCATGCGCGTGGATAGTTGTCTTCGGTCATCGCTAATGGTTGAATCAGTTCCTTGGCAGGACCCTCCAGACAAGTTTTCAGGTAATGAAATTTTTCGATTGCTGAGATTGATGAATTGGTTCCGACAATAGATTGGAAGAGGTCTCGGAATGTAGGCCAGTCTTCGAATGCGCCAGAGAAAGAACTAATCTTGAGGCGAGGCAGCGACGGTTTTCCGGAAGACACATTACTTTCTGTTTTGGAAACTGAACTCGGTTCCTTCGCCATGAGTTTCGTCCGGTACTCGTCCAGCAGACTTTGCTGCTGCACGTACGTGATTTCGGCGGAATCGGCAAATTGAGACGTATTGTACTCACTCTGATCGAAGGCTTCCTTGTAATGTGCTCGAATAAGCTCGTGGTGCCTTTCAAATTTCGTCCACAGCTGGTCGAGAAGCGTCGAGCGGATTTCGACAGCGCGGAGGGTGATGTTGGCCGTCCCCATTTTCTTTAAATTGGTCACTGACCTGGCCATGCGACTATGGATATCACTCTGGGCGGTCAGCAAGGCGGTTATTTCGTCACTCATGATTTCACCTGCGAATTCTTCTTTCTCTGATTTTCTTGATAATGCGCGCACTGGACGCGATACACTCGACACTGCGGATGCCGGCTAGAATCCGGCTCGAAGGACCAGAAAATGTGCGAGAATGCACCGCGCGGAAAGATTCGAGTGAGAGAACGGCACAAGGTGATGTGATGCACGACAGTGAAGAGAACTCCGTTTCGTTTAATTTAACAAAAGAATTTTCTTTAATATAATCAGTTACAGAGTCAAAAAATATAATTAATTAAAATTAGATTAACAAACTTCAAATGCGGTCACCCTTTCCAAAATTGTATTTGGAATCGCGGTGATGGAAAATCTCGGCGATTTTCTCGGAAAGAGTCGTTTTATCGCGTTTTTACTAAGCGGTTAGCACGGCGATTTTACGAAGCGGTATAGCGAGACTATGATTCTAAGAACTCGAAGAACTTTTAGAAATAAAAACTCTGAGCAGTCTAAGAATTCTACGCGGTGTAGACGGTATAAGCGGTGTAGACTATTTCCGCAATCTGCGCAATCTGCTTTTAGAACCGGCGAGATCGAAGCATTTATTACTTCCGGTCCGGGCTTTCTTCTTGGGAGAAATCCAATTAAATTTTGCCACAATCGTAATTATCACGTGGCATTGGTTGTACAAAATTGATTGGCGCTTTCGATTCTTTTCTAGCGACGTTCAACGTAACAGTCATGCGCGACAGAAAATCCGTACGCGGGATTGGTGACAGCGCGTGACGTATTCGTCGGAGCGCGGCGCTCGCGTGCGCGAATCGAATTGTTCTAGAACTTTCGATGGTCCGTTGCCGGTGCCTGTTTGCGTGTACCGAATTGTTTTGAAAGACTACAGAACAATGAATCTCTGACTTTGATGAGGCTCAAAGTCAGGCTCGAGATGAAATCACGAGCTCGCCTTGTGCGTGCGTTCAATAACAATTACTGTCGGTCGACCGAAGGAATTCTTACCTTTTTTTTGAATTACCGATCTCAAACAAGAACAATTCAATTCGCGCACGCGAGCGCCGCGCTCCGACGAATACGTCACGCGCTGTCACCAATCCCACGCACGGATTTTCTGTCGCGCATGACTGTTACGTTGAACGTCGTTAGAAAAGAATCCAAAGCGCCAATCAAGTTTGTACACCTAATGCCACGTAATAATTACGATTGTGGCAAGTTTTTATTGGATTTCTTCCAAGAAGAAAGCCCAGACCGAAAGTAATAAATGATTCGATCTCGCCGTCCCTTAGGGCAGATTGCTTAGATAATTTACATCACTTACACCGTTTACACCGTTTAGAGTTCTTAGAGTCAGAATCTCGCTTCGTAAAATCGCCGTGCTAACCGTTTAGTGAAATCGCGATAAAACGAATCTTTCGAGAAGTGCCGAGAAAATCGCCGAGATTTTCCATTACCGCAATACCAAAATATCATTTGGTAAAGGTGACCGCATTCAATATTCTGTTAATCTAATATTTAATTAATTATATTTTTTGACTCTGTAACTGATCATATTAAAGAAAATTCTTTTGTTAAATTACAAAGAAACGGAGTTCTCTTTACTGTCGCGTATCATATCAACCTTGTGCCGTTTTCTCACTCTAACCTTTCCGCGCGGTGCGCTCTCGCACATTTTCTGGTCCTTCGAGCCGGATTTGAAATAGCGAGAAAGACAGTTAGACAAACGCCGCATCACTCTAAAATTTCACGTCATCGCTCTCTCTTTGATTCGCTCTCGCACAGACATCCATCTACAGCAATGGATTGAAATGTGATTTCAACTCAATTAGTGTCCAGCTCATTATGGCAGAACTACATGACCAACTCAGGATATTCTATGACAACAATATTATTGTAAACAATATAAAAACGTACAGACATTTCGACCCTTATCGAGTTATTCTCAATGTTAAAAAATAAATTTAAATGTTACCGGTAATTATGCAAGATGTTCAATATATAAAAAACGAATGTGTACTCGCATGTTAGAAATAATAATTATAGCATAATACGGTCTAGATTCAATCGACTTCTCATCAGAACTTGTTATTAATCTATTCCAGAAGTCACATAATCATAATATCTTCCTCTCAAATTTACAATAGGTTGATCCAGTGAAAATTAATGTAAAAATGCATACACCCTTCATATCCTTTTTTCAATTATAAATATAAAATTACCTAATAATATTAATTGTCATTGAAGATACTAAAATTGTGTCATTATAAGACTATGTATTTTTGCATAAAAGAATTGAACGTCAATTACAATAAAAGATAAATAATAAATACCTGCTGTTTATTCGAATGTTCAAAATAATTTAAAAAATATAAACTGAGTACTGAAAGTAATTAATAACAGAAATATCAAATGGGTCTTTTAATACTGTTGAACTCTCTGAGATCTAATGCTAGAACATTCGATATTGAAATGATTCTCCCATCTAACAATGGAAGTGGTAATAAAAATGACATAGGAAGGATCCTAGGAAGGGAAATTTAGCGATGTAGGAAGGGATTGTGAAAGGGATAGATATATATCAGGTAGCGAATCGATATCTGTTTATTTATTCAAATCATACTTTTGTTTTTGTAAACCATTTCAGAAATTATTCTTTTTTTATAGTAAGACTCATTATTCAATATTCCAACTTCTCCCCATTTGAAATCGTGAAGTTAAAATTAGTACGGTAATCAGAAATTACTGATGGAGGTCCTGTTTTCTTGTTAATATCAGATCGATGTTCATTTATTCTAGTTTGTAATCTCTTTTTTGTCTAACCCACGTAGTTAGCCTCACAATCCAAGCATTCAATTTTATAGACTACACCCTATTTGGAGAAATGATCCAAACGGTCCTTATCCTTATGTATGAATTTCTTAAGGGTATTAGGTGAAAGCTGTCTTAAAATGTATGCCCATAGCTATAGGCATAAAACTCTCAGAAATGGATTTTACAAAAAAGATAGTAAAATATTTTTGGTTTTTAAGCAACTTTGTATTAAGATGTGAATAGCAATGGAATTTGATCCTTTGTCTGATTACGGAAAAAATAAACGCAAATGGACAGTCATTATCTAGAAGAATGCTTATGGTACCTTTGAAATTTTTTTTATAAAATTGCGGATGAAAAAGTAAAAGAATTCTGTCCACCATACTATACACTATTCTTTTTTTTGTGTGACAAATAGGATTTGAATAGAAACTGATAAGGGAGATTAGGCTCAAAATTCAAAAAATTCTGAAACTTGTAAGTAGAGTAGTTCATCTGTAACACAAAATTATTTTTTGTTTGTGCGGAATTTCAGTTTTAGAAGGTGAAACACCCCTTTGAAAAAAATCAGTTTTTTTTTTAAGCGAATATCGTCGAAACTATAAGGGATAGAAAAAAATTTCTAAATTAAAAATTGAATGACTTTATAAGTACTACAGAACTGTAATAAAATTTTTTTTAAATTAATTGTTTATTGTATACCCCCACCATCACCCCTTTTCAAAAATTTGATAACGTTTATGTAACTAAAATTAAAGAGCATTTTGCGCTGAGAATGACGATGTATATGATAATTATGTTCCGAAAATCCATTTTTCAAATATAATATAAATGAAAACTTCTTTATTTGCGAGCCCTGTACGTATTGTCTCAAACCGCGTTGACTGCGCGAAATAGCGTGAAAGGCAAATACAATACAATCCAGTACAATATCCATCAGTACAGCAGCGACTATTGAAATAAGAGTTTTTACATAACAACAATAACAATATAGTAATAATAGTTTGTCAAACTGTTTGCAAAATCAGTCTCAAATATTTTTATAGTATGCACAAAACATTTTGGACAATTAAAAACAAAGCATGAATAAAGAAATTATTATTTTTATAAAGTATCATGTATTTAATTTTGGTCTTAAGAACAGCTACTTGCGACAAAGACTTACAGTGAAAAAAAAAATACTGTATCAACAGTAATTCCGCACGAATAAAAAATAGTTTTGTGTTCCAGATGAACTACCCTATTTTCATACAATGTTTCAGAATTTTCAGAATTTTTGAGTTGCCTAACTTCCCTGTTAAGTGCCTGGTAAGTACGTCATGCCATAGCAGAAAAAAATCGGAATCAGTAATGCCCATGATAACGAAGCCTCTGGAATTCTAAAAGGGAATAAATATGCAAAACTGTATGTACTGACAGCTGTATGTGTGAAAGATAAAACTCTCAAATTAATTAAAATAATCGCAGTGACGTAGGTGAATCATAATAACTGCAACATTCATACATATACTATTTTATTTAATTACTTTACAACCGCACGATAAGATAGTGCATGGATCTCTATTTTAATATTAAATGCAGAATAATATTGATAATCTTGTTGAACATTCCTATTTACATTTTTAATAATACGGATGTGTTTGACTCCTGATTATTAATATATATTTGTAGGATCACTTTAAAGACCCTAATGTATTAATGTATCGAGGCGTGGATTTTCACAGTGACACTCGTTAACTTAACTCAAAAACAATCAGAATCCTTTTTAACGCGTCTATCTCCTCAGTCTTCGCTCAGTCTCCGTGCCCTCTCGTGAGGTCGCCGCCTTAGCTCTAGTGTCCGCGCCGCTCGGGAGGGAGAGAATAGCTCTAGAGAGCGCGCACAGCTTGAATTCGTATGCAATTATAGGGATTAAGATCCCCACAACTCGGCCGTCCTGAAAAGGCATCTGTCCCAGATGACTACAGCACAGAGGACCATGGTTTCATGTATTCAGCGCATGAACTGGTTTTCTTAGGGCCCTCACGCTCAATATCGTAAGAATTGTTCGATTTAACTCGCATAACTTTATAGGGGCCAAGGTACTTGACGCAAAGTTTTTTGCCAGGTCCTACTTGCACTCTCTTAATCGCAACTAAGTCGTTAATCTTATATTTAGTTGGCTCGCGCCTTCTCAAATTATTTCTTTTACGATTTTCGTTCTGAACTTTACGGATTTGTTCTTTAGTCTGTTTCGTAATTGATCACGATCCTGCTCAAACTATAATCGGAATTCTTCTTCTATTGCACTTTTAACGGTTAAGTCGTTCTTTTGCTTCATTTTTACTCCAGTCAACAGTTCGAACAGGGTCATGCTTATACTTCTACGAAAAGTGGAGTTTATAGTCTGTTGGACTCTAGGTACATATTTATACCATTTCGTAGGATCATTCATCGCAAGCTTAGTTAAAACGGGGATAATCGTTCGAAGCCTTTCTATTTGTCCGTTCGCTCGCGATAGATTAGTTATGACCATGGAGTGTTTGATACCTTCTTCTTCGCAATAATTTTGAAATTCTTGGGAAATTGAAGGGAAGAGAACGCGGTGCCTCTGTCGGTTATGATGCCAGCTGGATTTCCAAACGTTTGACTTTGCATCTGTAGTTTTGTAATCACTTCCTTAGACGTCGTGGATTTGATAGGGTATAATCAGCAAAACTTGATAAAGCTATCTATTACAGCTAATATGTGATTATACTTTTTGCTAGTCGAGTCCAATGGTTTCAAGTGGTCTAGATGATATGTGTGTAGAGGCAAATCACCTTTAGTTAATGGGTTGAGGAAACCCTCTTGTTTATCTGCCTTCTTATTCCCCAAAATGCACGGGACACAGTTTGCTATTACATTTTCAGTCTTTTTGGACAACATCGGAATATAGTACAGCTTCTTCGGTACGCTTCACAGAAAAGTGACCTCGATCATGAGCCATCAGAATGATTTCGCTCTGCATGTCCTACGGTATGACAAGCAGTTCGGTATGACGACCGTCTTTGAATTTATATAGTATATCGTTACGCATCGTATAATCGTCATATGGTTTCTCTTTTAAAACCTCTAAGATGGCCCGTAGCTCCGCTTTTTTGCGCTTTCACGACTTTTAATATAATATTATCTTCGCTACTAATCGCCATAACCGGGTAACAGC
The DNA here is from genome assembly GCF_024713525.1 of Acromyrmex echinatior. NCBI lineage: Eukaryota > Metazoa > Arthropoda > Insecta > Hymenoptera > Formicidae > Acromyrmex > Acromyrmex echinatior. Next base: position 1,092,910 of record NC_141860.1, read on the forward strand.
TAAGCGCATCTACGGACTTTCATCCTAGGACTAACTCTATGTTCAATGATTACGTCAAATTCCTCGACCATCAAAGCCCATTTCGCAATCTTAGCGGATAACTTGACTTTACTTAGAGTTTGTTTGAAAGCTATACAATCAGTTACGATCTTAAATCGCATGCCCAAAAGATAGTGTCTGAATTTATCTAATGCTCTTATTACGGTTAAAACTTCGAGCTCGTAGCTAGTATATCTGGATGGTATATCTGGTATTCTGTTTCTGTGGTCTTGCAACTCATATAATATACCGAATGTAGTTTGTTATCTTCCGGGTTCTTCTGCAACAAGATTGCCCCTAAACCATCCTCACACGCATCAGTATGTAACTCAGTTTCGAATTTAGGATTAAATATCCTTAACACCGGACTGTGACTTAAATCCGATTTCAGCTGCTTAAATGATTCTTTTTCCTTTACATCAAATCGGAACGAATTTTCCTTTCTTAGCAAATCACTCAGAGGCTTTCCCTTAATTGAGTAAGATTCTATGAATTTTCTGAAATATCCCGATAGACCGAGAAAGCTTTGAACATCTTTTAACGTACGCGGCTCTGGGAAATTCGAAACTGCCTGAAGAGGAGTTCTTCCCGGGAGAAGGGTGAATTGTTCTCTATTATGTACACAAAGTACTCAACCCTTGATTGCAACAATTGGTATTTACCTTTATTTATGTCGAGACCGTAATCGTTTGCGACTCGAAGAACTTGACGTCTGATGCCCTCTTCTACATCAGGCGCAATTATTATTAAATCGTCTAGATATAATAACAAAATTCCTTCGTTAACCAAAGGTCGGAAAATTTGATTTATAAATCGTTGAAAAACGGGTGGTGAATTGCACAATCCAAAAGGTACCTTTAAGAATTGATATTGACCCTGATAAGTTGTGAACGCAGTATATTTTCGACTTTGTTTCGCCACGTTCACATGAAAAAATCCGTTTTTAAGGTCTATCGTGCTGAATATGTGAGCCTCTGATAATCTATCAATTTGATCCTCGATTACTGGAAGTGGATACTTATCCTTAATCGATTTAGTTTTTTATAATCGACACACAGCCGATGAGAACCGTTCTTCTTTTTTATGAGTACTACAAGGCTCCTATATTCAGACGAACACGGCTCGATGATTCCTTCGCTTACCTGATTTACCACTCGTTTACCTGATTTTCAATAATCTCTTTTTCTTTCAGAGGTAATCGTCGTGGAACTTGGAATATAGGCGTCTCATTCTTCAATGTTATGCTCAATTCGATATCAGTCGTCTTAGATTTGTTCGGCTTATATTCTCGTATCATACCTTCCGCAACATTTTTAGCTTCTTTATCAATTATTGTATCTGTACAAATTGCTTCGTCTTTCTCTGGCTGTAATTCTATTTGTGAGAGAAAAATGGAAACATTAGGCTTGGAAATCGTGATTGAACCATCTTTATCGATCCTTACTTCGGCTTGAATTATTAGGTCAGTGCCTAAAATCACATCAACATTCAGGGCTTCGGACGGAACTACATGGAATGCTAACGAAAAATCGACATTATCTATTGTGACCGTTGATTGGAAATAACCGAGCGTCTTTACTCGACCCTGTGCGATACCTGTTACAAGGACTTCTGATTCATGCAACTTTAATGTTTTAAAAGTTTTAAAAACATCCTCACGCATTAAAGGGAGGTGGCTATCGGTGTCTAATAATGCATACAGACTTTTATTTTCGATTGTGACCTGCTTGAACATCCGATTCACGTCGACCGCTTTAACAAGAATATTTGACATTACCTGTGTAGTGTTGGACTTATTTTTATCGGGACAATGTTGGTTTCATGCCCAAAGTTATTACAATGAAAGTATTTTTTTCTTTTATCTCTAAATTTACATTTGTCCGATCTATGTCCGCTTTCGCCACAGTTGTAGCAGCATTCTCCTGGTTTTGTTGACTTCTTTCCCTCTTTCGCCGATTTGGCGTCGTCCTTGTTTGTCTTGTTTGCTACTTCTTTCTTCGGATTATTCTTCATGGTTGTAGTTCCTCATTCTTGTATCTTCTCATATACACGGAGGCGGGACCTGAGCTCGTTATAATTTTGAGCTCCATATATAACATCTTGCTACTGCCATCCGGAATACCATCGATGATGTACTGTATTGTTGATTCGACGTCTATACCTCCTTGCGACGCTAATTCCCTCATAGTTAGGTAGTATTCCTGAATACTCTCATCCTTCTTTAACTTCTTTTTGGCTAACTTTCGATGGATATCTGCACTGTTCACTCGCAAGCTGAATTCTTTCTTCAGAGCTGCTTTCAATTTATTTCATGTTTGCACAGTACTCAATCCCGCACAAATATTTTAGCGACACCCTTTAGAGACTTGCGGCCAAAAACCAACTTTTGAATGTCATTCCACTGAAACAGAGTGGCTAACTCCTCAAAATCTGAAATCCATCTTTCAATCGTATAATGGTCGCTCCCATCGAATGGACGGATAGTATCTTCAACATCTTTGAAATTGAAGATAATCTTCGTACTCTTTTGTCGTTCCCTTCTTGGCAAATCTCGTTCGCCGGCCTCGGAGTCAGTGCTACTAGTGGCCAATGACGGAGTATTCATTTTGTCGGCTGCTCGCTGATTTTCCGCGTCATCAACTCGTTCAGCGCCTCCTTGCTGTAACTCATCGGGTTCCTCTTCCTCGGTTTCTACATCGTCATCGTGCGCACGTGGCACCAACGTTCTAATGTTCACGAGCGCCCGCGTAATTCTCTGTCGCAGTTCTTCTTTGGCGCCTACGTAGCTCAAGCCAAGAATATTGCACATAGATGTCAGATCACCAATCGAAAAAATGACAGAGTATTCCAACTTTGCACGAAATTCAACTGAAGCATCGTCGAAATCAAAACCACAGAAATTACGTAGTTGGTTGTGACTAGTGCGATCTCCGTCTTTTTCGAATATAAATTTATACAGCGCGTATACGGCTGGGCGCGACGACGTTCGTATCTTGTCGGCGATTGGCTTAATCTTTCCTAGCGTCTCCATGTTTATCACTAACACCCAATCGTCTTCGGTTTTCCCTACAAGCAAAATGGCCGTTATACTCACGCCTACTCACGCTCGTCAGCCTTCTCGAATGTTCCTCTATCAACTTCCCGCCAAGATGGCAGACTTTCCGTATCCTCTTTCTCCCTTTAGTCTCGTCTTTCCTCTTTGTTGCGTCTTTCTCTTTTCGTCTTTCGTCTTCGTCTTACTCTTTTCGTCTAACCTCTTTCGTCTTTTCGCCTCGTCTTTCGTCTTCGTCTTATCCTTTTCGTCCAACTTCTTTCGTCTTTTCGCTCGTCTTTTTTCTTTCGACTTTCCTCTCGTCTCGTCTTTCGTCTTCGTCTTACCCTTATCGTCCAACTTCTTTCGTCTTTTCGTTCGTCTTTCTTCTTTCGACTTTCCTCTCGTCTTTCTCGTCGTTATTTCCACGTAGTGTCGTCGTCGTTGTTCACTACTTGGCGTCATTTTCCTCGTGCGAGGTGTCGTTCATCATCTTCACTTAGAGCGTCGTTCCTCGTCACATTTTGTGCGAAGCGTCGTTTTCGTCCCTCGTGTGAAGCGTCGTCGTCGTACTTCGTGCAAGACGTCGTTTGTCGTACCTCATGCAGAGCGTCGTTCCTCGTACCTCGTACAGAGCGTCGTTCCTCGTACTTCGTACAGAGCATCGTTCCTCGTACCTCGTACAGAGCGTCGTTCCTCGTACCTCGTACAGAGCGTCGTTCCTCGTACCTCGTACAGAGCGTCGTTCCTCGTACCTCGTGCAGAGCGTCGTTCGTCGCTCTCGTGCAGAGCGTTGTTCGTCGTTCTCGAGCAGAGCGTCGTTCGTCGTTCTCGTCACCGTCAAAATCTAGTTCGATCCCGGACAAGCCCCCAATTTATGTAGGATCACTTTAAAGACCCTAATGTATTAATGTATTGAGGCGTAGGTTTTTAGAGTGACACTCGTTAACTTAACTCAAAAACAATCACAATCCTTTTTAACGCGTCTATCTCCTCAGTCTTCGCTCAGTCTCCGCGCCCTCTCGTGAGGTCGCCGCCTTAGCTCTAGTGTCCGCGCTGCTCGGGAGGGAGAGAATAGCTCTAGAAAGCGCGCACAGCTTGAATTCGCATGCAATTATAGGGATTAAGATCCCCACACATTAATAATATAATCTTTTTTGTACATATTTTGTAATTTAATTATACATTGCGAGAGATTACAAAACTGTAGAGGTTCTCTAAATCATAGATTGTAATTAGTACAGTAATGGTATTCTTCATAAAAATGTTGAAAACAAAAATATTCGCTACACTATACACAATGCATAAAAGCGGCCCTTCCACAAATACTACATTTGGATACATGCTTTTCATTTTTGAAATAACAGAAATCTACAGGATTTGGAAAATCGCCGGGTTTTTGCGTTGTTAAATAGCTGATTTTAAACCAAGCATATTGAAAGAGATTTTTGAATCTAGGCGAAGAAAATTGGTTATGGGTTAATGATTGCAGTTTAATTGTATCATTACGCGAATGTAAATTGATATCTTTTTCTTGAATAATTACATTATCGGAAAACGTTCGCACAAAATTCTTCCAAATTCTAAAACCAAACATATCTAAAGGTTGAATGAAGCCTGTCGCTTTCTTTGGAATAATCATAAATTTTACTTCTTTATCTTTAGGAATGTATTATTCTAGCTGACTCAGTGTCCACGAATCGAATAGAAGCATGCTTTTACAGCCAGTATCGGTAGATACATTTCACTAAACCATTATGAAGTGTTCCGTCGTAAGTTTTCCTGACTTCGACGATTCAATGTAAATATTAACTAGGCAGAATAGAATTTCCTGCACTCAAATGTTCCTGTAAATTTTTTCAACACTATATATAATGGTAAAAGAAGAGATCCACTTGCCGAAATAATCGGTATGATATATAGTAACTATGTGTTGTAGAAGATACCGATTGAACCATTGCTTCAACTGTTTTGTTCCTGATTTTGCCAATGTTCGCCTAGAATTTTAAGGTTGAAACCACTCTTGTCTTTACATTATAAATTTCTTCAACTCCGGATATTCATATTTGGGATGTTAAATTTTACATTTGAAACAAACGATTGTGCGACATCTTTTAGATTGCCAATATATATTTTCAAGTGTGAATTGAGTCCTGAATATTGTTATCTTGCGGGAAACAATTTTGTGCACATTCTTGAATTTCCAAATCCATTATTTAAATTTGGGTAAGTCAACTTGGGCCTTTGCCTCCAAGGCCCATAATCTTAAATTCATGTCATGAATAATAGATCTTTTATCACACAATCTTTTTCAAATTTTTGCAATACATATTCCGTAATAAATGCAAATTTATCTACATTTGTTTCACCTTTCTCTACACTTGTCTCCCATCTGTATAGTTGAATTTAAGGATTTAACTTTGCAAAACTTGGACTGTTCACTAGTTAAGGGGATGCTGGAGTGTCCTGTTTTATCATTAAATTTTAAAAGCACCTTTCTCATAACTGTGTTTATGGACTGAAAAATCCTTCTCCACAATTAAAGTATCGACAACAACGCAAAGCGCCAGCTTGATTTGAATACGAAAAACGAAAAAAAATTAAAGACTTACAGTTTTGTTATCGGCTTCTGTAGTCAACACATCACAATATGTGTTGCATATAAGAGTTTCAGATCTTGCACGTTCATGAAAAGTAGCTAGCGTATTGCGGAAAACCTAAACGAACAATCCCATGTTTTTAGAAACGCGGTAGAAGTTTTAGTTTAAGAGAAAGGTGTTTGTATATTAAAAATTTCGTTTGTATATTACGAGTTGACGAAAAAGAGTTGAAGCCATGAAACTGAGTATTTTAGTTCCGCGATATTCCGACAGTGGCGCTGTCATGAAAAGTGCGTCGCTGAACCATAGAAATGATCTGAATTATCGACCTACTCAGGCCTATATCAATCAAAACGTGCTCTGGTCAAAGTTTTTTCTTTTGAGAGGAAAAATAATAAAATAAATATGATATTAGTTATTTCAATTTTGTTGAAATAATTTCTTCCTAAACAAGAAACATACCATATTATTTACATATGAATACAAATGAAGATAATTATTTTAATTATACTGTTCTGTCTTTTACATACATTTTATTTAGTAAATTATTGATGCATATATATAAAATAACATATATATATATGTATGTATGTATGTATGTATGTATGTATGTATATATATATATACATACATACGTGCGCACGTGTGTGCGTGTCATATATACAACACATGTCTAAACTTTATTTACTGAATTATTTACACATGCATATATCAAGATTCGGAACGCGATGTATGTTTCGGTTGAGCTTTCTTTCTGCTCGGATGTCGGAACGACAAGCGGCAATCTCGTAGGAGACGTAGCATATAAATGAAATTTTCGAATACACTTTACTCTTATACTAAAGCTCGTAACTCGTTTCTGCAAGCATAGTATTGTTCTTTGAGGTCTTCTGTAAATCGCCAGCTACTTATGCAAGGTTTGAAATTATTGTATACAGCACATTTTTGACTCGACTCGGATGTCGAGTCTTAGTAAGAAGCGCTATTCCTCCTATCGGTCGCGCGCAAACGAAGTAGTATTGCTATTCAACTATAGAAATGGATTGAACCATTGTAAATAAACCAGCAATATATTATCAGCCGGAAACACCATAATAATATATTTTTGTATATATAGAAATATATATCAGGATCGTTGTTTAAAGAAGGAATCGTGCGTCCTTGCTGCATCGACGATGATGCCAGAATCAATAGAAATCACATTCTTGAATTGTAGAACGAATTATTGAAACAGAAGTACGACAGAGTGAGACAGAGAAAAAACAAAAAAGGATGGAAACTCCGATTGTAATCGGTGAGACTCCGCATGCCGAGCTGGGCTCGTCGAACGAAACAGCGAGTCTATCCTTCAGAGTCTCTCTCTCTCTCTCTCTCTCTCTCTCCACTCTACTCCTCTCCTCTCCTCTCCTCTCCTCTCCTCTCCTCTCCTCTCCTCTCCTCTCCCCTCCTCTACTCTCTCTCTCCTCTCCTCTCCTCTCCTCTCCCCTCCCCTCCTCTCCTCTCCTCTCCTCTCCTCTCCTCTCCTCTCCTCTCCTCTCCTCTCCTCTCCTCTCCTCTCCTCTCCTTTCCTCTCCTCTCCACTCCCCCCATCTCTCTACGGTCGCTTGTTTCGAGCGACCGAAAATGCTTTCTGGAAAATTTCGGCCGCTCAATGTGTATAATTAAGAGGAGAAGGAATATTATAAATAACATATAAGTTTTAATAAATTATGCTAATCCTATATCCCTCCAATTTCTGTATAATAACAAAAATAATTTCAAAACACGATAATTTACAGGATATTTCTATGATTTTCCATGAGCCTTATATACCACGTTCATAGAAAAGATTTGCAAGACCTCGGCGTGGTCTCACGCGTAAGATGCGAGATCTGAATGTTAGAGATCTCATGATCAATTCCTTTTTTCTTTTTTCATAATTTATTTTTTTTTTAAATAAGTGACATTGTTAACAAACATATATTACAGGCTAAATATATTTTTATTTAATTATTGAAATTATATGTGTATTTCTAAACGTTTAATTTACCTTTAGAAAAAATCCAAAAAAAAATCATGTTTCTGTAATAATGTTACGTCGATCAGTATTTTCTGTGAAATGTTTTTTTTATAATTATCATCCGAAAGAAAATTTTGATAATCAATCAAATCGCAAAAGTGCGATTAATATAATTATAAGGATGATTAATATAATTATAAGGATGATGTCAATATAATTTTATAATTAACAAATCAAAAAGCCTTTATATGTGCCTTTATATGCAACATACAAATAATTTTTTATTTATCTATTAAAGTGATTCGGTATTCTTCCTATAGTTATTGGAATATATGTTAAATTTTGGGTCGACTTTTGAAGCATCGCCTTCTTTCCCCCCGCCGCCGCCACTCAATGCTCGACGGCTGAGCTGTACCGGATCGCGCGCGGATGTGTATCTCAGGAGCGTTGCACTAAGAAATATTCTCCGTATCTTCTAGCAAATTATCAATCCTTTACTTTCATTAGTCTTCTGTGATGTCTTCTTTATTCAACATGCCTTCTTTATTCACATGTTGAATAAAGAAGACATCACGGAGTTATTGAAGTTGAATCATTCCAGTTTAAAATTACGCATCTCGTTCTGTATCGACTCTTATTAGTCTTAAATTAATATTATCAGTATTCTATATTAAAAGATATTACATTTTGTGGCACATAAGCGTCAGTAGCTCTTTGAAAGAAAACCGAATGTATCAATGTAATGTATAAAAATAATAAAGTAAATATTTTAAAAGTACATAATATTTAGCAAAATATATATACTTATTAATATGATGTTCAATCACTATTATTAAGAAAATAACAATTATGTAAGAAGGAAAATATTTTTATGATAATTTTCATGCTAAAATGTTGTCATGATAATTTTCATGTTGGAAGGTATGATAGCAGCATGTTTCTTATACTGTGACGCTCCTGAGATGCACGTCCGCGCGCGATCCAGCGGTTCAGCCGTCGACTGTTGAGCGGTTGTAAAGGAAAAATAGGCAGCACTTCAGAAATTGGCTCGAAATGTGTAACTAGTTCTGAGCACACTAAAGTACACATATAATTTCTATAATTTTATAAAAATATATTTGGAGTAATATGTTCATTAATAACGTTATTTGTTTAAAAAAAAATTAAGAAAAAAAGGAAAAAGCAGGATTGAACATAGGATCCTCAACATTCTAATCTCGCACCTAACGCCCGAGACCATGCTGAGTTTTTGCAGACCGCCTCTATGGACGTGGTACATAAAATACACGGAAAATCGTAAACTATATCTCGTTAACTATCATGTTTTGAAATCATTTTTGCTATTATATATTAATGAGAAAGGTATATGATTAACTCTTTCACTAATATCGTGTGAGACTCGTGGTAAAGAAATCGGGCCAAACATAAGTATCATTGATGAGAGCCGTGGTATGTCTATCGGGCCAAACATAAACAATATGTTCCAGGCTGTTAATTATGGCACGCGCCATCGTAACTTAAATCGTAGGGCAAAGGATTAATATAATTTAATAAAAATTATGTATTGTCTAGAATGTCTCTTTCCTCCTTATGATACACGCCAAGCGGTCGAGATCGTCGAGAAAATATTTTCGGTCGCTAGAAACAAGCGACCACAGAGAGAAGGACAGAGACAGATGACTCATTGTTTTGCTAGCGGGCCCAGTTCGGCGTGTCCGCGCAGAGACTCACCGATTACAATCGGAGCTTCTATCTGTTTGTTTTTTCTCTGTCTTGCTCTATCGAAATAACAGAAATTGAAAGAATTTTAAATCACGAACACGGTTGCCAGTTCTCCGTTTTTTTTTTTGACAGACTTCGGTTTCTTGGATTAATATTCAATACTCCAGCAGATGTGAAAATCTCCAATTTTTGTCGAATTAAAATTCTTTCATTTTCTTTTTATTAAATTATATTAATCATATATCTTTCTCATTAACGTAGCAAAAATGCAAATGCAAAAATGATTTCAAAACGTAAACATTGATGAGATATACAATAATTTACGACTTTCCGTGCACTATATGTATCGCGTTCGTCGAGGTGATCTGCAAGAACTCAACGTGGTCTCGGGCGTTGGGTGCAAGATCAGAATATTGGAGATCTTATATTCGATTTTGCTTTTTTCTTTTTTAATTTTTATTTAATAAATAACATTTTATTTATTAAATTTTATTAATAAACATATTACTCCAAATATACTTTTTATAAAATTTCAAAAATTATATACGTGTACTTCAATGTGCTCGAAATTAGTTGCGCATTTCGAGCCGATTTCTGAAATGCTGCCTACTTTTCCTTCACAATCGCTCGACGCTTGACGGCCGAACCGCTCACGCGTGGACGTGCATCTCAAGAATGCACAGTATAAGAAACATGCTGCGACCATACCTTCCAGCAAATTGTCATGAAAATATTTTCCTTCTACATAATATTGTATTTTCTTAATAATGGTGATTGAACATCATATTAATAACTTAATGCATTTTACTAAATGTAATGTACTTTTAAAATATTACTTTATTATTTTTATGATACATTCACTTTCAAAGAGTTACTGATCACGTTTTTATGCCACAGAATGTAATATAAAATTTTACTTTACCGCATCATACATCTGGTCATCTATTTGTATTTTTTTTTAGTGGAATAAACCTGGAGAATACATTTAAATGACGTATCAATAATAGAACTTCAAAGATAATAGAGAGTCTTTTTACAATAACGTGGATTTAGATACGGTGAACGCCTTTTCTTAATTAGTCGCTAAGGAAAAGATAATGTGATCATGATATCGATTATGTATCTTTTTTCTTAGAGTGATAAATAACAATTTTTTGTATGTATATGTATTATATTATATATATATATATATATATATATATATATATATATATATGCATACATATATCATTTTGCGTGACGCTGTATGTGTAGAAAACAACGGCGTTATACGAGTCAATCAGCTGTAACCAGTATGGCCCGCGTTCACAGTATTATTGCCGCACAACAGTACTGTCAATGTAGTGTAGTGTAGTAGTGTTCTACACACAACCATATATATATATGTGTGTGTGTATGTGTGTGTGTGTGTGTGTGTGTGTGTGTGTGTGTGTGTGTGTGTGTGTGTGTGTGTGTGTGTGTGTGTGTGTACGTGTGTGTATGTGTATGTATATATGTGTGTATATGTGTGTATATGAATATATATATATATATATATATATATATATATATATATATATATTTATATAGTATTTTTTGTCCACAAAATAGAAAAAATGTAATAGCAGAATATTGTCTGCCTTTGATAAGACAAGGTTATGAGTGCTTTATAACAAGCGACTCAGTACAATACAGTACAATATCTCATCCTTGTATTATCGAACAAGATTGTAATGATGCACCGTGTCTCTTGTTGGAAGGCGCTCTAGAAGGCCAAAATTGGTTATTGTGATGTGTGTTTCTTGTTGGCACCCTATAAAGCCAGAATGAGAAAGGTTAGCATCTTTATGTTATTCGTGAAAATATCACTTTTATTTATCATACAAGTGATATGATTAAATTTATTGTTATAACAATAAATTGCGCTTTGCCTAATTATGATCCAATGTCAGAGGCGTTCATCGTGGGCTGACTATTTTTAATTTACTGCCAGAGGCGTTAATCGTGAGCTGGCTAGCTATAATAAAATGTCACAGCCATAAATCATATTTTGGCTAGTTATAGACAAATGTCAGAGGCGTTCATCGTGGGCTGACTATTTTTAATTTACTGCCAGAGGCGTTAATCGTGAGCTGGCTAGCTATAACAAAATGTCACAGCCATAAATCATATTTTGGCTAGTTATAGACAAATGTCAGAGGCGTTCATCGTGGGCTGACTATATTTAATTCACTGTCAGAGGCGTTAATTGTGAGCTGGCTAATTATAACAAAATGCCACAGCCGTAAATCGTGCTTTGACTAGTTACAGATAAATGTCAGAGGCGTTTATCGTGGACTGACTATTTTTAATTTATTGGCAGAAGCATTTCGATTATTAAATTTGGTGAAATACAATTACGGAATCAATTTATAGAATTTTGCGTCTGCAATTAAAGAAATGCAAATAGATGCATTGTCATGATGGAATCAAAAGCTAATTGCTTGACATAACCGAAACAAAGAAACTAATGAAGAAAAAAAACTGAATATCAGTAAATAGCTTCTTTGAAACCTTACAACTTTTGTCTGAAGCGTTTTTAAAAACGTTATGTAATAGCCTTAGCACAAGGATGGTCGTAATTGAATCGTAGAACGTGAATCATAGAGCAACGCATTATATTTTGGCGTATTATACATGCCGATACAAGTTCACATTCCTTTACGATTAGTTATAATCACTTTTATATTCAGCTCCTAAATCCAGAGCCTTTTTGGACACCCTATATAATATATATGTTATACATATATGTATATATATATATATATATGTATATATATGTGTATATATATATATATGTATATATATATATACAACATATAATACATTACACAGTCAATAGTCACATGCATAATTTTTGTACGATGCTATACGTTTATGAAATATATGTAAGTATATTATATTCAAAATGTTTTAGCAAATATATACACTTACAGGTCAATGTACGTTGACTAACAGCAAGTTACAATAAGTATATTTTTGAACACTCTGACTGTGACTTAGATATATTTTCGGATGCAACCATGTATTTAAAATACATGTATACACGTGTAATATAATAGCACTTTTTCCTTTATTCCCAATGTTATTTTAACTTAGGATGTAACATGTATTGTCAGTACGTAAATACATTGCACATACATATGTAACTATTCCATCTCTTTTTATTATTTAATGGGCATTACAATTATAAGCCATAAATCAGCCATAAATAAGAAGTCAAACGCTAAAAATTGGCTGTGATTGATCAATTTTTAGCTTCTGACTTCTGATTTGTAACTAATGTGTTATTGTAGAAGGCCCATAATAAAAAGAGATAGAAGTTACTCATACTTAGCTTTTCATGCAGATATAATATAGACACAGTCTATTAGTGAATATTAGAATTATATTTTATGTGCATTATGATGTGTACACACATTATAAAATATATTTCTAATTCATATTCACATACGTGTATATCTACTTCATCTCTTTTTGTTATGTATAACAAAAAGGTGTACTGATGTCCTCTTTTTTCTACGTTTAATAAAAAGAGATATATTTTTTTATGATCAAATATTAGTGATATATACTTTTATATTTTCAATATTAGAATATACAACGAACATAAATCAAAGCTAACGATAGTCAAACACAGATGATTAGACGTAACATCTTAAAAAAAATAATCAAATTACGAATCCTCTGATAAATCCTCATTTTATGTGTGTATATATATATATATATATATGTATACAATTTTAATATTGCACATTTAAACACAGAGAATGCATAAACAGTTTAGCATTGATAACTTCTATCTGCAACGTATGTATATTCACACATTATAGTACATATATGCAATATTGTACAATATTGCCTATGTGTGTATTATATTTAAGTACATCACTAATTTTAACATGATTAACTTCTACATATTTTTATTAAACATAGCAAAAAATGGTATAGCTATGTATATTATATGTGTAATATCTATGTATAGCTAATACATATCACATCCTGACCTAAAATGACATTGTACGACAGGAAAAATGCTATTATATAGGCCCATGTGTCAATGTACACTGAAAATCTATAGTTATGTATTTTCAGTACTCGCAGTGAATATCGAAATACAGTTGTAGTATCACTTTTTCCTGATCAATATCATTTAGGGTTGAGTCAAGATGTAACATATATTATTGTCAATATATGGACACGTGTTTCATATATATATATATATATATATATATATATATATATATATATATAAATGAATACGACATTGCACATACATAATGTAACTCTTTTTACTCTGTCTAATAAAAAGAGATAGATACTTATATTACTTATACATTACTAGTATGTCGACTATATATCTAATATAGAAAATTGTATGTGCATTATACTATGATAATTCTAACATTGTTGTAATATATAACAAAACATTATTAGTGAATATAAATTATAATTATATTTTATATGTATTATAATGTACTTATACACAATAATGTACCCAAAATATAATTTTAATATTGCATATATCATTAATTCACTAACATGTTTATGTCTTCACTAATATGTCAATAATAGTATAATATTTTTTGTGTTATTGTGTATATACACATATTATAATACACATAAAATGTAATTGTAATTCGTATTCATGACGTATTCTTTTTATATATAACGTTAGAATTACATTTTATATATCATTATACACATTATAATATAAAATTTTAATATTGCATAAAAATGGACGTAGAGAATATCTGCATGAATATATATATATATATATATATATATATATATATATATATATAATGATATTCATTTATGATAATATATTATCGTAACCTAAAATGGCATTGGATGTAAGAAAAAAGTGCTATTACGGTTTCGTATCGATATATCTATTAATTAAAAATCTGTATTTTATGTATATTACAGACTTTTAGTACTGGTGATATATTAGAACACGGCCTACATTGCATGTGTATATAATACAACTAAATATGTATATAATGCAACTAAATTTCTAAGGTCCGATTCTACAAATATAAGATTAACTTCAATTATTTTATTTTTTTTTCAATTCTAAAATTGGAAAATTTTCCAAAATAAATCTTACATTGTAGGACCGACCCTAATACACGTCCCTGTTAAGATGGTAATGTAGGAAACGGAATAAAAATATCGATAATTAATCGATCGAATTTCCTGCATGATCATATTAACTTCAGAGGGCATAAGCAGCTTATACATTGGAAATGAAAACCTGTAATATCGACCTTGATCAACTTCGGCCTTCGCTCCAGCATCCCCTTAAACTTCGACGGGTCTTTTTTTCCATTCTTCCAAAATAGAACAGCTTTTCTCTTATAACTGAAGTCGACTTTGCCTTCATCATCAATAATGCATTCTTCAAGTTCAAAACTATCTTCATCTTCTTTTTTTTCTGCAGTCATAATATACTCTACAACTTGTGCTCCACGTGGTTCTGATGGATCGGCAAAATTTAGTACGTAATGTTCTAATAATAATAAAAAAAAAATCGAACGAGTGTTTTGAACATTTTGTAGAATGTTGCTAATTTCATTATGTACTTCAATTTCAAACGGTGTTATAGGTGTTTGTGTTATACTCGCAATTTGAAATGTAATGGCTAACATATTTATTACGTTTTTAAAATTAAATGACGTCATTTTAAAGAGAATTCTGTCAAGCAATTATTATTAACAGAACTGGTGACTGATTGTTTATAAATGAAACTGGGAATAGTACTTTCTCAGGTGTATGAATCAAAATATACGATTACATAAATTTATTTATGAATAGATGTTGCGCAAATAGATTATTAATTGCATCATCTTATTCCGTTAATAGTCCAATCTATGCCTTACAAAACACTATATATTTTTTATTTATCGTGTGGTTTGCAAAATAGTCAAGATTATTAATATGACACTGTGTCATTTAACGTTAAAAAATGAAGTTCTATGCAACATCTTATTTATCACGCGATTTGCAAATCAAATATATTAATAATAATTAATTGTAAGTATATATTGCTTTATGAACTATTTTATTATAATAATCAAACATAGTAAAACTTTATAAATTCAATGACTTGGTTTCTTTAAACAAGAATTTTTTTAAATACAAAAATTGATTATAATTGTTTCATTAATAGTGTTATTGTATGTATCAATAAAATTATTTTTAAAATAATAAATATTGGATCTACAATTTCATATTTATTCCCTTTTAGAATTCCAGAGGCTTCGTTATCATGGACATTACTGATTCCGATTTTTTTCTGCTATGGCGACATGACGTACTTACCAGGCACTTAACAGGGAAGTTAGGCAACTCAAAAATTCGAAAAATTCTGAAACATTGCATGGAAATAGGGTAGTTCATCTGGAACACAAAATTATTTTTTATTCGTGCGGAATTATTGTTGATACAGTATCCTTTTTTTTACTATGTTGCAAATTCTTAAGACCAAAATTAAATACATTTTATAAAACTAACAATTTCTTTATTCATACTTTGTTTTTAATTGTTCCAAAGTGTTTTATGCATACCTTTATATACTATAAAAATATTTGAGACTGATTTTGCAAGCAGTTTAACAAACTATTATTACTATTGTTATTATTGTTGTTATATAAAAGCTCTTATTTCAATAGTTGCTACTGATATTGTACTGATGAATTGTATTGTATTTGCCTTCACGCTACTTCGTGCAGCCAAACACGTGGTATGAGACCAATACGTACAGGACTCGCAAATAGAGAAGTTTTCGTTTATATTTGAAAAATGGATTTTCGGAATATAATTATTATATACATTGTCGTTTTCAGCATAAAATGCTCTTTAATTTTAGTTACATAAATGTTAACAAATTTTTGAAAGGGGTGGTGTGGGTATACAATAAGTAATTAATTAAAAAAAACTTTTCTACTACATTTCTGTAGTACTTGTGAAGCCATTAAATTTTTAATCTGGAAATTTTTTTCTATTCCTTATAGTTTCAACGATATTCGCTTCGAAAGAAAAAAACCGATTTTTTTCAAAGGAGTGTTTCACTCTCTAAAACTGAAATTCTGCACAAAAAAGAAATAGTTTTATGTTACGGATGAACTATTCTTGCACACCAAGTTTCAGAATTTTTTGAATTTTTGAGTTGCTCCCTTATGAGATATCTGTCTGTATGATGATGTCGGTTCAAATACCTGTCAAAAATGATGATAATGTTCCGATTGAGTTAGCACAAAAAAGTATAATCACAGATGTAATTACATAGCTAATAGTACAAAAATAATATAGGAAGAGTGATTGCTACGAATTTTATTTTTAATTCCACATTTTTTATCTTTAATGGATCGTTCTACAAATAGATTCATGGCACACCGATAGGATTACTCTTGTCTCCTATTATAGCAGAAATAGTTCTACAAGATTTAAAACAGCAGGCAATAAAGAGATTGTCATTGCCTTTATATTATAGATATGTAGATGACATTATCTTGGCAGCTCCACAGTTTCAATTAAATTACATATTAGAAATCTTTAATTTTATATATAAAAAGCTGTAATTCACTATCGAGATTAGTAATGACAACAGACTCAATTTTTTGGACGTCACAGTGATATTACATTTTTGATAAGTATTCGAAATCGACATCATCGGACAGGTATCTCAATTTCTATTCGAATTATCCTATTTATCACAAAAAAAAGAGCAGTATATGATATGGTGGAATTCTTTTACTTTCTCATCCGCAATTTCATCAACAAAATTTCAAAGATATTATACCATAAGCATTCTTCTAGATAATCTATCCACTTGCGTTTATTTTTTCCGCAATTAGACAAAGGCTCAAATTCTATTGCTATCCCCATCCTAATACAAAGTTGCTTAATAAAAAAAAAATATTTTACTTCTCCGTTTGTAAAATCCATTTCTGAGAGTTTTATACTTATAGCTATGGGCATACATCTCAAAACAGCTTTCACCATATCCTTAAGAAATTTATACACAGGGGGGACTCTTGGATAAGGGGGGGGGGACCGTTTGGATCATTTCTCCAAATAGGGTGTAGTCTATAAAATTGAGGACTTGAATTGTGAGCCTAGCTACGTGGGTCAGACAAAAAGGAGATCACAAACTAGAATAAATGAACATCGATCTGATATTAACAAGAAAACAGGATCTCCTCATCAGTAATTTCTGACCATCGTACTAGTTTTAATCATGATTTCAAATGCGGAAAAATCAAAATATTGGATAATGAGCCTTATTATAAAAAAAGAATTATTTCTGAAATGATCCACATTAAAAAATAAAAATATGGTTTGAATAGACAGACAAATACCAATCCGTTGCCTGACATATGTCTACTCCTTTTACCATCCCTTTCTACATCATTAAATTCCCCTTCCTACGATCCTTCCTACGTCATTTCTATTATCACTTCCTTTGCTAGATGGCAGGATCATTTCAATATATCGAATGTTCTAGCATTACATCTCAAAATTCGACAATATTAAGACTCATTTGACATCTGTTATAAATTACTTTTAGTACTCAATTTATATTTTTTTAATTATTTTGGATGTTCGAATAAACAGCAGGTATTTATTATTTAACTTTTATTGTAATTGACGTTGAATTCTTTTATGTAAAACATAGTCTTATAATACAATTTTACTTATAATACAATATCTTGAATGACAATTAATATTATTAGTTAATTAATTTTATACTTATTATAGTTGAAAACAAATATGAAGGATGTATATATTTTTATTACATTAATTTTCATTGGATCAACCTATTGTAAATTTGAGAGGAAGGTATTATGATTATGTAACTTCTGGAATAGATTAATAACAATTTCTGATGGGAAGTCGATTGAATTTAGGCCATATCATGCCATAATTATTACTTCCTGACCGTCAATCCTGGCTTGGCCACCGTTTGCGCCGGCTCATCGACCACGACTGTTTTCGCTTGACGTTGTCATAAGTGACCCACTTTTCATCACTAGTCACCATCCGCTTCAGAAATGGGTTGATTTTGTTGCGATTCAGCAGCGATTCGCAGATAGAAATTCGGTCATGAGGTTTTTTAACTCGTGTGGCACCCATACATCGAGCTTCTTTTTGTATCCAGCTTTATTCAAGTGGTTCCAAACGGTTTTTGTGCAATGTTTAGCTCCTGAGCAATCGAAACAGTGCTTACATGACGGTCGGACTCGACGATTTCTATTATTTTATCGACATTTTCGACAATTGGCCTTCCAGAGCGTGGTGCATCTTTGACATCAAAATTACCGGAACGAAATCGACGAAACCAAAATTGTGCATGATTGGCTGTTACAGTATCAGGACCATAAACACTTTTCACATTTTCAGTCGTCTGGCTTGCGTTTTCGCCTTTATCGAAGAAAAATTGTAAAATATGGCGTATTTTCTCTTTGCTGGTGTCCATCTTTGATGCGCGCTCAAACAATACTGAGTCAAGCAATCACAAAACTGTTTAAGAAATTTTTTTAGTACGAAATCTTATCTTTCTAACGCTATCTAACGTAACCCGATCGCATTTATACAACGTGAGATACAGATTACTAAAGCCATCTATTGGAAAAATAATGGATTTCTTTTTACTACACCTTATTTCTAACACGAGTACACATGCGTTTTTTATATATTAAATATCTTGCGTAGTTATCAGTAACATTTAAATTTATTTTTTAATATTGAGAAGAATCCAATAAGAATCGAAACATCTGTACGTTATTATATTGCTTACAATAATATTATTACTCATACAATATCCTGAGTTGGTTTTTAGCCCTATTTTGTATCTTTTAATTTATTTAATTATTGGAACCGTTTTCATTTATTGAATTTTAAAACTACTCGAACTTGGCTAGACAGACATTTTTTTTTCACAATAATAGATTGGAAAGAGAGGAATAGTACCTTGGCCATCCCGATCACCTGATCTGACTAGACTTCTTTGTGTAGGGGGTCCTGAAGTAAGAAGTTTATTTATCGTCAATTAACTCAAGAGAACAATTGAGAAATCGAATCGAAACTGCAAATGCATCAAATATCGCCAGATGAGTGTTTAGCTGCAACATGAGCTATCCGCGCTATATACATGCATATTGGATGCTTACTGCAAGAGGCCAACAATTTGAAAAATATCTACATTAAACAAGTGAATATAATAAATACAACGTGAATAAGTAATGAGAAAGTACCAAAAATGAAAACTACGTTTTGTCTTTTTTGCCATTTTCTTCAAAACGAAGCATAAATGAGGATATTTTTACAGGATTTTTTTTCTTAATTTATCGATCCCCTACACACTTCCAAAGCTTTGATATTAAAATTCCAAATACCCTCTATATATATGTATATATGTATATATATATACACACACACACACACACACACACACACACACACACACACACACACACACACACGCACACAGGTAGTAACTAAAAGGTTGCAACACTTTTGTTTTAAATGTGTTTCGAAATACAACCTATTCACTGAGATTGGTTCTTACATAGGGGAAATTGTAGACAGTTGGTTAACAATGCGTATATTTTTTAAATGATAAGAGATAAGATCTTATGAAGAACAAAAATAGTCAGTATCAAGGCCTGCGCTTGCCTCATGACATCAATATAGTGTGTGCGTCACATGTAAAAAGTTATATGTAAGGTGCTCAGATAAATCATGTAAGTGTAAATTTACAATGTTAGTAGTATATATGCAGCCATGGACGGTGCAGCCATGGTCCATCTCCGGGACGCGAGGGTGTGATTATGAGATAATTAAATGGTGTTTTGATTAGTTCGGTCCATGGCTTCCCACGTGCTGATTGGCTCTGTCCATAGTCGCCCACGCGGTTACTGGAGAAGAGTGGAGTGTCGGCAGAGATGAATACTGTAATACTAAGGAAAATCAGGACCAAGACATTTTTTCTTTACGGAGGGAGGGGGAAGATGTGGGCAGCGGATAAGAATAGCACACAGTTTTTTGTTCTGTAGGTCATTTTTTACTGCAGTGACTCAATGTCTCCGGCGTACTAATGCTTTAGAGAAAGGATTTTTTCTAATTTTTTATGACGAGGAGTTTTATGAGTATTTTCGGGAGACTCTTACTTTTATTAGGGAGGAAGGGGAGGTAAAACAGAAATGAACAAGCTCGCGCCGGCACGCCACATCGTAATCGGTGTGTTGATTTGAATATTATTTTAAAAGAAAAATTTTTTTCTATATTTTGTTTTTAATGAATATTATCTAAATCCGGAATATGTGAGAAAAGGTGACTAATGTAAAAGGGGACGAGATTAGGAGTAAGAAACAGACGAAATTTACATGATCAAAAATGTTTATTTTAAAAAGAAAAAAAATGATATTACATAAAATATTTGTTTTATATTTTACTTTTTAAAAGAGTAGACGATTGAACATGACGGCATATAGCATGAGAATTTATTTTTTTATGTTTACAATGAAGAAAAAATTTATGAAATAATTATACGATCAATCGATCATTGCACTTACAATCAGAGGTAACAGACTATGAAACTGGCTAAGATTATAACCATTACACATAAAATATAGAAATACACACTAGTATTGTCCGCAAGTTTGAGAAAGTATTCCTTGCAGCGTCGTCGTATTCCAGCGATACGTGGTCGAGTTTCGGTGAAGTCGTAAGAGGAATCTTGAGTCTAAGGGCGGTAAGCTATAACTATCGAAATATCTTTCTGTACCGTGTTCGTCAATGTAGAAGGTGACACTAGCCAAATCGATCGTCTGTGTTAGCGACAATGGTAGTCGATCTCGTCTACATCCTCGGCAGTCGATCGACAGGATAAACCCCTGCATGTCGGACACTGAGTTGATATAATGCATTTAAAACTTCCAGTGAATTCATTTCTCGTCGTTGGAGTGCGTGAGAGAGGAAATGTTTGTGCAAATTCAGAGTTTACCTCTTTTGCCAGTACGTGCGTTGTAGAGTTCTCAAAATTTGACGTTTGCGAAACGCTAGTGTTAGCTTTATCTCTATCCATCGATGGGATGAATTTTAGAAGATTTTTTTTCTCCTTGCCTGTCGCTTCTTCGTCCTCGCTTTGGTTTGACTTTTCTGTCACGATATTTTTGTTCCACGCTTCGATATATATGCAAAATATATCGTGTTTCTGATTTTTAAATTGAATTGAAAAATTTTCGCTGTCTGTCCTTTCGCTCTCGCTCCAATTTTCTAAGGGAAGGCTATCGTAGCTAGAATTGTTGCTATTTCGTATAGTTAGCCAACATTTCAATTTGTAAGCATTGCGTAAGGTGTAATGTGATTCAATGTTGGTTCGAAATCCGTGATGCGTGCAGCGCTATCCACATTTTTTGAAATCTGGTAGATTTTTGAAAACCGGAGAAATTCCTTCCAGATTATGTACGTTTGTGGAAAGTAGATTACTCAGATAACGCGCCCTCTCTTGTCTTCTGCTATAGATGTAGCGTGCGCGGCGTGTAACGTTTCGTAGTTGTATCGTAAAGTATTTATTGATATTTCCGTCGAATCATTCCGTGATAATTTCGTGTAAGATAGTTGTTTTCTCGTCTTACTCTCTTGGATAAATTGCCAAATGGATAAGGCGGAATCATAATCCAGTGTCCGATGATCGGCGCATTAATCGTAAGAACCGCGACTTCTTTCAGAGTAAAGTTTTCTTTGACATCGCGAAAATCTTGTACTATATGTCAATGATTATATCCATTATAATAAATATTCGAATTTTTACTACTCTTTTTACGTCACGAAACGTTGGCGCCGGTGTCATGAGCAAGACTGAAGCTTTTTCGTCATCTTGCGTGCAATTAGATGAGAAAAAAATATGTAATGGGGAGAAAATAATTTTCTCGCGACAGTCATAGAGCTAACCGGAAAAATCGACAATGATTTGACCGTGAGAAGTCGATTTCTAAAACGTTATCAAACTTGGAATAGACGATACAATTAATAATCACGGAAAGAGCTTTTTCGAATCTCACTTCTAATCGTAAGCTTCCGTGTTTCACGAGATTCCAATGCCCTGCGCAATTAGTGGATAGATCTGGAGTAAGATCGAAAGCGAAAAAGTGTAGCCGTTGGCATAATCGTCTTTACTTATTTAAAAAGTAAATGTCAATTCCCGAGAATAATGTGTGATAAGTTTCAACGTAGAGCGGCTCGTCTTTCGAAAAATTTGGCTATAATGGCCTACTGGGGATTTGTATACCATCGGCGTACAGCGAAAAGAAATTTATTCCGTAATTTTTGAAATTAAACGGGTTCAATTTTTTATCACCGTTAAACGCTTTATTATCGACAAAGCCGACTATTATTCGTTTCGGCAACTGTCCGAGTATTGCATTGTCTATCGATTCCCCCACTATGCCGGTATGTATCGTGAATGTTTTAACTTCGACTCTAATAAGGGGATACTTGGTGATAATTTTCCTCAGTATTCTAGCGTGTGCGAGTAGTACACCCAAGCTTATTTTTGCTCTCCTTACGAGTAAACTGGCATCGAGAATACGTATTTTTGATATCGTTTTACTCTCCATAAGGCAAAATGAATCTTTCGAACGTACGAGTCTCATTCTAACTTCCACTCCATCTAGATAGTCTTCTCCATGTCCGAGTAAGACGAATTCTATGGGCGAATCGTCCGCGAGCGAAGTTACGAGTTTGTAATAAGTCCATTACGAACTCTCAATGCTGGTTTGCGTAGGAGAGAAATGATCGAGTTCACTTTTTATACATGCGCTCGAGTGGGTATAAAGAAAGGATATATTTTTTCTCCAGCCATGAATTCCTATCTTAATTAAGAGAATATGTTGGATACGTCTCATTTCTTGACTTGATGTTTCCTAACGGACAGTTTTTTGGTTTTTCTTCTTTCAGCGCAAATTTTTTTTTCTTCTTCGTCACTTTTTTGGTCTTCTTCTTTGTGATACTTCTCGATGATTTTCTTTTGATGTCGTTGCACGATACGTTTATCTCGA
Organism: Acromyrmex echinatior; assembly: GCF_024713525.1. NCBI lineage: Eukaryota > Metazoa > Arthropoda > Insecta > Hymenoptera > Formicidae > Acromyrmex > Acromyrmex echinatior. The sequence goes on from NC_141860.1 coordinate 1,116,388, forward strand.
CCATCGATTGGAAACTGAAGCACCGCGGATTTTGCAGATATTTTATATCCTGATCCTCTTATTAGTGAACTTATTTTTTTTTTGACTTTTCTCTTTAGATTATCCCTCGATTCCGCGAGCCAACTTTTAACTGCTTCCTTTAACGGTTTATTATTTTTTACATTTTCTATTACGTTAATTTCTGCACGTAAAACTTCTTTACCGACAGCACGTGTATTTTTATTTAGATAAGGTAGCATTTTTCTAAATAGCCCGTCGAAAAAGCTTGCCGATTCCATGACCGCGCTGATAGGGCGAGCCGACGAGAACAATAGTGGAATTCCATCTTGGTTACCGCTGTATCCCGAGCATCAAAATACTCCTCATATTCCATCGCTAGTTCCTAACTAAAGACTGTCACTACCGACATACTCGCATACATGGAAGAAAGAAAGTTATTGCTTACGTTTAAAGTGCAGTGTCGCTGTCAGCATTCCGAATTCGGATGGGATTTTTTTCCAAGATGATCCAAGAAGATACGACAGATGTTCTCTGAAGCTGCCGGAACAAGTCGAGTTGCTCGCCTCCCATTCTGATCTCCCAACAGTCCATTTAAATCCCTTAAACTACTACGTATGGAGCATAGTTGAAAGGGTCACAAACAAGTCTCAGCATCTCAATGTGACGTCATTAAGGACCGCTATTGAGGCAGCATTCGTCGGCATGAACAGCACTACATTACAGCGTGCGTGCGAACGCTTCAAAGCGAGAATAAAGGCAGTTATTCTGCTCTACAGGAATCCTCCAATGCCATGTAAGAGGATTTTTTATAATATTTAATTTTTCATTAAAAACATTTTGTTCAAAGAAATTGTTCGATTTGTCCGGATTTTGGTGACGCATCCTGTATTTCGATCGTTCTAAAATTAGTTCGTCGCAATGGGATATAATTTGGAAATGAGAAATGCTTCACCAAATTTACACCAAATGCGTAATTATGACTCCGTATCTCAATCGAAAGTATCCTGAGAAGAGGAATACGTACATCGCCTTTATATAGTACAAATTAATTTGGTCCGTTTTTTGTACAAAAATGCATTTATTTCAAAACAAAATGAATGAACAGATTAATTAAAGTATTGGCTACTACTTTTTCCCATCTCTCAGGCAATTTTCGAATTCCATCTCGAAAAAATGACTCGTCTTTGAAGGTGATCCAATTTTGGAGCCAATTTTCGATTTCTGCGAAAGAAGTGAACCGGTGACTTGCCAAATCGTGCTGCATCCTTCGGAACAACCAATAATCAGAAGGAGCAATGTCCGGAGAATACGGCGGGTGCGGTAAAACATCCCATTTGAGCGTTTCCAATTATTTTTTTACGACTTTTGCGACATGAGGCCGAGCGTTGTCATGAAGAAAAATAACTTTATCATGTCTTTGCTCGTATTCCGGCCGTTTTTCTCGCAATGCACGACTCAAATGAATCAATTATAGCCGATACCGATCGCCCGTAATGGAAACGCCATGTCGTTTCAGCAGCTCATAGTAAACAACATCCTTTTGATCTCACCAGATACAGAGCATGATCTTCGAACCATGAATGTTCGGCTTTGATGTTGATGTTGAGGTCGATGGCAACGATTGACCGGGCTTAGCGTAGTATTTTTTCTTCTTGGGGTTGTCGTAGAATATCCACTTCTCATCTCCAGTCACAATCCAATGCAAAAAACCTTTTCTTTGTTGTCTTTGAATCAGCTGTTCGCAAGTAAAAAATCGCCTTTCAACGTCTCTCGGTTTCAGTTAATAAGGCACCCAATTTCCTTGTTTTTGAATTATTCCCATGGCTCTCAATCGTGCAGAAATGGCTTGTTGAGTTACTCCCAATGATTCTGCAAACTCCTTTTGCGTTTGACTCTGATCTTCTTCGAGTAATGTCTCTAATTCTTTGTCTTCGAATTTTTTTGGCTGTCCAGAGCGAGGCTTGTCTTCAACGTTGAAATCTCCATCCTTGAAACGTCGAAACCATTCCCTATGATATAATTTATCAGTTGGAGCAATGTCACCATAAACTTCGACAAGCATTCGATGGGCTTCAGCTGCACTTTTCTTCCAATTAAAGCAGAAAATTAGAATCTCCCGCAAATGCTGCTTGGTTAACACAAAATTCGACATTTCATACACAGTAAAAATCAAGGTTTTTGTATGAAACTCAAAGCGATATAAACTGAATATTATTAGCAGATTTCTAACCTCTCTGAAAATGCCAAAATCAGCTGTCACTATGAACCATTCACAACAGTCGGAGCCATCTTTTGGAAAATAGATCGAACTAATTTGTACTCTCAAATATAAGATTCACAAATATCTCAATAAACGAACATTTTATCGGGGATACCGCGCCACAAACTATAGGGTTCGTTACTCCAGTAACCGTCTGCAAGTTGTTTTCCCGTCTTCTTATTAAATCCGCGAGTAAGAAAAGTTATCTTTTCTGTTTTATTAGAATTAGGTTTACGTATCGCGAACTTGGAATAAAATGGGTAATTATTTATGGAAATTGCCGATGCGAAACCTAGCATTCGTAAAAGATTATCGAAAAAGTTTCTATGATGTAACATTTTACATTTCTCATTACATTTAATACTTATCAAGACTTTGCCGTGAGACGCTTTTTCGAAATAAAAATGCGATTCGGCAACTTTACGTGGTATTAATCATCAATAAGCTCATTGATATCATAAATTTCATTTTGGAAATGCAACTTCTTTTGCCGTAAATGCACCATTCGTCCCCTCATCGGGTTTAACATCGACGAATCTGATCATATTTTCGTTACGACGTATGTGTAAAAAAGTAGAGAGAAATCTCGCTTATCGCAACCTCCCATTGTCCATGTAACACTATAGAGTGAGATAATTCCGTGAGGACAATGTTGTATTATTATGGAAAATGATGCATACTACTATTACTAGGAAGTACCAAAAGAAATTGTTCCTTCTCCATTGCGAAGAGAAATTAAATTCGAATCCAAGTGTCAAACTTACTGGAATAACCGCGCCAACTAACAAGCACTTGCTTATTAGACCCTCGTTCTGTTTATCACGCGATTGACGATAAACTGTTCTTCCTCTAAGTTTTTTTCAACTCGAGCTAATTCTTGCTCATAAAAAATACCGTCTATGACTTTGTCTGCTAAATCTCGCAGTTCGTACACATGAGGGTTTCGCCAATCGAGAACATGGTTAATTTGTATTATCTCCTCGCTCTACTTAGCCTTGTATCCTTTCTCGAAGGTGTCTTCCGCCCTATTGATATGAACGATGCGTCTCCGACGCGATATTTAATCTTTCACGCATGTTTCTTTAATGTTTTTCCAACGACGAACTATATTTTCACGTGCGTTTTCTCTCGTTACTACCGCAAGTTGCATTCGTGGACGAATGACGCGTGTGATTGTAAGCGCGTACAATATCTTGCAAAACATCGATGTAGCGTCCCGTATTTTTATGCATGAAGTAATGTCACATTCCTTCAGTGTTTTGTTAAAGCGCTCGACGATGGCGATTTTGACATCTGGATTGCGCGTTACTTGAATGTCATTTTCTTTAAGAAATTTCTGTATTGATTGCGCGACAAATTCTTTGTCCGTTTATAAGTATACGATTACTCGTCCTTCGCTTTTCGCTAGTATGCGTTGGAAAGCTTTTATGACGCAGTTACTTGTTTTGTCGCGTAACGGTTCTACCCAGAGTATTTAGTTAGTACATCGATAATCACTAACTGATAGAAATAACCATCATTGTAACTTTTTAAACTTCGGAGTTTGAGCAAATCTACTCCCATACATCGTCAATGTTTGTTACGTTGTAATGCTATCGTAAAAATTTTCTACATAATAGTCGGTGTAACGTGTATGCACGTCTTGCGATTCAGCGCACGACTTCTCTCCGTGAGAAATTCGATTTAACAGCACGAATTAGATTATCCATCGCCGAATAGCTCGCATAATGCGACGGATCGTAGTATAATTTTTCAAATGTCATCGTAATCTTAGTTTTTTCCAACCGAGTAACCGATTTTTTTCTGTTTGTAAAAATGCGGGGGTATCAGTTTTTTCGTGTACGAGAAAGAATCAACGAGCTTTCCTTGTCTATTTCTTGTTTGTAATTTTTAATTTTTCTCTTTCCTCGCGCTCTCGATACAATCAGCATGAAACTCGTGCTTTCGTTATAAAAAGGAATTCGCCCAAGGTCGAAGTTTTACGCTGTTTATATTAACACTGTGCGTAGACAATAATCTTTTTCACCAGCGCAGAAGATATGTTCAACGCACGGAGTAATAGCGCAAACTGATTTCTACCGACTACTTTCACAGTTTTTCTCTCGCGCATCGCGACGTTTTCAAATCACTGATATTCGAATCTTTCACGACGTTATCATCTATGTATAGTCACGATGCTCGTCCCAACTAATTCTATTAGGCACAGCTTTTCGAAACCAAAGTTCAGTAAGTGTGCATGTTTATGATAAGATTTCGGTATGCTTTCTACTATTTCTTCAATGCTTTTCATCGCGTGATTATTCCTCGCATGATTATGCTCGCTCGAAATTTCGAAATTTTTTGTAATAATACTGGTATTACCAATGGAATGTGCGATATATTAGATGTTTGCGTAAGATCATGAAAAACGTCATCGTTTGTCATCTTGTTATCACCGGAGGCATCTTGTGTAATGTTGTCTTCTGCATTTTCATTTTCGTTGTGTGCGTCTTTCTGTCTTCGCGTTTATTGAATAAATCGCAGGTATTGTCATAATGCCTCTCTGTACATTTTTCATCTCTTACTTTCGTCGCGCGGTCAGAATTAAGAATACCACTCATCTCCGCATCGAGTCGTGTTAGGTGAGTTCCGGGCGTTTGTATTGTATTATTAGTGCTCATTGTGTTATCCGAATTTTGCGGTATGTGATTTCTTTTGACTCTCCGCCAGCGAATGATGTCGGATTCTGACGTAGCTGATATTGCATTCTCTCGAGATTTTCCGTCGAAATTAAAACCATTTTTTTTATCCTCTCCATAACGTTTTATCCTCGCTGTTTCTTGTTTAGTGATAATAAGGTCGATAGATCTGATAATATAAGATAAAAATCTTCCTCGCTGCACCAACAGCTTTCATTTATCCTTCCAATTTTTCCAATTTTTCCAATTTATTCTTACCACGTTTTACAACGATACGACGCAGAGCCGTTTTGTATTTGGTTAACCGATTTTTTTCACAATGTTCGAGCGAAACGTTACCTTTGAGTGTATTAAAAACATATTCGAAGATGTAACGAATTAGTTTTTCGTCAGCTCCACGTAAGAAGGTGCGTTGATTTTCAAATGATAGAGCGCCGCGAGAAGATAGGCGTTTTTCTTATCCGATCAAATGTGAGGTGATTTTCGTCGCACTGTGTGATTTCTTGTCATCCACCTTCACCGCGAGAAAAATCTACGACTGACACGTACAATTACCCGTACTCGCTTTTTATACGAATCCGCTAGAAAATGATGTACGCGACACGTAGATGTATTGAGTCGTATCCTCGAGAAAAGTACACGTTCGAAATCGATCCGAGATTTTTAGATCGAACAGCAAATAGCCGTGAGGTCTCGACGTAGCATTATAGTATACCTCTTCTAGAAATTTCGAATCGTCGGAATGGACTTGACTTTAAATGACAAATTTGAGCATGATTACGATTTTTGAAAACGATATAATTCGCGTTGAGCGATATATCGCGTTGATCACGCCCCTGATGGAAGAGATTCTGCAAGATAAGAATAACACTGAGATTCTTATGATGACTGCCTTTGGTGATAAGATCCACAATCGCGTCGCACGATAACGATTCTCTCATAAGATCGTCATCGTGCGATTGTGTGTGTAGTTATCACTGATTTCGGAAAAAATGGATCGTTCGAGTAATCTTCCGGACGGGATAAACCTTGGCGAAATTCAATTATATTCTTCTTCGTCGCTTTAGTATTGCCGCATCCTCAACTCTGTTCTTCGAGTTCGTTTTCACGAATATCGTATTGTAATTGACGATAGGCTTCTTGCCATTCCGCATAATAGAACAAAACTTTCGAAAGGTACATCGGACATGAGAGATAAATATTGGAGAAAAGTCTTTACAAAAATTGTTTTCTCGTATCCAGTCGGACCGCATACGATCGATATCCATGGTTTTCGGCGTACGTCCATTTTGCGAAATAAGCTACTCTATTACCGTGGCTTCAAAAGCTCAATAAAAGGAAAAATGGCGCTTAATAATATTTTCAAGAATGTACAAAAAATTTAAGGAGGAAGGGATAAGCTGATCAACGCGGCAGAGGCCCCCCACGCGGCCGGACGCGCGCTTATGTCAGTGTATCCCCAGCAAAGGCTAGCCGACGAAAGCACCACGGCGTCTTCCGAGCTGATTCTTGCCGTGATGCGACGTGTACAAGCTTATCCGCGATGAAGTCATATAATTTCTTTGGGATGTAACATCGCCGCTAACGAACTTATACGCGATGCCGCATTAAAAGCTTATGATGGAAGAAAAAAGATGTAAAAAATTTCTTGTGACTTAAATATAAAACATTTTATTTTTTACATTTGATATTTATTTTTTACATAGTGTGAAAAAGGGGAAAAAAGTTTTTGTATTTAATCAATTTTTTCAAATGTTTCAAGTATAATTTCATATCGTGAATATTTTACATTATTCACATTATTAAAGTTCAATAAAATTTCTAGTACTAAAAGATTTAATAATAATATTCATATTTTATTTTACAAAATCATGTATTACAATTTTACATTTTTATCTAAATGTATAACTAATGAGCGAAAAATTCGATGACGTTCCTATATTAAAATGAGAGAGAAAGTTTGAGAAAGATTATTCATCTATGAAGTCATAAAGAAAAGAATAACGATTATTGATAAATCTTTTACCAATACAGGCGCACATGATTTTGTCTCATTTTGTGTTACAATTTCATAAAACACAATGAGTCGAATTGCAGTAAAAAAAATTTATCGTCGACTTCTCCATTTCTTCTTTTGCTTCTCGCCTTTCTCTCTCATTTTCTACTATTAATTCCTTAATATTATTAAAGTTTAAAATTAACGAATTTTTATAATTAAATATTATACTCTTTATTTTATAGATTTCGTGCGTACGTCTTTCTAGTGTACGAACAATATATGCATAAAATTTTGGGCCACCCAAAACGAACGACTCGATATAACTTCTGCAACTGTAGCTCTCGAGTTCCTTGTATCGCCCAGAAAATTACCCGTACGCGATTCGTACTCATTCGGATTACTTAAATATATACACAAGGCAGTATCGTAATATAAAAAACACACCTATCTAATTTTTCTAAATATTCATATAATTTTAATTGCGCTAATGCTGTCGCGATTACGACATTTATTGGGGAAGCTACTACTGCCTCTTCGAGTAGCCACCTCGAAACATATATTACGAATAATATATCAGTTATCTCATGCTCTGGACTCGTGAGTAAAATCATCAGACGCTGATAGGATTTTACGTACTAGGCAGATTGATTCGCTGGCCGAATTTTTCCCAAAATGAATTTAGACAAAGCTTAGCGACCGAGCTCTCGTAAACCGGGATTCCGTACAATGTTATTTCTGTCGAGAACGATATCTTCAGATATCATTCTTTAGCCTCGACATCGTTGTCCTCGCATTCGCTCGGCCATCTGCTAGCTTCCTGTTTTAATTGTAAAAATGTATTTATATATTCGGCGAACAATCCTCCCCGTCATGTATAGGGATCGTATCGCGTAATTTTATACTGCCAGATTTCACTCAGATTTCGCTCGTCACAAGATACCTCTTCTCGATGACTTTGCGTCATTTGCAGGATACCTAGGTGCCGAATTCACGCTCTTCGGAACGATTGTGAGTGCACATTGCCCACGAGAATGTTTCGCAGCAGCTCCGACACAATGCGAAAAGCAACTTTCCTTTTATCCTGTACAGGAGTACCGGGTGAAATAGATTACGCGGTGGGAGTACTTTACACCATACAAGACTCTCAACAGAGTCAAAAATTAATATTTGGCGCTTTACTGATTAATTCATTACATTCCTTGCCGATATAAATATCAGGGTGACCGTGCGGGAAAGCATCCGTTTTCAACACATACGAATACAGAGAGCATATGTCCACATAGCGTATTTTCTCTGTACCCGTAATTTCGTATCGGGTAGCAATGTTTCCTGTGCGACCGAAAAACGCATCGTGCGGATCGAGAGGATCGGATTTTATTAATATATGATTCTTGAGATCACTCATCTCGGGATTTTCAGGCATTTCCCGGTCGAAATCGTATTCCCATTTTTCTATAACGTGGTAGCCCTGTTTTCGAAGACGATATGTCGATGCGCTCGTAACGCGCGTCAATTATATCATTACGATCTGCGGACTAAAGCTTTCTATCGCGATTCATCCGATAGCACGTCGGACAACCATGCCAGAAGCACCCGTGAAACTGAAGCATGTAATCCGTTGTATTCCGTTTGCCGACTCCGACTCGTAGTGTCCGTCAACGTGCTTGCCGTCAATTTTGTATTCGTGTTCTCGTCTCGCGTGAATTATACTACGAGTCGGAGTCGGCAAACAGAATGTAACGTTTTGTGCTTCAATTTCACAAGTATTTTTGGCATGGTTGTCCGACGTGTTATCGGATGAATCGCGACAGAACGGGGCTACCACGTGATGATCGAGTTCGAGCTCTTACCACATTAGCCACTTTAAAGTTTTTCGCGAATGTCTGTCCGTATTTTTGTATCTGCCTGAAGGAATGAAATTTTGCGAAAAACTTTCATGCACGAGGAAGCGATAGTTGTGCATTCCTCGAACGGACATATATTACTGCGTTCTAGAAAGATCTTTGTAAACGCTATGTACGAGCGTCGGAGAAGATCTACACCGTTACGGCAATATTTAACAATTTCGAATTGAAAATTAAAAATAAAGTTTGACCGTATCATTTCCTCGTGCCATTTTGTAAATCGTTCACGTTCTTCGGACTTCATTTGATCGGGAGAATAATATCTCGCGTCGGGTACCGATGTACGTTTGATTCGCCTTTGTATTAAATAAATGGGGAAAGATGCCTTTACCCAATGTATCCTTCAGTCCGAAAGCTTTGGACAAATCAGATAAACGCATCGGCAAATAATTTACGCTGTCTATAAATTTAATGTTCCCGATCGACATCACTATAATTTTCGTCCCATTTAAAATTACCCGCGATTCTTCCGTAATTTCCGAGTTTTCGATTAAATATTTGAAAATAAATTGCGCGTCGAACGCTTTTGCATTATGTGCTATACAAATGATCTTTTTAAAACATTTTGTTGTTTGCATTATGAGATTACAAATTGTTTAACCGGGTCATTTCGAAATATAAATTCGCGCACTCCGTACCAACAACGTCGCACTGACATATCCTCTATCCCCGCACATGTTTCGCAAATTTGTGATGCGACGCAAAGAGATGAAACATGAATTTGTACGTTTTCGGTTCCTTCACACGTCTTGTCCTATCGCGTTTCGAAATCGTAGAACATGAATGCGACGCGATCTCTTTTGTATTTATAATTTACTCTACCTTCGGACTCATTCTCGTGCAGTTTCTTCCTGTATCACTCGTACCTTCCCTCGGATTCTCGGTAACGATTTTACATCGAAAAGGGCGCATGAAGCAAAAATGATTCGAAGGCCGCTGCGATCGGCAAGTTTTACAATATGCTGTCTCGCATTCGTGCCTCGACTTTGACTTTACGAATCGCCCGCAATTGTTATAAATTTTTACCGACTCGCAAACGCTTGCAGGAGATTGTTCGTGATAGGATCTTTCTGCGTGATGACGTTCGAAACATGAAATACCGTAAAACGTACGATTACACCTAATTAGATTCTCGTCGAGCGATTCACACGACGCGTAACAGCGTGGGTATTTTTTCGTGCAGCGGTGATCTCTATCTTTACAATAGCCCATGTTACACGCGACGCAATTTCCTCCGCGAGAGCCAACAGCGGCTTTTACATTTAATATCGGATTGTAATGTCGCCTACGTTCGTAATACATTATATTTAATCTAATAAAGGACTCACGCCCTAGAGAGGTAAGTAACACGCAATCGTCAAATAACGGATTCTCATCGTCCAAAAGTGTTAAAATTGTACATCATTATAGCAATATTTTTGACAACGAGATACCGATTAAAACGCTCGATTTCGCGAATTTCGCATCCCACCTCAGGAATTGTGACTCCAGCGTTTCTCATTAGTTCTCTCGCTAATTCGGATTGTAACAAAGAACTCTGTCGTCTTATATAATACAATTCCATTTTTCATGGAGTTTATCCATACGTAAATTTCCACGTTCGCAATGCACTTGCGCCACTATAAGTAGAAAACACAAATTATCCGAATTATTTAATTGCAAAATCGAACGTTTTGCTATGTCTTCGCGCGTTAAATGATTTACTATATAATAACTTGCGGCCACGACTCGCAGATGCCGCGATGTTGAAAACACGTACGTTGAAATTTTTCGCCATATCGATTCCTCCGGCACTTTGAACTACCGAACTTACGAGTCCCCATATATCCTCGGAAGTTAAATCGCGTACCGGATAAAGCGATAGTCCTTCGGACCATACATTAGATTCGTCGAATCGAACGATATTCCTACGTAATCGCCCTACCGTAATTCGCACAAACGTATACACGTAGATTTCGCGGAACGCGTTTTCTAACCAGTAAACGATATTCGCGCCTTCGTGTATTGGCTGTATCACGAAACTTGCCTCTCCTCCGAAAATGCCGAAATTTCTGAAACGTTTTCCGCCCGTAACTCTAAGAAATTAAATTGTTCGCCAACCTCGTGTCGATAATGCTGCTGCTGATGACACTGTTGCTGCTGATGCTCCTCGATCGATTAAATGTGCGTGAAACGTTATAAGTGATACCATTAATATGAAAAACAAAAATTTATTGTTAGAGTGTATGGATTTAGGAAAACCTTGTTGAAATTTCCGATTATTAAATTATCCTGCCTTTTTGCAGCTCGGCTACGGTAGAAAACTCTCTACTAGGTAAGAAAGAGAGAGAGAGAGAGAGAGAGAGAGAGAGAGAGAGAGAGTGAGAGGGAGGATGAGAAAAAAACATGTACGTGCATGTATCATCGTGTCACTCGTTTCATGCGTAACAAGTAGATCGCAACTAAACGCCCTCGTCAGACGATGCATTGCGCCGATGCATTCTGCCTACCTTCCGTACGCGACTCGCAATTTGCTCACTATTTTTGCTTATAATTCAAAAACTAAGTTAAGAATAAATTTTTGCATAGGAAAAATTGTCTTAGAATTATGTCAGAAATACGTTATTTTAAAAACAAATGTTTGTTCTGAGACACCTTATATTTCAGAAACCTAACCTTTTCTCGATACAAAACAAGATGTATTTTCTTATCATAATAATGACTGATTTATAATCTTTTTATTAAGAATACTAAGCTATTGATATATACTGATGTCTATAAAGTCCCAAGCCATATTTCTTGAAAATGGTAGATATGGGAAAATGTCTTAGACAAAAGTTATAGGACATTAAGAGATACGTATGATATACATATATATTAGGTGTTGGAATTAATTCGTAGCGTTTTACAAGTGATGGGAAGTACTTTCATTAATGTATTTTTTAATGCTCATGTGAAATAAATAACATTCTTTCATTAAAAAACGCTACGAATTAATTCCAACACCTAATATATATATATATATATATATATATATATATATATATATATTATATATATATTAAAAGTATATTCTATTCATTGTAAGGATGAAAAAAAGTCATATAAATATGGATTCGGAAACGCTTCCTTTCCAAGTTATAAACATTTTTTTATTTTATACTTATATCTATATTTTATTTTATATTTATATCTATATTTTATTTTATATTTGTATTTATTTTTTATTTTATATTTATATCTATATTTCCATTAGAGAAATTGCTGGAAATGATTTCCTTCCACATCGATGCATGCTTCGCATAGATTGTCGAAGCATGCATCGATGTGGAGTTCAAAAATTTTCGGAGTATTTCATATTTTTAAATCCTTTGAAGATTTGAATCCTTTAGATTTTTATTTATGGGAACATCTTAAGACCCTCGTGTATATACTTTTGTTATCGTGTATAATACTTCTGTTGTCATGTATAATACTACTATTGAAGTACTCCGAAATCGTATTATTGTGTGAAAAAATACAAAATACTCCGAGTATTTTAGAAATCATTTCCAGCAGTTTCTATAATGAAAATATAGATATAAGTATAAAATAAAAATTAGATACTAGTACAAAACAAAATATATATATAACCATAATATGAAATATAGATATAAGTATAAAATAAAATATAGGTATAAGTATAAAATAAAAAAAATTGTTTATAACTTGGAAAAGAAGCGTTTCCGAACTCATATTTATATGACTTTTTTTCATCCTTACAATGAGTGAAACATGCTTTTAAAGTTTGGCCACCTATTTCTGAAACACCCTGTGTTTGTGTGTGTGTGTGTGTGTGTGTGTGTGTATCATATGACTACTTCCCAATAAACATCAATTTAACTATAATATATATATATATATATTAATTATAATTCCTCACGATATAATTGTAATATTCGTTATAGTTATTGTTCAGTGGTAAATTGTAACTAACAGTTAATATATTTTTAATATTAATAATATATAAGTATTATACGTATCTTTTACATGAGATAATTGAGTATTTAATCTTGATCGGCACACGCACATACGTTCATTGATGAAGGTACTTCAAGAGATGGCCTATGTACACGTATAATTTGAATACAAGATGTAATTACAAAATGGCTGGCACATCGATCCTAGCGATCCTAGAATCATTTCCCGTACAGCACGTGTGTGCGCGTGCATGCGGACAGGCGGACGGACGGGGTGGGCATGCGGGCGGGCGGGCGGACGAGCGTGCGGGCATGTGTGCAGGCTTGCGTGTGGGCGTGCATATACCCGCGTATGAGCATGATTGATCAATATATAACATGCTCTGCACATATTAATTGGGGGTTTCAGAAATCTCTCAGAAGCTTTGTATTTGCGCTGAAAGAACTATATATTACAGGAACTTCAAACATCAGATTTCAATCAAAATAATTGCAGAAATGTTGCAGTTGTAATACTTCAAAGAAGATATTCTCAGAAATATTACAACATGTGATGATACACAATTGAGACATTAAAGGGTCCCTGTAACATAAGGAACAGTGAAACTTTTGTTATCAGGAAAGATGATGCTGGAGCTTGTATAACCAAACTTGATCGAGGTCGATAGTACGGACTTTTTTAATTTCAAATTCGATAATAGTGACATCTTTCATTTATTTCTTATATTAACTATATATCGTTGTGTCTCACTCAAACGTATTCATCTCTCCTTATCTAACATATTGCAACATCATCTCTTAGAAGATCGAACGCATACAATTATTGCTTTGTTTACCATTTCGAGTATTCGCTCAGCGTTCGTATATATGTCATTTGCAGATTAATGTAAATCTTCCTTTTGAAGCTCTTAATCTTAGTTTTATAAACTCAGTATTGTTTCTGCACGTAATACGCTTAGTGTTGCACTGTCATTTGATCCATATGAGCTATAAAACTTTTATATTTAGGAAATATCTACATCAGGTAACAACTTTACGAGTTGAAAAAAAATATAAGTTTTTAACTTTTTTCTCGATTTTAGTATAAAGTCAACACTACCAGATTTTACGTCTTTAATCTTGTAAAAGGATTTTTGATTTCGTTTAATAAATTCGGAAATTTATATCGATCTGCAACGTGACATTTTAGCCACTCCAGAGTAGGTTTACTAAGAGGATTCTAACACAGATCCTCTGAGGAGAGCGCGGAGGATACTCGTCAGCGAAAGGAAGCGGAGCACGAGAGAATACTCATAGACGCGGAGATGAATTACACACCCGCAGCTGCCCACTATCCTCCCCAAAAATGCGTCGCGATATTACGAGGGCAAGTCAATAAGTTTTTAGAACAACATAGTAAAACACATTTTTTTTGATCGATTCATTTTTATTTCTCAACATAGTTTCCTTTCAGCTCGATACACTTGATTCAACGATTCTCCAATCTTTTCAAGTCGTCCGAATAATATGATTTATCGAAAAGTCTCTGTTTCGGCGATGAGCTGCTCTCTGGTGGTGAATCTCTTTCCTCCGAACCATTTCTTCAGGTTTGGAAATAAGAAATAGTTGCAGGAGGCTAAATCTGGCGAATATGCTGGATGGGGAAGCAATTCATAGCGGAATTCGTTGAATTTAGCCATCGGTGCCGGGCACGTGTGAACCCGTGCATTATCTTGATGGAAGAGCACTTTCTTCGCCAAATGGGGTTTTTTCTTTAAAATGTTGTTAAAATGGTCCAATAAGGCTGCGTAGTAATCGCCATTGATCGTTTGCTTCGACGGAAGGTAATCGATATGAATTATACCGCGTGCATCCCAAAAAACTGTGGTCATCACCTTTCCGGCCGACTTTACGATCTTTGCCTTCTTCGGAGCTGGTTCACTCGGTGAAATCCATGTTTTGACTGTTCCTTCGTCTCGGGTGTGAAATAATGAATCCATGTTTCGTCCACAGCAATGAATCTACGCTGAAATTCATCTGGATTACGATGAAACATCTCCAAACATTGTTTTGAAATCGTCACACGGTCGCGGTCCACAGTGAGCAAACACGGCATCCATCTTGCCGATGGCTTTTTCATACCCAATTATTCGTGCAAAATTGAAATCACTGTGCCATGTGATATGCCTGTGACCTCAACAAGCTCGCGCACTTTCACTCGTCGATCAGTCAAATCAATATCGTGGACTTTATCGAAGATTTCTGGCGTAGCAACCTCAATTGGACGTCCCGAACGAAGTGCATCACATGTGGATGTACAACCATGTTTAAATTCATTCACCCAATTGTATACAGTCGCAAACGCTGGTGCAGATGTGCTATGAACATTGTCCAATTCGGCTTTGATTTCTTTCGGTGTTAAACCTTTCATATGTAGATGTTTGATCACTATACAAAACTCGTTTTTTTCCATTTTGCAAAAAATACAAAGATTGTTCGCTTTAATCGTCTACAGAAATAAAATCACGCAATTCCGCTCAAAATTTGATAGTAATCAGCTGAAAGATACTACTTGTTAAAAAGTAATGTGACATGACACTGCGAGTGCCCTCTGACAGGTTTTCTAAGAACTTATTAACTCGTATATAACTTTAAAAATATGTTACTATCTCTATTACAGAGAACGTAAGATGAGCAAGGAAAAGAAGAAAAAAAGTCGATCAGTGTACGAAAAGAAATATCCACACACACAGGAAGATATACGAAATGCATTAAAAGAAAAGGGCATATCGACATGCATGGCTGCCGTTATATACAAAGTGCTAAGAAGTACTCTGTACGCGAAGTACAAAGATATCATTTCAATCGAAGATGTGAGAGGACCGAGTATCTACTTAACAGCTGAAGAAGAAAAAATGTTAGTAGATAGGATTTTTTACTGCGGTGAAAGAGGTTTTCCGATTTCAACAAAGTTTCTACTATAATACTACAATTCGTGCAAAAAGTGACTGAAACAGGAAGAGAAACTCCTTTAAAAAATAACCAGCTAGGCAGACATTGGTGAATTAGTTTTGTAGATGACATCCTGAAAGGTCAAGAGTTGCTCAAAATTGAATATGAATCCTGTTTTGAAAAAAGCTTTGGATGCAATGTCAAATTTATCACAAATTATTTAAAATAGTTTTAAAGCTTGTGATCTTTCACCATTTTCTTCTGAGGCTACGGATTTTAATGTTTTGAATAAAAATGGAGAG
Organism: Acromyrmex echinatior; assembly: GCF_024713525.1. Taxonomy (NCBI): domain Eukaryota; kingdom Metazoa; phylum Arthropoda; class Insecta; order Hymenoptera; family Formicidae; genus Acromyrmex; species Acromyrmex echinatior. The sequence goes on from NC_141860.1 coordinate 1,132,400, forward strand.
TCAATAAAACATGTAAATCAAGAATTGTTAGTTACGAGTACAGAAGAAGGAGATGCTAAAAAACATCTTAAATATATAGAACAAGGATTATCTCCTGATATTTTTAAAGAGTTTAAGTATGCATTATCTAGTAGATGTTTTAAAATCAGTAACAGTACTAATGAAGGACTTTTCCAATATTAATTGGATATAAAATGTCTGCATATACAATTAAATTAAATATTTAATTTAAAATTATAACCTATTAATATTTTATTTGGGAGAAAAAGAGATAGTAAGTGATTTGTCTGCGAATGTAAACTCCGGAGAAAACATAAATGATATATTAATTGACATAAACTTAGTAGTTGACATATCTCCAATATTAGATATTAGTAATCTATCAATGATTATAGTACCTAAAAACGACGGAAGTGATGTCATATGTTTAGATGTAGATGTTGAAGATCTCATTGAGTCTCCAAAACTTTCCTATTTAACAAAGAATGTAGAATTTGTCGATGACTACTGATCTATTCTTTAAAGGTTTTGTGAACTATTATTGTGTAAAATAAACTATTATAATTTTTTACTATTTTATTTGTTATTTTTTTATTAGATGAAAGATGAGAATGAAAATGAAAAAGAACAATAATATTACAGTGGGTAGAGAAACTAAAGAAGCTCAAAATCTTTTTGATTTTATGGAATCTATTCAACAACTTTTTATACTGTTGATTTCTTGCAAGATTCGTAAAATAGTATTAAAAATATTTAGATAACTTAAAACCTAAATTAATACAAATAACTTAATTATTTTTGTATTTGCTGTAGATGATATAATTCGAATGAAAGTATTTTGAATGTAAGTGAAAGCGATATAATAACTGTAAAAATGATTGAACATGCAACGAGAAGCCATAGTGTTATGTTTAAGGAATTGCAATCAAATGTTAATATAGACGAACAAGTTTTCAATATTAGTTCTGTAAAAAATAATTTGTGTTTATAACATTTTTATTTAAAAAATTACATAAACAAAATTTTAAAAATTTATTGTAGAGTTAAGTACGAGCGATAAAAAAAGTCAAAATAATTCTGGTCTATCAAATGCAAATATGAAAACTGATGAAAAATATAATGAAAATGTCAATCAAAAAATCGTTTTGAAAGATATTGAAAATCAGATGTTTCATGAACTTTAAGATTTATATAAAATTCTAATATTTATTGTATTGATAGATACTATTTAATTTTTTGTAACAAGTCTTACAGATATCCACACATTTTTTGTAACAAATTCTTACAGATGTCCACACTGAAACTAATGAAAATAAAGGAACAGAGAACATTCCTTTAATGTTAAAAAAATCCTTGAGTTGGCTTGCAGATATTATAAACAATAAGAAAAAAAGTCTGCTAGAAAAGCTTTCACCGCACTAACTACTGAGGAGTAGCAAGAATAACAATTAAAAATAGAAAAAGAAAAATTAAAAAAACAGAAAGAAGTCGAAGAACGAAAAATTTAGAGAAGAAACGGAGAAAAAAAGGCTAAAAAAACGCAAATTAAAAAGGCTGCACTTGAAGAAAAAAGGAAGCTGAATCAAGAGATTAAAAAATTGATGGCGCAAAAAAAAGCAATTAGAATCAAACAAAAAAAAATTGATTAACTACTATTGTAAATACAAAAAGTCTTTTTTAATAAGAAATGGTTTAAACGTATTGCCAAAGATTCTGTCCAATATGTATTTTATAACATTAATTCTTAATCTCTTAAGTTAGTTTTTATTTTAAAAAATTTTAAATTCATAAAATGTTATGTTAAATAAGTTACAGTACTTACTAGGCTGATAAGGTGTTATGTTGTTTCTATGAGATTTAATACTAAAAAGAGCGTTTATAAAAAATAAATTTCTCTTTTTAAGATAAATAATAAATCGTTTATTAAACAAATAATAAATAATAAATCATTTATCAGATAAAATAATAAACACTTCTTTTATTTTAAGTATTTCCGTTCAACAAGATAAAACTTTTATCATTTATTTATTTAAAATTATCAAAATCATTTTTAATACATTATAAAAGTTATGGCCAATTATTGAGACCTCAAAAATTAGACGCTGGGACAGCTATTTTTGATTGTTCAGTCATTGGGACATTAGGGATCTATCATTATTTGTGTCTATAATTAATTTAATATTTCAGAAAATATTGTTTTTTTATACGTGTTAGACAAAAAACAGTAATACCTTTCGATTTAGTACAAATTATTTTATAATAAAATTGATTTGCATGATTGTGCATTATATTTGAAAAAGATTATCTTGCTTAAACGATCAGTTATTAGTACTTCTACTTTATGTTTTGACTTTTTTGCAAATTTTTCCAAAATGAAGCAAAAACGTGTATATCTCTACAGGACTTTTTTTTAATTTATCGATCCTCTGCACGCTCTCGAAGTTTTGTCATTTAAATTTTAAATACCTTGTATAGGGTGTGCTAAAAGTAAACAATAAATCTTTCGCACATGGGTAGAATGGATTAAACTGAAAAGAAAAGCCCTCTAACAATTTTACAATTTTTGCAATAGTTAACAAGATATTAATTGCTAAAAATGGCCAAAAATTGGTTTTCAATAATATTTTACTCAAATACTATCAACTTTACAGAAAACTGCACAAAAATTATTTATTTTCTTTTTATAGAGCTCTAAGAAGTGTTTTAGAATTTTTTCAGATTTTTTTAATACCGTATTTTCTTATGTTGGTGAAAATAAGAAAACGAAGTTTTCTAAAAGATTAAAAAAAAATTCTGAAAAAATTTTTAGAGCTCTATGAAAAAAATAAAAACAATTTTTGTATCTTGCAGTTTTCCTGTAAAGTTGATAGTATTTGAGTAAAAAATTATTAAAGAATCAATTTTTTGGACAATATTAATATCTTGTTAACTATTGCGAAAATTGCAAAATGGTAGAGAACTTTTCTTCTCAGTTTAGTCCATTCTACTCCTGTGCGGAAAATTTATCGTTACTTTTAGAACGCCCTATATAAATATGTAAGGTGAGGCATTTTAATCACTCCAAGCAAATATTTCAGAAACTAAGAGAAATACAAGAAAAAGTTTTATATGAAAGTTGTAGGTTTTTTTAGAAAGAAGATGGAAATAACGGATTTTGAATAGGGAGTATTACTAAGGTTAGGTCAAGGTCAACATGAATTTTTAAAATGGAATCCTCCATTTTTTATTTCATGTTCTTGTAGCACATCTCGAAAGCTTTCCAAAACATTACAATAAAATATTTTTTCATACTTTTCGTTAGTTATAATGTTGTGTAAGATCCTGAACAACATTCGTTAAGGTCATTGGAGATTATTTTTCTTATTCTCATTTTTATATAAAAATGAATTTTTAGTGCAAAAATGAAAAAAAGAGAAACAATTTTCAATAACGTTTATCTTAACAAATGTTATATAAGACATAATCCTGAGCAATATTAAAAAAGTTTTAGCCATCGGTCGGACACCTTGAATAATGCTAATGCCGGCGGTATTGTTTCAAACCTTATAACTCGAAAAGTATTTCATGAAAAAGTATTTTATTATAACTAATATAATTTTGGAAAGTTCTCAAGGTGTGCTACAAAATGTGCAATAAAAAATGGGAAGTTTCATTTTAAAAATTTATGTTGACTTTGACCTGACCTTAGTAGTGCCGCCTATTCAAAAACCTTTTTATCCAGCTAATCCCTGCCCCCCCTCATCATGCGGAAATAAAAAAAACACATAGCTCAGAATTTGAAGCAATTTATGAGCTTTCAAATCTCGCAAAAAAAATGTTGAGCTCGTTCCGGTTAGAAGGAATCTTAATTTAAAGGTGAGAGGCTATGAACGTCCACCCACTCTTTTTTTTTATAAGGAGGGGAAATGTTTATGCATATCCCGGGCCTCGGGGGAGAGTTTGGGGTTATGTGGGACTCGCATCCACTAAAAGCCCTCCAGGTGTCCTGCACTAGTCCTGATTCAGGGATCCCCGGGAACGCGTGCAACATACTTCCAGGGACTTCGGGGACCTACCGGTGGTAGTAACAGGCTCATACCCGCCGATATCTGATACCGGCTGCGCAGGTGCGCCATACTGCCTATATGGGCAGGGAAGAGGACACCGTCCTATGTTATAGAGACTGAGTTGGGGTCGTCGACTCCCACCTGAGCGCATGAGAACGGGAGACATCCCTGTGGGAATGATGCAGAGGGGGTGGCCGTGCGTAGCACCTAGCCACCCCCAGCCGCCGTTAGGTGGAATCGTAATCCTCTCCCCTCCCTGGTAATAGTGGGATTGTGACCGGATCTTCAGTTCGGTTACTTGAATTTCGGTCCTTTTTCTCTCTCTCCTCTAGGTTACCATGTCTTTTCACCTCCAAACACGAAGGGATTTGCGCTGTCGTCCTCTGCACCCCGCCACCGTAGTTGCGCGTGTTCCTCATGAGTCGCTGGCTTCTTCGGAGAATTCGCAAAAGATGGGTTCCGCAATAATTATTCGACTATCACTTCTTAACAAAACAACTCTATATTTAAAGATTGATTTGGTCACAATATAAATGTATCATCTTCGATAGTTGCAAATGTTTGTATATTCACTAACTCTGCATTATGCGTTCCCGCGGTTTATCTATTGGCTGATTCCCAACGTAACGCAGAGGTTTAGCCGAAAATATACCGGGTATGCGGACAGGACGCGAACTTTACCAAGTAAATGGTAGGAAGCGCGGCGGGCATCCGAGCAGTAAGAGCTATGAACCTGTAAAGGGAAGATAGCGATAAAATATAATAATTGCCTACATCCACCTAGAGATGAACAGAAACCGGGGTTATAGGAACGAAATCCATTATCGATACCTAGAACAGCAAAAGGGTGAGTGAGTACGAATCAGAACATCGATAGGGAACAGAGGTTGCGATGCGAGCACCGTAGGGAAGCGAAGCGAGGTAAGCGATTAGTGAGAGTGGGGAGCGAAGGATATAGCGTGCAGCAACGGAATGGGAGTTCTCGCCCGGCTTCAGAGTAGAAAACCTGAGATAGCTCGCGCTAGTGGTCGGAAAATAAAACGTTGTAAGGGAATATTCTTCCGGCGGCGAAACAAAGGTCGTAGTACCTAGGAAGATGCTTCAAATCGCTGAAACGTTAAGTTGCTACTCGACCACGTCTACGGAACTCTACGTTTTTGCTTTTCGTCTCCTTCGCTCTTATCTACCCGAAACGCTATTTTACTTTTATAACGATAAATTTCTTAATTTTGCGAAACATTAAATTGCTCCCTATCATCGTCCGAGAAACTCTACGTTTCTGTTTTTCCTTTATTCTATCCGCAACAATGTTTCGCATTTTCGCGGTAACTTATTCAACTTTCCTAAACGTTAAGGTTTGGTACCATCCCTTGACAGTCCTACGTTTTCGTATTGTTATCATCTCGCGTTGACTCATGCCATCGTTTCTGCCCTTCATTCTTCATAGGTCAAGTAATTGCTTATTTTACAACTAAATCTTTATATCTCCTTAGAACTCTCTTTATTTTTTGCTGAGTATTCTCGCCCATGACCGACTTTATCTTGTAACAATTATCATTATATTAATTCTAGTTCGCTTATTGCTAATCCTAACCTACAATTATACATACATATATATTAGATATAGTAAAAAGAAATCCATTATTTTTCCAATAGATGGCTTTAATAATATGTATCTCGTCTACGCGTGATACAGATTACTAAAGCCATTGGAAAAATAATAGATTTCTTTTTACTACACCTTATATATATATATATATATATATATATATCCTATTGTTATTACTCATAATAATCTTACCCATCACCTTAATTGTAATGCTTATATTAACTTATTGCTAACAACTTCATCTTACTGTCCTTATTCCTAATCTTAATCCTACACTTATCAATTTACTGTATTACCTTAACTCTATGTGTTTCTGTGCATATTTGTTCCTTAATTGTAATCCTTCACGCACACATCACCTGCACCTCCTATCCTTCAAGGCTCAGCCGGCTTCGGGTCATGCAGTCGGGAAATCCATTTGGGGCTGCAGGGTTCGGGGGCCACGACTCCCTACAGGCAAAAGGAGACGAGTAGCGGGCACTGCCCGTCCCTTCAGCCTCGCTCGTATCTTAGTAGTCGGACCGTCCATGATGTGGTTGCCCGGCCCCAGGATGTCTTCTTTCTCCTCTTCTGTTTCGCCCCCTTCTTCCTCCTTGAGAGGGAGAGGGGCATCTCCCTCTCCCCTCTCTCTTCTGGTGCCAGCGGCGGGAGCCACCGAGGGAGCCAACCGACGACGTCGGCAGCACCGTTGCAAGCCGTAATCCAGAATCTCACTATTACCACCGCCGTCTCCTCCTGGTGAAGGAGCGTCGCGGAGTGCTCTCTCCCTCTCTCTCTCTCTTTCTCTCTTTCTCTCGGCCTTCTCCTTCCGCAGTATGATCTGCTCACAGAAGGAGGAGACCTTCCAACCGCTTTCCAAGAGCTCTTCCTGTCGATAGTCTTGACCACGGTCGACAGGGAGAGATCTCCTCCTATTTCATTTGTTAGGACTTCGTGCTCCACGTTGGGCAGTGTTCCAGAGTGCGCGAAGCCCTGACTCGCCTCGCAGTAGTAATACTACGTCGTCGATTTCTTCTCAATTCGTCACAGAAACTCACTAAAACGTGGCCGGTGAGCACCTGTGTGTTCATCCTGAAGGAAAGTCCGCCCCATTCCTTGCCCACCCATTGGTTCAGGCAAGGAAGGACAGCTTCCAGGACTCAGACACTGGTGTCTGACGGGTCATCCTCCAGGATGACCGCTGCCACTCCCGGAAGACCCGCCTGCGAGCCTTATACGGTCGACAGCCCCGGGAATCACGGTGCCCTCCCTGAGTTTAATAGGTTTCTGCCAGGATGTCCGCAGGGGGGACGCCCACCATCGCCGCCACATAGGACACGGTTCTATAGGTCCTTGTGACACAAAAAGCCAGCTGTGTCTGCACAGTGCGGCTCTAATGTAGCGGCTGGCCAGAGCCTCGCCACTCCACACGGGGGAGTTCCGTAAAAAGCCCCCGACAGGACAACGCCCATGTAGGCTTTCCGGTGTTCGGACTTCGAAGGTTGGGCATCAGGCCGAACAATGTACCTGCCCGCCTGTCCAATCGGGGAGTTATGTTATCGAAATGATCGCAGAAGCTCCACCGACCATCCAGGGTGAGGCCTAGGTATTTCAAATCGGGCTCAACCTGAATGCGGACTATCTCCACCATGATCTGGGCTCTCGAAAGGGGGGACACCCTGGGATCCATCGTGGAGGAACATAGCCTCCTTCTTCCCAGAGGCCATAATTACTACAAGTGACCCTCAGACCTAAATCTCGGATTACATCGACGATGCAGGCCACCGCGTGGTTCGCGTTCGCCATTGTTCTTCCCCAGCTACAAGTGCGCGTAGCAGACAGTCTAACAGCCGGGGAGCAAGGCCGCACGGAGAACGGTGTATGCGACGTTCCATAATAGGCGGCCCCTGGGGAATGCCACATTACTCTCCGCTGCTGGAGTCCCTTTTTGTCGTGTAGCTCCAGCGTCCTGTCCCGGAAATAGTCTCTCATAGTATCCACCAGGTAGAGAGGCAAGAGATGGTATTCGCTCAGTACCCCCATTACTCGGCTCCACGGGATACTATTGAAGGCGTTGGTTATGTCCAATGAGTGCCAACGCCCTCCTTCCCTTCGCGGTCAGCTGCTCCGAGAGGAAGCGGACTTGTTTAATTGCATCTATCGTCAATTTTCCCTCCTGGACGCCGTACTGACCGATGGATAAATCGGGACCATCCTGAGATAGGTGCCGAATGATGCGGCCAGCGATTACTCGCTCAAATAGTTTGTCGACATCATTCAGCAGGCATATGAGTCTATAGGGAGGGATTCTCCGCTGACTTGCTCTCCTTTCTAAGAAGGACAAGCTTGGCTTTCTTCCACAACATAGGCTTGGACCCCCTTCACTTTTTTGACTGCATTGCAGTTCTTGTCAATGTGGTGTTCCGCAGGTCTGCCCAGTTCTTTACAAGCCGAGCATTGGAGCTTGGCCTGCTGGCACTTCCTCGCCCTGGCCGATTCCGTCGCATCTATAGCAGCAGCCAAATCGACCCACTTATCTCGTGCATTTGCTTTGCACGTGCCCAGCCACCAAACACCTGTAACACTGCAAACCCCTCGCGGGGAGTAGTGTCGCTCGGCTGGACCAGCCGATCATAAGGCAAGGGATTGCCAGCGCCTTTTTCCATTAGTCTTAGACGGCCGAGATACTTTGACATTATCCTGGAAGCGAAGACCTCTCGGATCTTGACTGCCAACTTATCGGCCTCCGCTCCATTGTCCTTTCTATAGACCTCCCAGATGTGGGTCCCCGTGACGGCCCTCCTGAGTCTGAGGACATCGTCAATGTCTAGCTTAGCAAGGCTAATTTTCGACCTCGCAAATCGCACCACGTCCGCGTATGCCTCTGAATCCGCGCACGTCATCGAGACCGCAGATGTAGTGGGGGATCGGACTCTTAGGGAGATTAGGTTAATTACCCTTGTCCTTCCCTACAGAATCCGCACCTTCCCAAAACGAGAGTCCCCCGTGCAATGAGCCGAAGCTCTTGGGGATTCTCCCTTCCATGGCATGAGCCAGTCCGTAGCCAGCGTGCGGGCCGACTTGCCTGCAGGAGCACCCGCGTCGATTCTTCTGGGTGTGAGATTCCGAGGGGAATCACCCCACCCCATAGAGGGGGAGGAGAGGGCCCACGGACACTCACACCCAGTGAGGATCGAAATCCCACATCACGTACGTAGGGAGTAATGCTCTCCTTGACGGTGCCGAATGATTGAAGTCAGGCCGCCAACCTCTACCGGCATATTCTATCCTAATAAGCGCGAGATTCCCAGGAGTCTCCCCTCCAAAGAGAGAGAGACCCCCTTGTACATCGGACCCGATGTACAGGTTGCTCTTAGACCTCCCTGAGCTGCAAAGGTGAGCCAAAGGGGAGCGCCCTCACTACGACAAGGTGGTAACCCATGAGGAGAAAAAGAGATTTGGAGCAAAAGGCTCTAAGATTTCCCTGGCCCCTCCAAATTTTCGCCTAGGGGCCCGCGATCAATAGATCGCTGTACTTCGTAATCTACACAGTCCCTCAGGTTTACTGTTCTAGAGGGACTGTGATACGCGTGTCATCTCCGATTGTTTTATAATAGGGTGAGGCAGGATCCCCACTATGGCAGATGCTTGTGTTGGCAGGGGCGGCTATCTCCGCCCGCAGATACCGGCGGCAGCATTTGATTTCACGCATCCAACGAACGATCTGAGTCCCGAAGGGAGATTCACCGCCGCCAGCCGGATTTCTGCACTCTGGGTGAAAAGAGCGAAGCGAACCCTTTTTTTCCCCAGTGAGCGGCCGAAAGAAGGACACCGTATGACCAGCCTTCACCTCCTTCATTGGTCAGGCCATACCATAGATTCGGGAGTGCTCTCGCTATGCTGCAGGATCACCTCCAAGTCGCGACCGCACTTCGTATTTTTTATACGAGGTCTGTTCAAAAAGTATCGCGAATTTTGAATTTCCGCGGGTTACGTATATTCGATTTTTAATTTTTTTGTGGCGTTATGTTGATATTCATGTCTCTCACTTATGCCGACAAGTTCGGCCATTTTGAATGTTCAGTTAATTTTTGACAGCTGCTTTGCTTGCACGTGTTTTGGCTTATCTTCGATTTTTGCCTATTCCAAAAAATGGATCAAAGAATCTGTATCAAATTTTGTGTGAAAAACAAAATTAAGTGCGCGGACGCATTCCGAATGTTGATTGTGGCATATGGTGAAGCTACCTTGGACCGAAGCAACGTTTATCGGTGGTACAAAATGTTCTCAGAGGGCCGAGAAGATGTGAACGACGAAGAGCGTGCCGGACGCCTGAGCACGTCAATAACAAAACATTGATGAAGTGAAGAAAATAGTATTGGCCAATCGTCGAATCACCGTTAGAGAAGTTGCTGAGGACCTAAACATATCGATTGGCTCATGCCATTCGATTTTTACCAATGATTTGGGCATGAGACGGGTCGCCGCGAAATTGGCTTTTGCACCATGATAACGCCCCTGCTCACACATCGTTGCTTGTGCGCGAATTTTTGACCAAAAACAACACACTAATGATGCCGCAGCCACCGTATTCCCCAGATCTGGCCCCCTGTGACTTTTTCTTGTTCCCGAAACTGAAGAGGCCCATGAAAGGACAACGCTACGCTACGATTGAGGAGATAAAGACGGCATCGTAGGAGGAGCTGAACAAGATCACAAAAAATGATTTTTTGAAGTGCTTCGAGGATTGGAAAAAACGCTGGCACAATGTATAATATCTGATGGGGATTACTTTGAAGGGGACAAAATAGATATTCATGAATAAATAAATAATTTTTGAAAATTCGCAATAGTTTTTGAACAGACCTCGTACAGGGGAAAGGACCCCTGTTCACGAATACTTCCGGGACCCAGACTTTCTTCCCGTGTCATTTGGATATTATCCAGGGGAAGGCAATATCCCTGTTCGATGGTGTGTGGCATCAGCAGGACGCCCTTTAAAATTAATAATAAGAAATTGCTCTTAGGCTCAGGATTAAGAATGAGAAATTACAAACTAATACAAAATTAATAAGGTTTTTATAAATTCCTTTAATTGAACAATTTAAAAATATATGATAATAACATAAAGTACTATAGGAGTAGTCAATGCTGGTTATCAATTAGCGCAATTCTTCTTAATATTAAATATATAAACCTTGACCTTAAATGTTTCCATTCATAGTTTGAGTCTTCATCAGCAATCTTTTCCCCGGATTATTGCATTACAAAACAATAATATTAACAGAGTTAGAAAGCTGAGTGCCAATAAGAACTCAAGCTAAAATTATATAAATGATTAAAATATCGTACATAGTGCGACAAATATGTTCCCGGCCTGAAAATCATAATTGAAACAACAATATGCATATTTTTTGGTTTTATTATTCAAAATATTCTCCTCTGGCTTCAATACACTTGTTATAGCGATTCAATAGTGATTCAAATGCATGTTCTAGCTCAGTTTGCGGAATTGCCTCTAGTGCCTGTGTAGAAGCTGATTGGATGATCGGAATGTCATCAAAAAAGGGTCCTCTCAATTTCAATTTCAATTTTGGGAATAATGAGAAGTCGCAGGGGACCAAATCAGGTGAATACGGTGGATGGTTTAACACAGAGATACGATTTCGAGCCAAACATTGACGGACAATCAATGAAGTGTGACTCGATGCATTATCAACAAAGACCAATTTTCTGGATCACGATATTCAGGGCGAATATGATGAATTCTGTCCATCAATCGCTTAAAACTTCGAGATAATATGCACCAGTAATTGTTTGGCCAGTTGGAACAAACTCTTTGTGAATAATACCTTTACTATCAAAGAATGTGATGATTGTCTTGATTTTTGATGGAACTTTTCGTACTTTTTTTGCTTGTGGTGAATTTTTTGACTTTCATTCCGCACTTTGACGCTTAGTTTCTGGATCATATTGAAAGCACCATGTTTCATCACCCGTAACAATTGATTTTAGGAAGTTTGGATTATTTATTTTCTGCAGCTGCAACGATGTCTCTGGAATAATTGATTCTCGCTGATTTTTGATCGCTTCTTAATGTGTGTGGAACAAACTTCGCACAAACCTTCGTTTTACCCAAATCTTCATGTAATATGGTTCGAATCGTTTCTCTACTGATATTTAAAGCCTCCTCCATCATTTTTAGTGATGCATTGCGATCGTTTGTAACAAAATCACGTACTTTTTCGATCATTTCGGGTGTTCGAACCAAAATTGGTCGCCCTGATTTTTTGTCATCTTCAAGGGTCTCTCTGTCTTTCAAAAAACGCTTATGCCACTCAAAAACAGCTATACGACCTAGACATTGACTGCCGTAAATTTGTTGCATCGGAATGTTTCTGATGCACTTTTACCAAGTTTTGCGTTAAATTTAATCACTACTCTTTGTTCCATATTAAAATTTCTACCTCGACCAAAATCTTGTTTAACATGAACTGTCATATCTTCGTTATATGTCAACCAAAATGAATGAAACTTTGACAGATGATAGCAAAATGCTCAACCTTTAAAATGTATGTTTGAACTCACAGATATCGCCACTGGTTGTTGAGATGTGGTTCATGTCCGGGAACATATTTGTCGCACTGTGTACGAGGGCAAGGTGAAAAGTAACCGACCTCAACATGAAACATGAACATGAACGCAGTTTTCAGTTAAGTACCAAGTGTTATATATCAAATTACTCGCATTGAAAATATCTATAATTTCTCCTTTGACCACTTTGCTAAACAATTCACAGCTAAAAAGTTATAGCCAAAAAACCATAAGAAGAAAAAAAGCAAAAAACGAAAATTTAAGAAAAAAAGTACGACTTGTTGTTGAAGATGCCGCCATCGAAGTCAAACTTTTCGGTATATATTCAAGTTTTATATATCATATTGCTCACATTAAAGGCGGCTACAATTTCTGCCTTGACCATTTTTTTCTACAGGTTAGCATAGGCTCGGTAGACTTATAAGTTGCTGCGGCAGATTTGAAAAAAAGCGCTAACATATTTTTGACTCTAACTTTTTAGCTATGAATTGTTCAGAAAAGTGGTCAAAGTATAAATTATAGATATTTTTAATATGAGTAATTTGATATATAACACTTGGTACTTAACTAAAAACTTTGTACATAGTTCATGTTTTCATGTTGAGGTCGGTTACTTTTCACCTTGCCCTCGTATGTATAAATTTGAAAATTAATAATCATCTCATCTCACACAATCGATGCCTCAACACTGAACAATAAATATGTCGTATGCAACATTTTGTACATCGTTAATAAGTTAAAAATTGTCGAAATTTAAAAATACTAACTGAGAGAACAATTTGTGTCTTGTCATTTCGACCGTCGGTTGAATAATGATTGTTAAACAAGTAACATAGCGGTTAATTTGAAGACAAACAAATTATAGTTTATGACATGTATTATATTACGAACAATCTTACAGTTTATTGAGAATCTGAATGATTTAAAGCAACGATATCATGTTGTAAATTTGGTAAGTTTGGTTGTTGTAAACCTTTGGTCTGTCGATTAATGTGCATCATTTCCGATATCAACCGTTTGTCAGGAGACGTGGTAGTGCCTCCAGCCTTAAACTGATACATAAAGAAATAATAACATAAAGACATAAGGATATAAAGACACTGTAAGTCTCTTATCAAAGTCACCAAAGTCCATTCTTTGGGAGTACAGAACTACTAAAATATAAAAAATTTTGAATCGCATGTAACATAAAAGGCGGCATCGCCACGAGTAATTTCAAAAGCCAAAAGAAATAAAAATCGGTCAAGCCATTCTGGATATACATCGAAAAGTGATGATTTTCGTGAAAAATGAAGTAACGTCTTCTTTTTTTTTCTTCTTCTCCTTCTCTGTCCGCAATCACATGCATCTTTCTTCTCTCTTATATTTCACTCACATCTCCCCCAACTTCGACCAACTCCACCCTTCTCCTACCCTCCTCATCACTCATCCCCACCATCCATATCTTTTTCGTCCCATCTCACTCTCTTTCGTCCTTTCTCACTTTCGTCTGCTAAAAGTGTCCGATGGTCACTTAGGGTCGTAACAATGTGAGTCAAAGTCGTATTAATCTTTTTGTATAACTTCGTAACGCGTGATGGATGACTGCTACAACCTTTCGAACGTTGTTCGATGTGCCGACCTTTATAATGTGTGGAAGGGTCAGGGTCATCGGAAGTGAATGGTCCATTTTAATTTTAATAGCTTTTCAATGGACAACGGTCGCCTGTTTTTAATTTTTTTGGATAACTTTGTAATGCATGATGGATAATTGCTACAATTTTTCGAAGATTTCGGTGTGATGATCTTCATAATGTGTGAGAGGGTCAAGGTCATCGGAGAATTGTCTTTCGATGGTCACTAAGGGTCATTATCTTGACTATATATGTCACGGTCAGCGTCATCGGAGTTGAATTCCCTATTTCATTTTTAATAACTTCTTAACATGAGATGGGTGACTGCTTAACCTTCCGAAAGAAATACAGTGGGAAGATAACTGTCATATGTCGAAGATCTATGTTAATAAGTAATAATTCTAGATTGAGAAAAGGAAATGTACAGACTAGTGGATGTGTACTGATGGTCATTATCGCAACCTGTTATAAAGCTGACATTACGTTCCAGTTGATGTAGCGCATGTTATTATGAATATACTTAGAATAAAGAATGGACTCTTCCATCACTCGTTCTTGTGAGAACGCAACCATATTTCTCTCGTCTCTTCGATTTCAACACAATCTTTAATATTTATTTTGATTGCAACAGAATGAATTTTTAATATTATGTGAATATACTTTTTTTGATTGCGAGGAGGAGAAAAATCTTTATATAGCCCCTTATCCAGGATGCTCCCGAAGGAGAACCTTACTGGATGAGGAGAAGAGAAGCCCAGAAGCCGGTCTCCTGATTGTGTAGGATTCGATGAGTCTGCGTCCCTCCTATAAGGACAGTGGACGTCATCACCTACCTGCTAAAAAACTTCCTCTATTCAGCACCTCCGCAAGATCACATTGGGCACACTTCGGAACTGCCTACCCGGAATTTCATCAGGTTGCAACCAAGTCGTGGAGTACGCTCCCTCCATGGTCCGATATACAACTTAAAGCTAGAATCTTATCCTATATTATATTAAATATTATCCTAAATATGTATATTCTATATACATTTTTACATATGATTGTCGTCAGACCTAGACAGGCCTGAGCTAAAAGAGCCCTTTGCCTTCTCAGGGCCTGACGCTCCCACTCAGCCCGTTCTTTCTTGTGCATGACAACGTAGAAATCCGTGAGGGCCGTCCAACACGCAGCGGAGCACATAGTCGCTCTGATAATGGAGCCGTATGTCCTGTCAAGGACATTGAGCCCCAATCGCTCAAAAAGTGGCATCCTCTCCGCGGCCCAAGATGGATAAAACAATAGCATCGTATCCGCAATCGTATGACAATGCGCACAAATCGGTAATGTATTACGTTATATCTCAAAAAGGTAGGCTTCAAAGCACCCATGATCCATTAAAATCAGGATCATGCGAATTGTATGAATATATTGAAAATAAAGAATGGGGGAGGGGGGCCCTCCATCGCCCACTCTCGTGAAAAAGCAATCATATTTTAATATTGTTCTGTTTTACATAATTGTTCCGTTTCACGTGTGAGTATCAGATTAAGACATCCTCCAGAATGCTATGCAAATCCTAATGTGTACATTGCAACGATAAGCACTTTATCGTCTCATTTTCCTTTCGTGAGGAATATTCGAAGAAATGTCTAGACAATTATAAAAAGTTTCATCAGTTGTTTTCGGCTTTGAGATTCGTCAATATGATAAATTGCTTGAAATTTTCAATGATATAAAGAATAAAGCAAGATATTATCCAAGAAATTTAACGAATGTTAGTTTGGACAAGGAAATGATTTTCTCGCAAAATTACGAAACGCTTAAAGTTATGAAAAAGCGATTGTTGGATCTACCATGTCTCCCTTGTATCTCATCCGAAAAATTATGTGTGAGTAGAGACGTTTCTAAGCTTGAAAAGTTGAGGAAAACAGTGGACGGACCTTTTTGGAAAGACCTGATTGTCTACGTAACACAATACTGATATTGGATTCATTTGTAAGCTTTGTTTGAGCAAATTTCACAAAGGCCTGTTGCCTTCTGCTTGCATTTTGAATAATCTTGCCGTAAAACTATTATTAGATGTTTTATCGGATTTCAATGATTACAAAGAAATGTTAATTAAGAAAGTGAGCAGCTTCGAAGTAGTGCAAACGATGGGTTGTGTTTCGAATAAACATATGCCGCACAGACAAATGATCCGCAAAGTAAAAAATAGAACATTTCATTTGCCTCTGCCTTTACAAGAAACATTGGATAAGATCCTCCGGAAGATCCTATAATTGAATCGCGAGTTGCACATCCTCGTTCGAGGTATACCCAAAAGGTCTAAAGTTATTTGGGAAAATTTGGTAGATATTAATAAAATATATAAGGCTTTACAATAGTCGAAAGACCATAATCCTCAATACTCGAAAATTCGTCTTCGAGCGTCGTTTAACGATCTTATGAATAATAAGTTGCAAGAAACAGAATCGGATCATCGGTGACGGAAGCGACAGTGAAATAGACGAGGTGCTTGAGAACACTGTACAGCACAACAAAGATAATAATGATCAAACCGTTTTAAAACGTAACGCTTTAACGTAACGCTTTCCTCACGCAAATCACTAAAGATTCAGGTATTAATGATTAGTATACAATATATCCAATGCACGCGAAAAGAATCGAAACGAATCTGCATTCTTTATCAAATGTTGAAAATTGAAGATATTCCAATGAATAATCGTTATAATAAATATCTGGATGTCATGTGTTTCCCTGATTTATATCCTGAAGGTGTCAATGGATAACGTTGAAGATAGAAACTTTGCATTGCCAGATTATTTATTTGTCAAAACGTGATTGATGTAGAAACACAGTAGCTTCAGGTTGAATCTATAGTATCTGTTCTTTCTTCTCAATGATGCTAATTACCGACAATTGAAAAATGGTGTCTATTATACTATGATGATTGCTAACCCACGAGAAAAATACACTGCTGGTAGATACTTGAATGAATTGAAAGACGAACAATTGGAATCGAATTGAATGAGTATTTTTGCAAAATTAGATCAAGAGAAATACGGATCAATTTTGGCGACAATCGTCCAATAATGTCAAATGCATGATTTTGCATTATGGTCCGGCGATGTAGTTTTTAACTTTGAGTTCTAATGAATGGAAATGGTTCGATTTGAATATTTACGAGACATGAATCCTGATAAACAGAAGTTTAGCGAATCAATCTCATATGATCCTGTAAGTACATTCAGATTCATGTGTATAAAATTTAAAGTCACGATTGATTTTATTTGTTCATCCGATAACTCAATAGGAGAGGTCATTCATTATTGTTGATTGTATGCCGTTAGTCCCACTATATATATATCACGTGTTCTTGTTTTTATTATATCTGTTACCAGACAGATGGCGTGAGCACCCTTCTCGTACTAACCTTACCTTTTGTTTCTTTATTATTGTTCGCACGCGCCGAAAACCAAGCTCTGTATTTTGTTTTGTTATTCAGCAATAAAAATCCCAATAGGTTATGAGCCCAGGAGTGTGAACGGCTATAATAATAAATAGGAAAAAGGAGAGTGATAGTGTGTGCAAGGAAGACAGAGGTCCAAGTAACATCGCTTGAATCTGCAAGGATGGAAATAAACTTGAAGTCTGTTACGCAACTGAACTCAAGCAGTTACGTTCGTTGGCGTTTTGAAATTCAGGCTCATCTCGAAGCAAACGATGTGTTTGATGTGGCTGATGGATCGAGAGAGCAACCAACAGATGCCACACTGGCTGATTGGAAAAAGAAGGACGCCTTGGCGAGGTCTTTGTTAAGTAAATCTTTCGATGATGCACATTTTAATTTGGTGGTCGCCTGTAAATCATCCACTGATATGTGGAAGACTCTCGTGGGACATTATGATGAGGTTTCAAACACGACGAAGCTAGCTACATTGGAAGCATACAACGACTATCACTGGAAAAACGATATGACTGTGACGTCGTATATTTCAGGGCTTATGCTCATTGAAAATAAGCTCAAGGCGCAAAAATTAAACATCGAAAAGGAAATGATTATTACAAAAATTGTTCGTGGTCTACCGCAAAAATTTGATAACTTCAAGCAAGTATGGCGGATTTGTCCTACGAAGGACATTACGGTGGAACAATTACAAGCAAAATTGTTAGATGTCGAACGTGACGTTAACGTGACGTCATCCGGAAATCATGGTGTAGCGTTATCTGGTCAGAAAGATCAGAAAGACCGAGAAGTTTTCAAAGATAAGAAGAAAGCAGGCTGGAAAAAGGACCGAAAGAAGCTACAATGTCACAACTGCAAAGGTTTTGGACATTTTGCTCGTGACTGCCCATCCGAGAAGAAAGACACGAGCTCAGAAGGACGTTCGTCTAGCAATCGTGTGGCAATGCCAGCAAAACAACAATTAGGAGATATTGATGAGTGGATCGGTGATTCAGGTGCGTACAGCCATATTACTCGTAATAGTGATTGGTTTGTAGAATCAAAGGCATTGAATCCTCCGGAAGAAGTGAAAATAGGGGATGGCAGGATTCTAATGGCGACGGCTATTGGCAAAATAAATGTAACAGTCCATAACGGTAAAGAGTGGGTACCGAGATGTCTCAAGGATGTAAGGTTAGTTCCTGATTTTGGATCATTCAATCTTTTCTCTATTGTAGCCACGACCGACCTTGGTTACGAAACACTTTTTAGTAAGTCAGAGGTTGTTGTAAAGAATTCAAAAGGCGAGGTGATTGTCCGTGGTATTAAAAAAGGACACTCGACGTATCGAATGCTGATCAAAGTCGAGAAACCAGCTAAGGTTTGCACGGCTCAGAAGGAGATCTCCGCATCATGGGAAACCTGGCACCGTCGACTTGGACATGCAGGAAAAAACAAGGTCAAAGCTCTATTGGAATCTAAAGGATATTGTGCAACTGGAAAAGAAGATTTCTTCTGCGAAGCCTGTATTTTTGGAAAAATGACCAAAGGACCATACAAGGAAATCGTTAATAAGGATTTCAAACCAGGTGCAAAAATTCACTGCGACCTTAGTGGAAAGGTTTCAATTGAATCGGCAGGTGGTTGCAAATATTTTGCTGTTTTTGTTGACGAGAGCTCAGGATACAAGAAAGTTGCCATGCTGAAAAAGAAGGAACTTGTCGAAGAATTCAAGAAAGTGATTCAGGAAGTCAAGGAAGAGACGGGTCATCCAATTGAGATTTTGCGGACTGATCAAGGCACTGAATTCATTGGTACATCATTTCAAGATCTTCTGAAAGAATATAAAATCAAGCATGAGATGAGTGTTGAGTATACACCACAGTCGAACGGTATGGCCGAACGTGCCATTCGATCTCTTACAGAAAAGGCTCGATCTCTACTTGCAGATGCAAACTTGCCAAAGTTTATGTGGGCCGAGTGTGTCTCGACTGCTTGTTATCTGTCCAATCTCGTCGCCACTCGTGATCTAAAGAAGACATCGTATGAACTCTGGCATGGGAAGGAGCCGTCCATTGAACATCTGCGTGCATTCGGTTGTGATGTTTTTGTGCACATCCCAAAACCGAAGCGAAATAAGTTCGACAAGAAAGCTCGAAAAGGTCAGCTGATAGGTTACGGACCGAGTACGAAGCTGTATCGAGTTTACTTTCAGGATCTTCAAGATGTTCGCATCGCACGTGATGTAAAATTCAATGAAGGAAAGCAAAATTCTTTCTATGTAGAAGACGAGATAAAATCATTATCCAATGACGAAACTTATGAAATCAAAGAAAATGATTCTACTGAGATTGTAAATGAGATCGTTAAAGTATCTACTCATCCGAAGTCAACAAATGTACGCAAACCCAGTGGACCTTTAACCATGAAGCTCCGAAGTCGTAGCATCATCAGTGAGGATGTTCTTGACGAAGAGCAACAAGGAGGGCATGAAGTCCTGATGGCGTTAAACATGGAAGAACCCAAGACAGCAAGAGAGGCTCTTGAGGGTAAGGACTCCACCGGATGGCAAATGGCTATGCAAGATGAACTCGATTCCTTCGCGAAAAATGATGTGGTTGAGACATGTGTCTTACCATCGGGAAAGAATGTTATTGACACAGGCTGGGTATTGAAGATCAAACGATATCCAAATGGTGAAATCAACAAGCTAAAGGCTAGAATTATTTGCCGTGGATACAGTCAAAAACGCGGGATTGATTTTACCGAGACATTCGCACCTGTAGTTCGTATGGATTCAATTAGAATTTTGTTAGCTATTGCAGCTCATGAGAAGCTGGTGATCAAGCAATGCGATGTCAAGTCGGCATTTCTCTACGGAGACATCGAGGAAGAAATTTATGTGCGACCTCCTGATGCAGTAGACATTGATGATGGAAAAGTTTGGAAATTAAAAAAAAAATCGCTCTATGGTCTGAAGCAGTCACCTCGGAATTGGAACAAGAAATTTAATAAGCTTGTCACAACCTTCGGTTTGATTCGTTCTATAGCTGATCCTTGCATATATTATGGAAATGGTCAGAAGGGGCGTTTGTTGTTGGCAATATATGTAGACGACATCCTCGTTGCTGGACAACCAGAAAACGTTGTGACTGAATTGCTAGATTTCATGAAGGCTGCGTTCGAGATAAAGATCGAAGAGCCAACCTGTTTCCTAGGTTTGGAACTAAATGTTGACCGAAGATCAGGACGTATTCGCGTAAATCAACAGGGATATATTCGTAATATGCTCGCTCGTTTTGGAATGGAAAATTGTAACAAAGCCCATACTCCGGGAGAAGTTCAAATTAGGAAACATCAACTAACGGACGATGAAACATTTGGAGTTCCATTCCCTTATCGACAGGCTATTGGATGTTTACTATATGCAGCGACGCATACGAGACCAGATATCTCGTTTCAGGTTAATCATGCTGCTCGCGCTGTTGAAGCACCAACACCGTATAACGTGAAGGAAGTGAAAAGAATTTTCCGTTACTTAAAAGGCACAATGTCAGTAGGAATTCAGTTTGGTGAAGGTAAAAACGAAGTTGTTGGATATTGTGATTCAGACTATGCAGGATGTCCGGACACTGCTAAAAGTACTTATGGACATGTGTTCGTATTAAACGGTGGACCAATATCCTGGGAATCACGGAAGAGCACGATTGTCGCTGACTCCACAACTGTTGCTGAACTGCAGGCTGCTTATGAAGCATCGAAACAAGCCATATGGATTAAAGATCTCTTGGAAGAACTCATAACGTCTTCTGAGAAACCAATAATAATCTATTGCGACAATGAAGCGGCTGTTAAGCTGTCAAAATCCGAGGAAATAAAGAAGAAAACCAAGCACGTCAATGTTCGCTTTAATTTTCTACGACAGACTGTTGGAGACAACAATGTAGAAGTTAAACATATTGCGGGCACAGAGAACCCAGCGGACATGCTAACGAAGCCTCTACCCCATGCAAAGCTGCTCCATTGCTGTAATCTTCTTTTTATCGAGTGAGACTACGTCAAGAGGGGGTGTTGATTGTATGCCGTTAGTCCCACTATATATATATCACGTGTTCTTGTTTTTATTATATCTGTTACCAGACAGATGGCGTGAGCACCCTTCTCGTACTAACCTTACCTTTTGTTTCTTTATTATTGTTCGCACGCGCCGAAAACCAAGCTCTGTATTTTGTTTTGTTATTCAGCAATAAAAATCCCAATAATTATTTCTGGCGATTGGAATATCAAAGTAGAGGTATTCAGCACGTGCATTATATGATTTGGATAAAAGATGCTCCAGTGCTAAAATAATCGCTGGATGAAGAAGTTGTTGCGTTTATTCGAAAATACGTAACGTGCGAAATTCTAAATGAAAACGTTTCGCCAACGTTGTACGAAACAGTTATAAGTGATCAGAATTATAAATATAATTCGTATTACGTACGAAAAAAACTGAAACGAATATTTACAGAAAGTGTCGCTTCGATTTTCCTCGGCCAGTTACTGACAATTTCGTTTTAAGAGACGTTATCACTTCGATAGTGGATAGAAAAATTTTACGCAGTAAGAGTAGATTGTACGATCTTCCTCGCAAGAAGTCGGAAAGATTTATCAATGATTAAAATTCGGCTATCAAATTAGCTTGAGAGAGTAATATGGACATATAATTTATTGGAGAAAAATCAGAGTTTTTAAACTCGTACTTAACAAAATACACGATAAAGTCAGAGAAATGCAATATAGACTTTGCAATAATAAATTCCAATAACACCTTAGTATCGAAACTGTAAAATTTTGTGATGCGTTCGTTGAATAACAGAGAATGCGATGCTTTAGAAGCTGCAGACACACTGCTAGGGAATTCTTTGTATGGTAGTGATACCATTGTCATGGATTGACGTTAATGAGATAAAAAACAGAAAAGTTAAATCATTTAATGAAATTAAATTTTTTTTCGATGAAAATTCTACGAATATTTATTGTTCGTCGCTCATCGATGATTATTATCCAAGCAGACCTAAGGAATTAGAATCATTGAATTTGTACGATTTTGCCAGATTTTGGGAAATTACAAGACAGATGACAAAAAATGTCAAAATCGAATATTACAAACTTGTCAGGTTTATTTAAAAAAAAACAAAAAATGTGTTATTTAATTAACTATCATCAATTTAATGTAAAAACTGAATCCGAAAAATACTTTTACTCGTTGCTTCTTTTGTTTAAACCGATTTGAGTGAAATCAAAGGTGCATACGAGATTGATGCGGATGCTTTCAAGAATTCAGCATCTGCTTTGACGAAGGCGATGAAATATCACGAAAGGCTCGAAGAAATACAGTTAGCTTTTAAACGCATTGCTGAATTAATCGAGAAGCACAAAAATGATCTGAAAACAGCAGATAGAGATAAATTCGATGACAATGAATTGGATTGCAATTCGACGACATGATGAAAGATCTGATAGATTTTGATAAGATCATCCTGATTGATTTATCGCAAATGATGTCGCGATTGAACGAAGACCAGAAGAAAGTCTTCGATAGAGTATGTCAAGTTTTACAAAATAAAAATCAGATTATGTGACTGTACGTAAGTGGCGATGGTGATACAGGAAAAAGTTTTCTTATTGAAACGATTAAATATTGGATCAGAATACATTTAAAAAAAGTGATTGCCTTTCCACGGGTATTCAATATCAATGATTTGACGATCTACAGATCGTCGTTTCAACTACCCGTCACTCATGAATTTACGTAAAATATATGCACTTGTCAGACATGATTTTGAAAACTTTGAGAGACAAATTAAACACTGTCGAATTATTTATAATCGATAAAGTATTCATGATTTATTGATGTATTGATGAATGTGATATTGATGTATTGATATTTATCAATCTACGATTATGTGAAATCTTTGATACAGATACAAATGATGATTTCTTTGGCAGAAAACACATTCTTCTCTTTGGAGACTTGTTGCCTGTACTTTCCCCTGTAAAAGAACAATCTCCGTTTGTGAAAATGTCGATCAGAAATTCACAAGTATTTAAGTACCATGGATGAATCTGATTTGTGGAGATTGTTCGATTACGACGTACTCTGATTAATATGCGACAAAGATGCGACAACATATAATATATCGTGATACATTTTTTAGAATACGAATAGGTTTGGTAACGGATTCTGATATCAATGTTCTTCAGTAGAGAAAAATCCATTTCAAAGAAAGTAGTTGCGACGAAGGATTGAATGAACTTTGCACTTATATGATCAATTACCATTGGTTGATACAATATATTTATTACCTACGTGTTATTTGTGCAAGATTCTGAACACGGCAATGTTCGATAAGATTGACGGTGATGAAATTGTATTGATAGCTGAAAATGATATCGATTGTGTTCCAGCAATGGAAAAAAGAGTGCACAAAATTTTGGAAGACAAAGATGACATAGTTTCGGAAATAGCTGACATTGAAAGAGTAACAACGATACAAATTGGCGTTAAAGTGATGATTCGACAAAATATTGATGTAACTATGGGACTTGTCAATGGAACGATAGGCAATGTAATTGTAATTAATTGCTCTCTTGACGGAAATCCTATTGATTCCATTAAAATAGTTATTTCGGATAACAAAGAAATTACAATAACGAAAGTAGATATTAAATTCGAAGTATTTCACAAAATGGTGATACATCGGAAACAATTTCCATTGTCTCTCAATTATGGTATAACTATACACAAAAGTCAAGGAATTGTAAAAATGCAATGATAAATTTAGGAATGAGTGTGTTCAGTGATGGCTTATGTAGGTTTGTCGCGAGTATACTGGAAGGTCTATATTTGATAAATTTTAATCCGTTAAAGCAAATTCAGAAGCCATTGTAAAATATAATCGACTGAGATCTGTGTTCAAAACTATTACAAATCAATTCGTCCGAGAAGAAAGTTATGAAAATTCACGATTGTCGATGGACCATATCTAATATCATGATGTACAAAATTATGGTTGCGAGGAACTAGAAAGTATAATTACATGGAAAATAAGGTCTCTGCAATGACGATCATGTTTCATGTTACACTAATGCAATGTACGTTTTATTGTGTACACAGGCAACAAATACTGAAAAATAAAGTATCGAATGCATTGACTAATGCTAGCTGAGCGTAAGTGTTGCAATATTCTAGCTGTTAGAAGATCTGTCGGAGAATGTTTCGAAGAACGAACATAACAAGATGTTTCGGAATTTTTTACGGCTCTAATGTCGACGTATTCCAAAATCAATGATGTATTAGAACTCGAATTGAACACGTAACATCTTGTTCAAATATCAAATGTAATTACAATGTAACTACGTTGGAAAAGAGTTGTTTGTAATATTACCTATACAGTCGATATTGAAAAGGAAAAAAAGTGTCACTCTGCAAACTTTGATTGATTTAGAATTTTCGAAACGATAAATGGCAATTGTAACGAATGTAAAAATACCTTTCTGAAAAAGAAAACCGTAATCGAATTGACTTTATTCGTCTTAGTAATACAGCTCAATTTATACACTTTCCTAAACGGTCCTTCTAAAAAAATTATCGACAATCGGATTAACAGCGTACCGACGAGTACTGTAATACTCACGATTAATAAAAAAAAGTACAAGGTAATAACCTCTATATTTTATGAGGGCGAAGAAATAAATCATGGTCACTACACGTGTATGTTGAGAGCAGACAAAATGCCGGAATGGTGTTACTCTAATGATTTACAAGTTAGCAAGAAGAAATGGCCCAAAGGAGCACAAGGAGCATACATGTTGTTCTTCGAGCAGAGTACATTAAGTAAGTTTGGAAATAACTTTTATATATAATGACACTTTCTTAGAATAGAATGGAATTGTTCTGGTACGTTTACGTGAACCTTAATAAACTATCGAAGTTTATAATTAAATTTTATTTTCAGAATATTGAAACAATTAATCGTCTGCTTTGGCAGACTATATAAAGGCTGCCATAAGCGCGGAAATAACACATCTGCTGCTCTGACATTGTATGTAAACTGCCGTAAGCGTTGTATTAAAACGAATACAATAAAGTTCTGGCTTGCCCTAGGTATTGATATATTACTATGAATAACAAAAATTTCTTACCGTAGTCGAAGAACTTCATGACATTCAGAGTATTATTAAGAAATGAATCTCTGTATCAAAGATCGTGGAGACGAAGAAAATGTGATTGCGTTCTCACGAGAATGGACGATGGAGGGATTTATTCTTTATTTTTAGTAGATATTCATACAACCCGTATGACCCAGATTTTAATGGGTCATGGGTGTTTTGAGGCTTATGTTTTTGAGATACAGTGTAACGCGTTGCGAATTTGTGTACATTGTCGTGCGACTGGCGATCCACACGCTGTTGTTTTGCATTTTGTGCCGCGGAGAGAATGTCATTTTTTGAGCGGTTGGGGCTCGATGACAGGACATACGGTTCCATTGTCAGAGCGGCTATGTGCTCCACTGCTTGTTGGATGACCCTCGCGGATTTCTACGAAGCCGTCATGCGCAAGAAGGAGCGGGCCGAGTGGGAGAGTCAGACTCTGAAGAGGCAACGGACTCTTTTAGCTCGAGCCTATATGAAGTCTGATGACAATCATGTTTAAAAATGTATATAATTTACATATTTAAGATAGTATTTGATATAATATAGGATAGGATTCTTTAAGTAGTATACCGTATCAGAGGTGGGAGCGTATACTTCACGACTTGAGTGCCTGATGAAATGCTGCCGGGTAGGCGGTTCCGAGATGCCTAATATGGTCTTGCGGATGTGCTGAATATGGGGAGTTTTTTAACAGGCGTTGATGTCCACTGTCCGTTCTTATAGGAAGGACGCAGACTCATCGAATCCTGCACAAGGTCGGGAGACCGGTTTCTAGGTGTCTTTCTCTCATCCGGTTAGGTTCTTCTTCGGGAGCATCTCGGATGAGGGGCTATGTAAAAATTTTTGTCCTCGTAGACAAAAAAACCTATATACAGACAATATTAAAAATACATTCTGCTGCAATCAAAATAAATATTAAAGGTTGTATTAAAATCGGAGAGACGAAGAAAATATGGTTGCGTCCTCACGAGAATGGGTGATGGAGGAACCCATTCTTTATTTTAAGTATATTCATAAAATATTAAAAATTCATTCTGTTGCAATTGAAATAAATATGTAATGTATGGTCAATATTTATTACAATTATAAGTTACATACATACCATTAAACATAATATATATGCATATGATATATATTTATGTGTATATACTATATGTTTCAATTTTTTTTAATCATATTGCATGAATTATAGCTTATAGAAGATTACATGATAAGAGTCGAAAATATATATTATACATTTGTGATATTTGCATTAGAAAGCTGTCCCGTATATCTGTACTCTGAAAAGTAGGTAATATATCCCTAAAAATTTATTAAAATGAAAAGATCAAGCCATGTTCAAAAACAGATCTTCAAAAATGTATACCTTTCCAAATTTAAATGATTATCTAACAATATATATTACCATGAAATATAACTGATATATTATTCAAGGTCCCAGTTCAAAGTGAACATACATCAAGTGTATCCTAAAAAATTTAAACCTTTAAGAATTTAAATGATTATCTGATAATATATTACCATTAAGTGATAGATATATTAAATATCAAAGGTGCCAGTTCAAAGTGAATATACATAAAGTGTATATATTATTTAAATTTAATATAATATTAGGTGTTGGAATTAATTCGTAGCGTTTTTTAATGAAAGAATGTTATTTATTTCACATGAGCATTAAAAAATACATTAATGAAAGTACTTCCCATCACTTGTAAAACGCTACGAATTAATTCCAACACCTAATATATTATCATGAAAAATAACTCATACGTTATTGAAGGTACGAGTTCAAAACGAACATACATACATACAATTAAAACAGATTATTATCTCATTCTAGAAAATAAGTGCGATATATTATTCTTAGTGCACAAAACATAAAAGTTTATTGAGATTTGATTTGAAATTTATACTAGTCCATATAATGAAAAATAATTGCTCGTAATTCCAAAATACCAATTTGTTAATAACTCGGAAAAAGAACATGGCGGCCTGCTTTTAAAAAACTTTCGATGGATGAAATATTGAAATAAAAGAGTTATGAAAATGATTCAGATTAAAAGTCTACAATTTTTTTAGTAAAATTTGGAATTTTCGTATCAACTTCCGATTTTGAGTTTATATCATAGTTTCAGCGAATGATTTATTGATCAAAAAACATTGCTTTATTGTCTGAAAAGGAACAAATATTAAATAAACCCAAAATTCATATATATAATGTTCTCGGGTCAAGTACAAAGAAGCTATATGGTTTTACTGATTATTTGATGTAATATATATTCACTTTGTTACAGAGCTTTTGAAAATACCGTTCAAATGTAATACTTTTTGTATTTCAAATACACACAGAATGGATTAAAAGTTGTAAACAAATGCGATTTACATCATTCGAAAGAGCGAATCTTTACCTTTAATTTGCTTTTTTACGAAGCTCCGTATTCAACACTGAAGCAAAAAGGTCATTTTTGCAAAATGACCTTCAACGTTGAATAAAAAAATCAGATTCGCTCTTTCGAATGATGTAAATCGCATTTGTGTTCCACTCCGTGGAACTCCGCAAATTTCATAAAAAGTTTTGAGATCTGATATATCTTCATTTATGTTTGTGTAACTTCTGAGAATGAAATCTTCATGAGATCGTTTTATAAAACAGCGATTTGAAAAGTAGAAGTTTCAACCTGTAAAATGTTTTTTTAAATATCCCGATACGACGATTTTTAACAAAGTTATTCTCTCTTGAAGTCTGCCTATTTTTGTAGAGTGAAACAGGTGTTGCGTTAATTTTGTTGGCCGGTATATTAAGTAGAGTTGTGCCTTCATTCCACCCATCCTCTCGATTACTCTATAAAATCTTGGACATTATTTCTAAGTGGAACTGAGAAACTGATCAAAGTTTTTTAAAAGCAGGCCGCCGTATTCTTTTTCCGAGTCATTAACAAATTGGTACTCTGGAATTACGAACAATTATTTTTCATTGTACGGGCTAGTATAAATTTCAAATCAAATCTCAATAAACGACTATTATGTTTTGTGCGCGCACTAAGAATAATATATGGCACTTATTTTCTAGAATGAAATTATAATCTGTTTTACTAATATGTATGTATGTTCGTTTTGAACTCGCACCTTCAATACCAGATGAGTTACTTTTGATGATAATATATTATATTAAATTTAGATAATATATACACTTTATGTATGTTCACTTGAACTGGCCCCTTTATTAATGTATCAGTTACTTGTCATGGTAATATATTATTTGTAGGATAATTAGAGGAATGTCATGATTTCCGTAAGGAAACGTATTTATTCAGTATCTTTCCCACAGGTTGTCTACGTTAGATTGTCATCTGCGCCTGTCTGTTCCTGCAGGACGCCTCGCAGGACGCTCGCGATTCGCGAGTCGCGTGTATTAATGTGCAGGATTTTCCCATTGGCCGCGTTACATGGCCGTGCGGAAATCAGGATCTGCGTAGAGTATAAGGCTCTAAATAAACTAAAAATCCTACAACTTGTCCATCCTGACGCGCTGACCGTCTCAGTCACGTATGCTTTTAAGGTTTTAGAAAATTAACAGAAGAGTTTTTAGAAAATTACATTAATGATTTCACATTATAATATAGAACACAGTTTAGAATTAATCTTTACTAAATCTCTAATCATAATTCTAATTGATTTATTCGCGTATCCTTGTTTTCATCTGGTCCGCAGATACCGTTGTACGGCATTTATGTAATCTGGAATCCCGGAATATCAGTTACAACGTATCGGTCTGCACTTAATACTTTATTCACAACATAGGGACCTTTATATTTCGGGATTAGCTTTTTATTCGCACCAACGATAGTGTCTGTGTTGATTATGTTCACATAATCGCCAACTACGTATGTCGTCGCGATTTTCCGAGATTTATTGTACGTTTTCTCGTTTGTTATTTGACTCTCTATAATTTTACATGACGCTTCTCGCAGTTCGGCCAGATTTCGATCGTTTTTTGTCTGATTATTTAAGCTTAAACATAAAAGATCGTGTATCTCTCCTAACTGATCTAATCCGAATAACAGTCGGCTAAAAGTATTCCCAGTAGATCTGCAAACAGTATTAATTGTAAATTCGGCTTGACTAATTACTTGGTTCTATTTATTGGGAGAATCACTTAACTTTATTAGGATAGGCATTAAGACTCGATTTAGTCTCTCAACCTGTCCATTAGCACACGGAGTACAGTGGCTATCAGAACATGATCAACGTATTCTTTCTTTAAGAAAAAATTTAAGAAATCCATAAATTCACTCGATGCGCTATCTCGATCGCTTATGATTCGTCGCGGCTTACTGTAATATTGTAAATATTCCTTTAAATGTTTTATAGCTTCGTTAGAATTCATGATTTTAGGGATATAAACGCAGAAATTTGGTGAATGCGTCTGCAACAGACAAATTTATAACCTCTCGTTTTTTCAGAAGGTCCGTAATGATCTATGTGACAGGTTTGAAACGATAGCTTCCCCTTTGGAATACTGTGTAAATACCCTTCTGGTCGTCTACTCGATGGGGAATATTCAATGCATTTAAGACAATTCTGTATGTAACTTTTCACTTTCACTTGCATATCGGGAAACCAGTAGATCTTTGTAATATTCGCGATTACTTTGTTCGCTCCTACATGCCAATGACACGTACGTATGACATTGTTTTCCATTACCTTCGGCACATAAAATAACTTCTGTTGTTTTTATTGATTTTTCGATATACGAGGCCATCTCTAAGCTTGTACAGTTTCGCTTTTTTCCAATCTATCGTGGATTTTACAGATTTTTGTATCTTGATCTTGTTTCATAGATAACACTTGTTCAAAAGTATTTCCTTCTTACTAAAATACTGTTACATCGACTCAGCGCGTCTATATGCGCCATACGCTTACTCGATCGATGTATTACTTCGTAATTGTACTGGATAATTATTTAGTATAAGACACTATCCTCCAATGACCTTGACCTTGACATATGTTGTCTAGGTCATGACCCTGAGTGACCTTGAACAAATTTTAGCCGTCGCTTGTTGTTTGTTAAAAAGTTATTAACAAAAAAAGTTTTTCAATAAAGCCTAACTTTTGGACATGATTGCACTGCGATGAGACAAATTCCCTGCTCTAACGACGCAAAATATTTTCTTATATAATTTTTGTGTTTCTTTAGAACCAGAGAATTTGTATTTTTAAAATAGAGAATTTGTTCTTTTAAAAGCATAGAATTTGCATTTATTGTGTGTTGTAAAATGTTTATTTGATTTATTCAGTATTTATATTTCGGATATTGGATATTCCTTAGCCATTATGTCAAAGAAAGCATCTAATCGTTCACGTACCTCAAATGCTGTTTTGAACATGAATTCTGCAAGGTAATGGACGAAATGGGATTGTTTACGACCGAGGTATAATTTCGAGGTATAATTCCGCGAATATCTCTCCATAGACGTTCAATATTTTGAGTATGAACGCCTGGTGTCTGGATCAACAAAATTTTGCGAATGGTTAACTGTTTTATGTTGATACATTGGGTCGATTTTGCTGTATGCTTTCCAACAATCGGTATGAATTATTGATTCAGGAGTGATGTTTTTTCGGATGAACGATAGTAATGTTTGTGCGTCACGGTCTTTAATTGATACGATAAACATTTTCTTTGTATTCCGTGCTATTCCGCCGAAAAGCCATTATTCTGTAACCAGTCGTCCGCGATGAAATTTTCGTCCAAATTTTTTTGCCTCGTCAATTTCGACAATAATTCCTTCTCCAATTCGATTTTGATTGTTTAACCATTGATACATGAGCTGAGAAGCCAGATTGTTGTGATTGAATATTTATAATAAATACATTTTTTCCAAATTATTAAATTACATAAATTATCTCTCTGCAAAAGTCAACTGCTATGCGTGATGATATCTTCAGTTTTTTTTATAAGAATATTTGTCAGGGAGTATTTAGCAACATTGTATAACAGATTAATTGACAAGCTACATCAATAATTAAATTTGCTTGTGAAAACCATGTGTGATTTAAGGGAATGCTGGAGTGTCCTGTTTTCTTTTGATTGTGTTAATGGATCGAAAAATCCTTCTCTATAATTAAAGTATCGACAACAACACAATTCGCCAGCTACAATTGAATATGAAAAACGAAAGAAAATTGAATATTAAATTGTAAACTTACAGTTTTGTTCGGCTTTTGTAGTCAACACGTCATAATATGTGCTACTATATAAAAGTTTCAGATTTCTTGCACGTTCATGAAAAGTAGCTGGCGAATTGCAGAAAAAAAAACCTGAAAGAACAATCCAATGCTTTTAGAAACGACGTAGAGGCTTTAGTATAAGAGAAAAGAGTCTCCGAAAATTTCGTTTGTATATTACGAGTGAAATTGACGTGAAGCCATGAAATCGAGCAGTATTTTAGTTCCACGATATTCCGACAACGGCGCTGTCATGAAAAGTGCGTCGCTGAAGCGTCATAGAAATGATCTGAATTATCGACCTACTCAGGCCCATATCAATAAACGTTCTTACGTGCCCTGGTCAAAGTTTTTTCTTTTGAGAGGAAAAATAACAATAAAATAAATATGATATTAGTTATTTCAATTTGGTTGAAATAATTTATTTATAAACAAGAAACGTACTATATTATTTACATATGAATACAAATGAAGATAATTATTTTAATTGCACTGTTCTGTCTTTTACATACATTTTATTTAGTAAATTATTGATGTATATAACATATATATTATATATGCATATGTGTATATATATATATATATATATATATGTATATATAATAGACATGCACGTGCATATGTATGTGTGCGCACGCGCGCGTGTGTATGTGTGTGTGGTGTACATATATACAATACATGTCTAAATTTTCCAAATAACTTTATTTACTGAATTATTTACATATACATATATATCAGAACTCGGAACGCGATCGTTGAGCTTCGATTCTGCTCGGATGTCGGAACGACAAGCGGCAATCTCGTAGCAGATGTAACATATAAATGAAATTTTCGAATATTCATTGCTCTTATACTAAAGCTCATAACTCGTTTCTGTAAGCATTGTTCTTTGAGGTTTTCTGTAAATCGCCAGCTATTTATTTTAAACATACAAAATCTGAAATTATTATATACAGCACATTTTTGACTCGACTCGGATGTTGAAGTGTCGATTTAGTAAGAAACACCATTCCTCTTATCGGTCGCGCACAAACAAAGTACTGCTATTCAACTACAGAATGGATTGAATTATTGCATAAACCTGAACTATTGCATAAACCTTGAACCATTGCAGCAACAGCTGATATTATCAGCTGGAAATGCCATAATAATAATATATTTTTGTATTAGGTGTACAAATAAGTTTCCGCTGTTTTTAATAAAAAATTAGGCATTTATTGTGAAAGAATGATACATAATGTTTTATTGAAAGTATTGTCCATCGCTAGCCACTACTTTTTCTCATCTTTCTAGTAGCATACGAATACCGCATTGGAAGAACGCTTCATCTTTTGAGGCTATCCAATTATTAATCCAATTTTTGATAACTTCATATGATGTGAAATGCTGCTCAGATAGGCCATGCGCCATCGATCGAAATAGATGGTAATCGGAAGGGGCAATGTCTGGTGAATACGGCGGGTGGGGTAGAACTTCCCAATTGAGTGCTTCCATGTAGGTTTTGACCGGCGCCGCAACATGTGATTGAGCATTATTATGCAGGAGAATAATTTTGTCATGCCTAGGGTAGTAGTGGGCGCGTTTTTCCTTGAGTGCTCGACTCAATCTCATCAATTGTGTTCGATAGCGAGCCCCAGTAACGGTTTCGTTCGGTTTGAGCAACTCATAATACACGACACCAAGCTGATCCCACCAAATACACAACATGAGTTTTTTTTCATGAATATTCGGCTTGGCTGTCGATGTTGAAGCATAGCCAAGTGATCCCTATGATTTCCTCTTCTTTGGTTTATCGTAGTGGATCCATTTTTCATTACCAGTGACTATACGATGTAAAAAACCTTTTTGTTTATGCCTGATAAGCAGCATTTCACATATGGAAAATCGGCGTTCAACGTTTCTCGGCTTCAGTTCATATGGAATCCAATTCCCTTGCTTTTGAATCATTCCCAATGATTTCAAACGATGTGAAATTGCTTGTTGAATCATTCCTAATGTAAGTGTAAGTTCTTTTTGCGTTTGGCACGAATCTTCATTCAATAATGCTTCCAATTTCGTGTCTTCGTACACTTTCGGCCTTCAGTTACGTTCTTTGTCTTCGACGTCAAATTCACTGTTCTTAAATTTTTGAAACCATTCACGACAACTTCTCTCACTTAAGGTAGCCTCACCATATGCTTCTACAAGCAATCGATGATGCAGATTTCTTCAAATTAAAGAAGTAAATCAAAAGTTCCCGCAAATAACGCTTATTCGGCTCAAAATTCGGCATTTTCGCACAAAAAAAAAATATATGATGCTGATACAAAATCGCTAGTATTTCAAGATTATGTTGTTGACAGATGTCCAACCTTACGATATAATGTTTTACATCAGACAATTTTAACCATAGTTTGCTAGTGGCGCCGTCTTTTGTCAAGCGGCGGAAACTTATTTGTACACCTAATATAATATATATAAAAATATATATTAAGATCGTTGTTTAGAAAAGGAATCGTGCGTCCTTGCCGCATCGGCGATGCCAAATTAAAATCGAGGAAAATCACATTCTTGAATTGCAGAACGAATTATCGAAACAGAAGTATGACAGAGTGAGACAGAGAAAAAAGGATAGAAACTCCGATTGTAATCGGTGAGGCTCTGCCCGCCGAGTTGGGCTTGTCGAGCGAAACAGCGAATCTATACTTCAGAGTCTGTCTCTCTCTCTCTTTCTATGGTTATCGCTTGTTTCTAGCAATCGAAAATGCTTTCTGGGCAATTTCGGCTGCTCAACGTATATAACTAAAAGGAGAAAGAACATTATAGATAACGTATGTTTTAATAAATTATATTAATCCTATATCCCTCCAATTTATGTATAACAAAAATAATTTCAAAATCCGATAATTTACGAGATATTGACATTTCCATGATTTTCCATGAGCGTTATATACCACGTTCAGAAGTGATTTGCAAAACTTCAGTGTGATCTCGCGCGTAGGGTGCGAGATCTGAACGTTAAAGTCCCACAATCGATTCCTTTTTTCTTTTTTCGTAATTTTTTTTGTTTAAATAAGTGACATTGTTAATAAGCACATTACAGGCCAAATATATTTTTATTTAATTATTGCAATTATATGTGTATTTCTAAAAATGTTAAATCGACAATTGCAGCAAAAATAATTTGACGTAGTATGCGTCGAATAGATAGAAAACCAGTATTTGTATATGTAAATGAAATCTGTTTACCTCTAGAAAAAAATCCGAAAAGAAATCATGTTTTTGTAATAATGTTACGTTTGATGTCGATTAGTACTTTCTGTGAAATGTTTTTTTTTATAACTATCATCCGAATGTATGAAAATTCTGAATAATGAATCAAATGGCAAAAGTGCGATGATTAATATAATTATTAAGATGTCAATATAATTTTATAATTCATAAATCAAAAAGCCTTTATATGTGCAATATACAAATAATTTTTTATTAATTTATTAAAGTGATTCTTCCTATAGTTGTTGGAATACATATTAAATTTTGGGCTGACTTTTGAACCGTCGCCTTCTTTTCCCCCGCCGCCATCGCTCAACGCTCGACGCACGGTTGAGCCGCCACACCGGATCGCGCACGGACATGTATCTAAGGAGCATTGCACTATAAAAAATATGCTGCGATCGTACCTTTCAGCAAATTATCAATCCTTTACTTTCCTTAGTCTTTTGTGATGTCTTCTTTATTCAACATGATTTCTTTATTCATATGTTGAATAAAGAAGACATCACGGAGTTATTGGAGTTAAGTCGTCATTCCAGTTTAAAATTACGCATTTCGTTCTGTGTCGACTCTTATTAGCTTTAAATTGGTATTATTAGTATTCTATATTAAAAGATATTACATTCTGTGGCATATAAGCATCAATAATTCTTTGAAAGAAAACCGGATGTATCATAAAAATAATAAAGTAATATTTTAAAAGTTCATTACATTCAGTAAAATGTATTTATTTTTACTTATTAATATGATGTCCAATCACTGTTATTAAGAAAATAACAATTATGTAAGAAGGAAAACATTTTCATGATAATTTGTTGAAAGATATGATCGCAGCATGTTTCTATACTCGAAACGTGACGCTCCTGAGATGTACATCCGTGCGCGATCCAGCGGTTCGGTCGTTGAGCATTGAGCGGTTGTAAGGGAAAAGTAGGCAGCATTTCAGAAATTGGCTCGAAATGTGCAATTAATTCCGAGCATACTGAAGTACACATATAATTTTTGTAATTTAAAAAAAATATATTTAGAGTAATATGTTTATTAATAATATGTTTATTATATATTAAAAAAAATTACGAAAAAGAAAAAAGCAGGATTGAACGTAGAATTCAACATTCTGATCTCGCAGCTAATGCTCGAGACCATGTTAAATTTTTGCGTATCACCTCTACGAACGCGGTACATAAAATACACGGAAAATTGTAAACTATATCTCGTTAACTATCGCGTGAAATCATTTTTTCTATTATGAGAAAAGTATATGATTAACTATTCCGCTTACAATATCGTGAGACTCGTGGTAAAGAAATCGGGCCAAACATGAATATCATAGATGAGAGCCGTGGTACGTCTATCAGGCCAAACGTAAACAACACATTCCAGGCTGTTGATTATGCGTCATCGTAACTTAAATCGTAGGGCAAAGAGTTAATATAATTTAATAAAAGTTATGTATTATTTAGAATGTCTCTTTCCCCCTTATGATACACGCCAAGCGACCGAGATCGCCGAGAAAGAAAAATTTTCGGTCGCTAGAAATAAGCAATCAGAGAGAAAAAGACAGACTCGCTGTTTTGCTAGACTAGCCCAGCTCAGCGTGTCCGCGCGAAGACTCACCGGAGAAGACTTACATTCGGAGCTGCTAGTTCTTTTTGTTTTTCTCTGCTTTGCTTTATCGAGACGACGAAAAATAAAAGAATTTTAAATCACAAACACGGATGCTAGTTCTCTGTTTTTTTGCATGACGCTGTACGCGTAGAAAATAACGACGTTATATGAATCAATTAGCTGTAACCAGTGATCCGCGTTTACAATATCGTTGCCGCGCAACAACTGTCAACTCAGTAGTGTAGTAGTGTTCTACACACATCGATATACTATATATGTATATATATATTTATATAGTGTTTTGTGTCCACAAAATAGAAAAAATATAGTAGTAGAAAATTGTCTGCCTTTGATAAAAGAAGGTTATAGGTGCTTTCTAACAAGCGATTCACTCAGTACAACGTAGTGATTATCTCATCCTTACATCCGTACATTGACGAACAAGACTATAATGATATATCGTGTCACACTATGTCTCTTGTTAGAAGGCACTCTGTAAAACCAGAATGGGAAAAGTTAATATCTTTATGTCATTCGTGAAAATATTACTTTTATTTATCATACAAATGATATGGTTAAATGTTATAACAATAAATTGTGCTTTGTCTAATTATGATCCAATGTCAGAGACGTTCATCGTGGGCTGATTATTTTTAATTTACTGCTAGAGGCGTTAATCGTAAGCTGACGAGCTATAACAAAATGCCACAGCTGTAAATCGTGCTTTGGCTAATTATGATCCAATGTCAGAGGCGTTCATCGTGGGCTGACTATTTTTAATTTACTGCCAGAGACGTTAATCGTGGGCTGGCGACCTATAACAAAATGCCACAGCCATAAATCGTGCTTTGGCTAATTACAAATAAATGTAGGCGTTCATCATGAACTGACTATTTTTAATTTATTGTCATTCCGATTATCAAATCTGGTGAAATACGATTACGGAACCAATTTGTAGAATTTTGCGTCTGCAATTGAAGAAACGTGAATGGATGCATTGTCATGATGGAATCAAAAACTGATTGCTTGACATGACTGAAACAAAGAAACTAAACTGAACACATCTGTTTGAAATTTTAACAATA
Organism: Acromyrmex echinatior; assembly: GCF_024713525.1. Classification (NCBI taxonomy): domain Eukaryota; kingdom Metazoa; phylum Arthropoda; class Insecta; order Hymenoptera; family Formicidae; genus Acromyrmex; species Acromyrmex echinatior. The sequence goes on from NC_141860.1 coordinate 1,170,040, forward strand.
ATTCTGTAAAGGATCAAACTTTTCTAAAATTAGCAGTTTGATATTTATGGAATCATTTCTGTATTAGATCGAGAATTTTTCGAACTTATATCCTCGTATAAGTCAACATATCAATAATAACCGTGTATTAAAGTCTACAATAAAAATAATATGTTTCATTTAAAAAAACATGGATGTAACTTTAATGTGACCCTGCAAACGCCACTCAAGGTCAAACTGAATATCAGTAAATAAATTCTTTGCAACCTTACAACTTTTGTCCGAAGCGTTTCTTTCAAAAATGTAAGGGCCTTAGCACAAGGATGGCCGTAATTGAGTCATAGAACGTGAATTATAGTCATGGGTCAACGCATTATATTTTGCTGTACTATGTATGCCGATATAAGTACGATTCACATTCCTTCACAATTAGTTATAGTCATCTTTATGTTGAGCTCATAAATCCGAGGTTTTTTTGGACCTTACATATAATACAGGGTGATATATTAGGTGTTGGAATTAATTCGTAGCGTTTTACAAGTGATGGGAAGTACTTTCATTAATGTATTTTTTAATGCTCATATGAAATAAATAACATTCTTTCATTTAAAAACGCTACGAATTAATTCCAACACCTAATATAATATCCACATAACTATGATCACGATTTTTCTAGCACTTCCGATGATCTGACAAAAATTAGTTTGGACAAAAGTTAATCAGTTTTCAATCGGTGTCCCGATAAAATCCTCTCATTCTTTATTGTACATATACAATTTATACCTTATTTTTATTGTTACGTCCTACAAATTTTAAAGCATCCGGTTCACTTCGAAATCAGTATAACCCGCGCTAACCAGAAATCGCCAGTTGCAATTCCGTCCGAGTGTAAACTTATCGCAACTGAAGTTAACTATACGCCACGGCAACTGCCCATCAGACGCTCTTCGCGGACGCCGGATCTCGTTGGCCACTCACATAGAATCTACTCGATATCTTGGGGGCAGCTAAATAGTAAGTTGTAATTATTTACAGTCCACCCCGTGTTTCCCCGCATGGAAAAACTCAATTATTGAGCATCAATACACACACACACACACACACACACACACACACACACACACACACACACATATACGCATTCACAAGTTATGGATAGTATGTATTTATTTTTGTAAAAACAAGTTATAATGTACAAAACCTTTTGGTTATTATTTTGTTAATAAATGTAACTTAAGATATTCTTCTATTTTTATTAAAATCACCCCTCGTATTCACTTCCCTTGAATATCTGAGATTGCACGAGGTCCAGTCCCTGGTCAAAAGAATTAAGTTCCTTGACCGAAAAAGTAGGACCGACGTTCGCACTGTCTAGCGGAACAGGTGTCATAGCATCCCTTCGGACGTTGACCCACATTCCGGGACTTAAAAGGTGCGTACGACTCACAGATGTTCGTACCTGTGCGTATACCTGTGAGATTGAGTCTGACCGTCCTTCTATACCCTCTCCATTCTCTCTCATTATCTCCTTGACCAAATTTTCAAGGGTTTGGACGTAACATTATCTTATCCCTAAGTTAATTTTTCGTCCCTATTTTATCTTTCAAAACCGAAAATTCCTTTTCTCTTTTATAGGAGAGTATATTCAGTTTCTTTATTTAAACATTCAAATCAACAGATAGATTACGTTATATGCGTCATACAAATTATCTACAGATTATTCTAAAGAATATCTAAGAATATCACACGATCTTTCTCAAAGAAGCCCTCCTATAAAATAACAAATATAAAAGTGTACATTAACATTAGTAATAGTATGTATTATATTAGCGTTTAACAATTAAATAATTAGCAGTAAAATAGAAATCTTCCTGAATGCGAGAACGAATATCTTTTTTTTCCTTTTTCTTTTTCTAATAAAATTAAATTAATTTTAAACATATGAATGTAGTGAATTTGCTTCGCATAAAGGATATTAAGGAAAACCGAATTTTTACTACAAATTATTAAAACTCAACTATTATATTAAGAATAAACTTGTAGAGTGGGGAGTAGGGTTTACACGGAGCCTTGCTGCCTTATCTCAAGGAAAGCGCGAGTATAGGTTCTATCAAATTTTGAGGAGTATTGATTGGTCCTGAAAGGACACTCCCACACTCATTTTCAAATATAAAAGGAGCTGTCAAAAACAGAAACAGTCAGTTAGTTACAGTCACGTAGTTACAGTCAGTTAGTTATAGTTACAGCTACAGTTGCAGTTACAGTTATAATTATACAATCAAGATGAGAACTATCCTCGCGCTTCATCAGAACCTCACTTTTCTTTTTCGCATTGTTTATTTTAATTAATAATAATTTTGCTTATTTTAATAAACGGAAATATTAAATCGAATCTATCGACGGAATCTTTAAATCTCTAATCTTCGGTTACATACAAGTACACACACACACACACACATATATATATATATGAGTATCCGAGAGGCTGTTGCGACTGTCGCTGCCAATAGCGTGGCCCCCGTTTATTAACACTTCCTCGGAGAATTCATAATTTTCTTATATCTAGAGAGCTGTTACGACTGTCGCTGCTAATAGCGTAGCCCCCCCCCCCCCCGTCTTACGACGGTTCTCCGGAACATTATTATTGTAATTCTTTTGTGCATTACCTTCATGCCAAAGGCGGACGAAGACAAAGAGAAAAGAGATTAAGGTTCCAAATTAAATCGGCCCTTATTTCAAACCAAGATCCTTTCCCCTATTTTCAAAAACTTGCGCAATTACTAGATCAAAACAAACCGATAGACTCACTCCGCGAACTTGTCTACACTCTAAAGAAATTGGAGGTCAACCTCACTTTCCTAATTACAAAAACATTCTAAAGGGATCCACGTAGATTCGTCTATAAACTTCGCGATCTTTTTGGCACCAGATTCAAGATTATCCTTCCTATAAATTATCCGGTACTTTCCAGTGAACCGCATTCTTAACGGCATAACTTAATCTCCGATCCCCGAGTAAATTGTTTAAATACATTGACTCAAAAAACGGAAAAAATATCAACAGCAACATTCATCGTAACAAAAATTTGATGACAGCGGTGGGATACGCTCTGTTAGGCGGAAAGGAAATCGCAAGTGACTAAGATATGCGAAAGTTTTATCTATGAGCAAGGTAGTGCATACTTCGCCAGGAAAAAATCTCGTAATAAATAATACCACCATGACAAAGTCGATATCGTCGATCTACAACGAAGACTGCAACAACAAGAACATGTCATTCGTTAATTGCAAGAACATTTAGAACAATTACAAGATACTTCAACATCTACAACATCTACCGACCTTAATTTCGGGAATTATATTTACTTTTCAATCAGAGACGCGTTAGAAGCTGTATCTAGTTTTGACGGAGACAATATCGCGTTTACTCATTTCGTGGAAGGATTTGAAGAAGCGCTCAGCATGATTGCGCCTTCACAAGAAATTATCTTAGTGCGCGCAATATGTAACAAATTAAAGGGTGATCCATCCTCATAGATCCATACTCGGGAGAGTATTTAATTCTTTACAGGGTTTAGTCGAATTTTTACGTAGCAAGTATGGCCTTAGAGAAACAGTCTACGAGGCGTAAGCTCAACTCACTTACATATGTCAGAAGAGAGATGAAAAAGTTATGCGAATTGTGTCCGCGAAATAGGAAAACGTATAATAGACGCTCAAAAACGATAATCGAATGAAATTAGTCACGATTTTAAGAGTCCGTGGACGAACATTTAAGAGTGTATTTCCTATGTGATTTAAATTCGGAAATAGTAATATCAAAAGAAGGAATATTCGAGGAATTGGAGAGCTATAGACGCCGAAAGAGAACTCGAGACTATGAAAACAATAAGACAAGTAGTGCTGGAGAAAAAACGTCTAGCGATAACAAACACACAGATAATGCGTCCATGCGTCGGGTAGATGCCAAAGCGATAACGTGCCAATACTGCTATAAAATCGGGCATACCGCCGACCATTGTAGATTTATCAGCAGCAATCAACCTAGACGAAATTTTTTATCTAAACTCAAGCCAAACGAATTTCGCATTGAATAATCGAAATTACAACAATACGCGAATACCACCACCCCTGAGAGGACCAAAAAATCCTGGTAACGTCTCAAATTATATGTAGATATTGCAAAAAGGTGGGACATGCAATTGAAAAATGCTGCAAGCGAGCACTTAACAATCAGGTTCGTAATAGCCAAGCGCAGGGAAACGGGGAAATTCCTGCGAAAACAGGGGCGATTCTGGGAAATACAAACATATACCCCGCTCGAGCGATAACGACGGCATTCAATACGGATATCGAACAATAAATCTAACGCGCACGGAAGAAGTACTAACAGTCAGACTAGAAAGCAGAGACTTGAACGGTTCTTTAGAATTCCTAATAGATAGCGGTTCGAAGCCAAACATTATCAAAAAAGGATTCCTAAAATCTAATGTCCAAGTAAATAAGAACGAGATTCTAAAACTAACGGGAATCACGGCGCATCATGTGTCCACCTTTAGGGTTAGGACATCTTAGGACGTCCAGTCGCGTATCATTTAGTGGAAGACGAATTTCCTATACCACAGGACGGAACAATAGGCTCCGATTTCTTTAATCAATGCAAAGCCAACGTAAACTACAAGACAAATCACCTGGAATGGGATGATATTAGGATACCAATATCATCGAACTTAAGGAAATTCTAACTATTCCTGCAAGGGCAAATTCACAATTATACATTCAAATCGCTAATTCAGAATTAAAAGAAGGATATGTCCCTAAACTAAATTTGGCCGAAGGCGTTTACTTAAGTAATGCACTGGTGACCGTACGAGATAAAAAGGCACACCTATAATAATAAAAGGTAATAAGTACGACCGAAAAAGATTACGATGTATTTGTGCCCACTATACAAATATTCGAATTCAATGAATTAACTAATCTTAAATTTAATTCTAACTCTAATTCTAATTCAAATTTGAATTCTAATTAAAAAATCGATTCAAAAACAAATTGCAATTCTAATTCAAGTACAAATTCAATATCAAAATTAGAATCAAAATCAATCTCAAATTCTAACTAATTCTATTATAATTCAAATTTGAATTAAAAAATCGATTAAAAAACAAATTGCAATTCTAATTCAAGCACAAATTCAATATCAAAATTAGAATCAAAATCAATCTCAAATTCTAACTCTAATTCTAATATAAATTCAAATTCGAATTCTGATTCTAATTCAAAAATCGATTCAAATACAAATTGTAATTCTAATTCAAGTACAAATTCAACATCAAAATTAGGATCAAAATCAATCTCAATTTCTAAATCAAACTCTATTCCTAATTCAGATCCAGATTCAAATTCAATATCAAATTCAAATTCAAATCGAAATTCTAATATTAACTTCAACTTAAATTCATTTAAAATCTGGACCAACTTCAAAACTCAATACAATTTTTCCGAGTTTAGAATTAAATGGAATATCTTGTGTAGAAACAAACAAAATTTTTCGGTATAATAAAATAATAGAACTTATCAAACTCGATCATTTGAACAATGAAGAGCGTATGGCTGTTGAAAAATCAATAGAACAAAATGCAGATTGCTTTTATTTGCCAGGAGAGTCTCTCGGATTCACTAATGTTCTGCAACATCACATTCATACAAATGATAACGTTCCGATACACATAAGACAGTACTGATTCCTTCCTTACGCATAAAGAAGAAATCGATCATCAAGTAAAAGATTTACTAGACCAAAATATTATAAAACCATCAGAATCTCCATATAACACTTCAGTTTGGATTGTCCCAAAAAAGACCGATTTGAACGGCAACAAACGGTGGAGGATGGTGTTAGACTTCCGCTCGGTAAATGAAAAAATCATCGGCGACGCATATCCACTTCCCAATATAACAGACATTCTCGACCAATTAGGAGGTGCTAAATATTTCTCGGTTTTTGACCTAGCTTCTGGCTTTCATCAGATTAAAATGCACCCGGACGACAGCCATAAAACAGCCTTTTCAACTTCTCATGGCCATTTCTAGTTCGACCGAATGCCATTTGGTCTAAAAAATGCTCCGGCCACATTTCAAAGATTAATGGATAGGATACTAACTGGAATACAAGGAACGAAAATATTCGTCTATTTAGACGACATCGTTTTGTATGCAAATTCATTAAAAGAACACGAAATTAAATTTCAAAAATTAATAAACAAATTACGTGAAAAATCATAATTAATCAAATACAATCCATCTAAAAAGTTACTCGAAATAATATTAGGTGTTGGAATTAATTCGTAGCGTTTTTTAATGAAAGAATGTTATTTATTTCACATGAGCATTAAAAAATACATTAATGAAAGTACTTCCCATCACTTGTAAAACGCTACGAATTAATTCCAACACCTAATACATAAATTTGATCGCAACTACAGAAATGCCTATATCCATAACAATATATATCTTCTATATATTTAATCCTTGACTTTTATGAACAGTGATAGCATTACTTAAAGATAAAGGAAATTATTTTTGAATAACAAGTGCTTTAGCCATCACTTGAAACTTGACACTTACTCTTTCAATAAAATATTCTAAACTAGATGATAAAAGAAGAAAGTTTAATCTTTTCTATATAATTAGTGTATCCTGCACAATTGAAATAATTGTAGCAATTGTGCCATTAACAAGATCCAAACTGGCATCAATATTGCATCTTATCATAACTTTCGCTTCAATTTTAATTGAAATTTGTTTTGAAAATCCAGTTATTCTATTATTATTATCATTATTATTATAGTTAATATTTTTGATCTTTTTTTGATATATGAAATATATTCAATATCATCTTCAGCAATTAACAATATTTCTTTTGAAGAAATACGATTTAACATTGCAGTGTTGAGAACGTCACACATATTACAAGTAGGTAAAGGTCAGTAAACAAGTAGTATCAAAAGATAAATTATCTATAAAATTACATATTTAATCTTGCTTCTTGAGGCTCACATTTTAAGGAATATTTTTCTTTTTTCGAGAATATCAGAATCAGATTTTGTTAATAAACCAATATGAATTCTCGAGAGTAATTCACGATAAGATTTGTTTTCTTGCTGGCGCGTATTAATCGTCAATTTGTCATAGTCAAATAAGTAGTCCATTAACAGTACGAAACCAAAAAAATTTTTAATTTTTTCATTTGATAAACATAAAGACAAGATCTTCATGTACAGGAGGAGGAATTGAAGCAAGTCTCCAAATAAAAGAATATGCTTTTGACCAAACCAACCATCATCACAGTCATAACATTGAATATTCAGATAATCGTAGATGTATATACAATAAAGTTAAATTAGATATCATTGGTACTTCATCAATTATAAAAAGAAAAACATTTTTAAGATCTGCTCGTAAAACTTTTAAAACATGATCACCTAATGATTTGTACTTAAAAATATTACCATGTTCAACTGGTAATTGAAACAATCTATGTACTGTCAAATCATCAAAATTAAACACTGCTATACCAGTAGGTGCCGATATAGCAATATCCTTACTGAGACTTTGTTTTATCCAGCATTTAGTAAAGAAACTTTTTCCAATACCTTCTTCTCCACCAACATATAATCATAATAATTTTTTATCTGACATAATGGTACTAATTTATCGAATACTCTTTTTTGATCTGCATTTAATTTAACATCATTTTAGATATATCGATTCTTTTGTTACATTTATTATCAAGATCTTTAAAATCTTGCATTATTTCATCATTTGAATATTTTGAATTCCTATCGGATTATCAGGAACATCTTGTGACTCATGCTGTTTCTCGTCTAATTGTTGTTGAACTAATTGCTTTGTTGTTTCTAATGCATTTTGCAATTCTTCCATTTTTTTATGATATTGCAATATTTGAATAAGATATAATTCTATCTTATGAAACGATTCTGTACATGTATCACATCTTTTTAAGCTCTGCTATTTTTCGCCACGGTTTGAACATAAGAAGTAATGAAAAAAGATATTCTTCTGGCTGCGTATTAATATTATATTTATAATGATTAATAAGATATCCACGCTGTCGCCGTTTAAGATAATAACCCAACAAACACGTAATTATACATAATTTTAATTTTTTGACTTGTAACAGTTATGTCAAAAGTTACATAAATTTACGCAGAATGAATTCTCAAATTTGTCGTCCTATTTTACCTATAATAGTTACATAACACTAATATGATTTAAATACAAAACGGCGACATGATCGGTACATAACAATTATGTATTAAGATGAAATGCATATATAACATTTATGCAATGCAAAATGTGTCACATCACAAATGGGTGAAATTGTTATTTATTTGTTACTTATTGACATAGACTTCTGATTTGAAGAAGTTTTTGGGTTATTTCTTATTATTAAAATTAAATTAAAAAAGTAGCTTATATGTGTTACAACTTTTTTAAAATAAAAAAAATATATTTTTAATACGTAACTATTCCGGAATCATCGTTAATTTCAATATATTCTCGGAGATGGTAAGCAAACGGCTCATAGATACCGAGTCGTTCCTGTACAAACATGCCCGCGACCAACATTTCGTTCAAAACATACGTGTATCTTGCTCCTGTTCTAATCAATCTGACTCAACCTATCTATCTCAAATGGCATGCGACCCTCCCTTGTGCGACACTCGAAAATTTGACGATCACGCACGTTTCGCGAGAAATCAGTTCGCTTACCGATCCCGATCAATACGGATCATCTATTGATAGTCATTTGTAACGCTTCTTAACCCGAACCTGAAGAGTGAACCACACAAAGTTCCATCGCGTATTACCGCATTCTGTTACCTAACGTTCTCGGTATACGCGGTATACTGCCCCGCGAGGGCAGTCAGTGCGTGAGAATTATGTGAATCTTCGGCAAGATTTGCCGGTCTCGTTGCTGCTCGCAATACACTTTCTTTCGAACGGCTGTAAGAAATCAACGTCGTACGAAGTGCGAATTATCTGTGCATGCATCGAACCGAATGCATAAAGTATCGGCTTACCGCCTGCTTCGAACAAATCTTAATTCAAGTCAACAATAAATTTCGAATTATTACAACAAAGAGAGTCGTCGTTATTTACACGCCTTCGCGAGCGCCTTCCATACAAGGTGACACCAACGTCACAAATACACACACACACACACACACACACACACACATATTTTGATTCTTCGAGCCGGATCGTCGTTAAGGAAAGTTATTGTTTTGCTTAACCCTCGAACATTCCGAGTCGTTTTTCCGTTGGAAATCATGTCGTCTCTCGACATACAGCAGATAGGCGTCATATCTCTCACACTCACTAATTTTAAAAAGCTGAGACAAGCCAAGATGACACGTACCATAACGCGGCAACGCCTCGCAATCCTCAAAGAGATCTTTGCCAGATGCCAGAAACTGGATTGCAAAATTACGCTGGCTGCGGAGGGAACGAGAAATTGAAGGTAACCCATGCGTACTTTACTCACAACTACTTCCTGACGTGTGAGGACTATTACTACAAAGCTGCTGACTACATGGCTGAGGTATTGGACTACCACGAAGTCCGTAAACCCCGTCTCGCTGCACATGACGTAAGTGGTCTTAATAACTCGTTCCGGTCATCGTCACATCTTTCGAGGATCAACCTGCCGATTTTCGATAGAAGTTTTGATAAATGGGAAAGCTTTCGCGATAAATTTAAATCGATGATCTATGATGATCAGAATTTAACGAATGTCGAACGCATGCATTATTTGTATTCGTGTGTAAAGGGGAATGCAACTACCGCTCTTGACTATCTCGCGATAACCAATGATAATTTCACTATCGCATGGAATATTTTCGTTTCCTGGTGGTGATAATAAACATCGCCTTATTACGATACATTTACAATCGCTTTTCAATTTACCGTTGCTCACGACAGAAACCTCCAACGATCTTTGCACGATCGCTTGACTTGTTTTTCTAATTGCACAAAAACTCGATCGCGAAGATCATCATGAAAAGCTTGGGAATTTAAACTCGATGATAGATTACCCGTTATTACACGTTATCGCGAACTTGATCAATTTCTCGCATCTCGCATTCGCGCGTTTGACGCGATTGCAACGGAGAAAATCACAGATGACCTCCAAAAGGAAAACTTTCGTTATTACATACCGTTCGCATCTACCGTTCTGTTCTTGTGTCCATTATGCAAAGCGAACTATTTGTTCATATCAATGTTCTATGTTCCTCAAGCAAACCCCATCCCAACGTTTTGAATTCATTAAAAACTAAAAGCTGTGTGAACTGTTTCAGTATGAAGCATGCTGTGAAAGATTGTACAAATTCTCCTGCGTATTGACAATGTGGTAAACGACGTCACACGTTGTTACATTTTAATAATTCCGTTAAGCTTGTCGACATTAAGCAATCGTCGACGTCCGCATCCACGAGCAAGAATGTAATCGCCGTCACTACACACTTATTATCGAAAACCATAACGCCAAGTTCCAAAATCTTGCTCGCGACCGCGCGCATGCAAGTTTATTCGCCTTATAAACGTCACCGTTCGCGCGCTTTTTGATCAAGGATCCGTCTCTATGTCTATCTACGAATCGCTTGCTCAACGCCTACGCCTTTCGAGAATTAATCGCTCCGTTTCCATTAGCAAAATGCAGTCCGTCGTGAGTCACGCTGCCCAAATTACAATTATTCCAGCGTCTCGCGATGGACTTGCTTATACTATGACCTGCTTTATACTTCGATCATTAACGAAATATTTACCAAATCGATACCGTATACGATTGGAAACACGTCGCAGGACTCAAACTGGCCGATCGTAACCCCCTGAGTTCGGATCCGATCGATCATAATCGGTGCCGATCTATTCGGCATACTCGTTCTCGGCGGTGTTCGAAAAGATTCCGAACATAAGCCCATCGCACAAAATATGACTCTCGGCTGGATTCTTTCTGGATCAATAGTTTCGTTTTCGACTACTGAGTCAATTTCTGCACTTGCGCATCACGGAGTTGTTCTTGAAACTCTCGATCGCGATCTTCGTCGCTTTTGGATTGAAATTGAAGAAATGCCTCAGAAAACTCTGCCTCGAAGGAGCCCTGAGGAGCACCAGTGCAAAGAGCACTTCCAAGCCACACATTCCCATACACCGGTAAGATGCTATATCGGGAGCTCGATCCCGTGGATCATGGTTTAGCCACTCATAAGGTTCTTTAAGATGACGAGCACCTTAAGGTCTTAGGAATACTCTGGAATCTTAAGATATCTTTCAATTCCGCGTGATCGTATCGATATCATCCGAACGAGCCATTTTGTCGACGATCACTAAGATTTCCTTTAGGATGGGCTACTCCCGTCAGTATTACCGTCAAAATTTTTATGCAGCGACTGGTCCCTCCAATACAGTGGGATGACAAAATTCTTAGCCAATTTCTTGATCGCTGATCCGATTATCATCAGCGACTTCCGTGTCTCAATAGCATTAGCATTCGCTGAACTACTTACGGATTTCACACTCTACACTGCGTCCTTCATGGGTTTTCCGACGCATCGGTTATAGTTTTCGCTGCTGCTGTGTATCTTCGTACTATTAATATGGATGGCTCAATCACCGTCTCTCTTCTCGCCGCCAAATAAAAAATGGCCTCTCTTAAATCCATCAGCGTCCCGCGATTGGAGTTGTCCGCGGCGTTGCTTCTCGCTCGCTTGATGCATTTCACGCGTTCAGCGCTCCAACTTCTGAGTATCACTGCTGAACGGACTTCACCATCACACTCGCCTGGCTCAGTTACCTTCCCGATGGAAAACCTTCGTCGCCAATTGCGTTTCAGTTCTGCAATCACTTCTTCCTGGAGTTTCATAACGTCATGTGGGATCTCGCGTCGCGTCATTCTTCGTGGTCAAAATTGCTACGAACTACCGCTTATCTGTATCGTTTTCTAAATCGACTCCGGCGCTCTAAAAATCCACAAGCGAATACCACGACTTTACTCCCCGAAGACATTCAGAACGCCAAACGGCCTACTGGCCTACTGACTCAAAACCAGTCCGACATGTTTCCGAATGAGATCGCGGCTCAACCATAAGCGTCTGGTGCCGAAGAACAGCCCGCTCTTTGTTCTCAATCCTTATATGGATGAGGGTAGACTTATGTGCATTTGAGGAAGACTCCGTCGAGCTCTCTCAGGAGCGACAAGGAATCCCATCGACTTACGCGCGCACTCGCTGTTAGTCCTCATTATCCAGCACCATCATCTTCGAACGTTGCATGCCGGTTCTCAATTAACTCTAGCGTCATTGCAACACGAATTCTGGATTCTCCGGGCCCGTGCCACCGTTCGATCTGTTTTGTATAAGTGCATATTATGCACGCGTGAATGCGCCGCCGTCAAACTCACTGGGCGACCTCCCGGCTGCGAGAGTCAACCGAACCGCTCGCCTTTGTCCATACCGGCGTGGATTACGCAGGTCCGATCGCTATCCGAACGACTCCCGATTGAGAGCATAAATCGCCTATATCGCTTTATTCGTATGCCTCACGACCAAAGCTCTACACTTAGCTCGTCAGCGATTATACCTCTCCTATTTTTATCGTAGCGTATCAACGATTTGTTTCTCCCCAAGAACTACTGACGTATATTCTGATAACGGAACCACATTTCACGGCGCCGATCGTGAATTATTCAATACACATGCAAAAGCAAATTCGTGATCCTAACTTCCGAAACCGACTCTATAGACGGAACAACGTGGCACTTCCTACCCCCTGCGTCGCCGCACTTCGGCGGCCTGTGTTAAAAATGTCAAGTATCATTTAAAACGATACATCAGCCTCCACACGCTAACTTTGGAAGAGATGTCACGCTCCTCTGTCGGATCGAGAAGTGCCTTAATTCACGCCCGATCGCTTTCATTTCCGGTAATTTCGATGATTATGACGCTTTGACTTCCGATCATTTTTTGGTTGGAACCTCTCTTATCGCTCTCGCCGAACCAAGCTTGATATAAATGAAAATAGACTTTCGCATTGGCAAATGGTTCAACAAATAACTGGAGGTCTTGATCCGGTGATTACTTGCATACCCTTTAACAACGTCCAAAATGGCACGTTGTCCAGCGACTGACCAAAGTCGCCTCTGGCTTCACCGTGTCAATGAGAATTTGGTCGAATCACAGCGTGAATTGTCATCCTGGTGATAACAATTTAACTCGCGTCGTAACTGTAAAAACGGGTCGTTCTGTAGTACAACCAATTGTAAAACTTTATTTTCTACCTGTCGCGATCAATACCGAAGAATCTAAAGATTCCGTCACGACGGGCGGAGTTTCCGTTGAACGTACTCGATGTTACTGATATCGCAAACCGTAAGCTTCGATTATATTTTGTTCCGATTTTTATATTAATTCATTTTCGTTGTATCATTAATGTATCTTGCAACATTCGAGGCGGGCGGTATGTTCCGGAATCATCGTTAATTTCAATGTATTCTCGGGAATGGCAAGTAAACGGCTCATAAATATCGAACCATTCCTGTTCAAACATACCCGCGACCAACATTTCGTTCAAAACATGCGTGTATCTCGCTCCTGTTCCAATCACGCTGTCTATCTCAGATGACAGTGCGACCCCTCTTGCGCTACACTCGAAAATTTGACGATCGCGAACATGTTTCATGTGCGAGAAATCAGTTCGCTTCCCGATCAATGCGGATTATCTATCGATAGTCATTCGTAACTCTTCTTAACCCGAACCACACCGAAGTTCCATCGCGTATTACCGCTGCATTCTATTACCTAACGTTCTCATACGCGTACCGCGAGAGCAGTTAGTGCGTGAGAATTACATGAATCTCCGGCGAGATTTGCCGGTCTCGTTGCTACTCGCAATACATTTTCTTTCGAACGATTGTAAGAAATTATTCGACGTCGAATTACCTGTGCACGCATCGAACCGAACGCATCAAGTGTCGGCTTATACGCCCGCATCGCTTACCGCCCACTTCGAACAAATCTTAATTCGAGTCAACAATAAATTCTGAATTGTTACAACAAAGAGTCGTCGTTATTTACACATCACCTTGGTGAGCGAGCCTTCCATACAAGGTGAGACTAGCGTCACAAACACACACAAACAATAATAAAAAATTTTCTTAAATGAAAATTATTTTTTTACGTTATAAAAAAATTATCCCAACAAAAAAAGTAATTTTTTCTTATTACTTCGAGAACATTTTGTATACATAGATTATTTAAAACACAATACGTAGGCATTAATCTGTTACGAAAGTTTCGTTCGCAATAACTATAATATATATATATTGTGGGTTAATATTATGATTTTTTACGCCATTAAATCTCTCCAAATTGGAATATCTAATTGTACTTTAATCTTACTAATTTCAGATACACTTCTTTTGTAACAAAGTCTTTCACATGAAACATATCGAGGTGTGTCCATGGAACGATTAGTAAACGCTTTAAATGCTTTACTATATTTAGAAATAATATTATAACTTAAAGTAGTTAAAGTCTGATGATGTTTGTATATATTTATTTGTTGTTGTTCCAAGATTATAATTTTATTTAATGAATCTATATCAGCAGAACTTATAGCCCCCCTCCCTCTTCTAGATTTATCATCTTTATATAAAATGCTGGGTCATTTGATCAAATATATAATATTCCTCATCTTTGGAAAATGAGGTGATAATAACTGAACAGAAAGAGACATCACTTTACAAATAGTTGGATGAACGTAACAATTATTTGTATGGCTCAATTTATTAATCGAAGTGTTTATTATACATTTCTAATGAAATTTATGTAACAATTGTGATATTTTCATTAAATTTCATTGAGTAGATCAGCTAAGCGGGTTCTAACTCGAATCCTCTGAGTAGGGAGCGGGGCGCGGAGGTTCTCGTAGGCGCGAGGAAGGTCTCCAAGCGGCGACATCGCTGTTTATGTAAACATAAGACTCCGATCGATGAATTACATAAACATGATACGCGTGATGACATTCTGCTATGCGTTCCGTATTTTTTTCGTTACCCGCCACCCGCCGTTGCCCACCGCCTTCCCCAAAAATGTATCGGCTTGCATACACTTACTGCATATATTGTACTTACCATATCTCTCTTCCTCTTATGTTTCCGCCGCGTTGTTACTTCCGTTATATCTTCTTCTCGCACACAAAAATATTTTTCATATGTTTATTATTTAATGACTTAAATAGAGAGAACGTTTAATACGGTGGCGGATGCTGGCGGCGCGCGTAATATGATAGCGCTACAATAAGACGCGAGAGAAATTGTGCTTGAGCGTGTGCAAATTGTTATGCAGAGACATAACAATATTAAAGTAAATACTATGTTTAATGGTGAATTTATATCAGATGATAAACGCTCGAATAAAAGTATCAGTACGAAAAACTATGAATTTTTTAATTCGTCCGATTTACAAGAATGGTACGCGTTATGCATTGTCAAGCCCATCTTAGCATCGCTCGAGGAATTTCAGAAGCGCAATAGCGGATGGACGCTGTATCTTAAATTTGACTGTTAACATAAACAAGTACTATTGCATGTGGGATGTCACATTGGAGTTACCGAGGGAAATTAAAACGAAGAAAGTTGTAATCAACGTTCAATCTTTAGACAATGTATATTTTGCCAGGTCAGTGATAGCCGCTTTACACCCGGCTCAAAGTAATACAAATTGAGAGTTACCATATCCACATTGTACGACGGTATTAAATCTTAGAGACATCCAGTTTCCAATGACATTGAGTCAAATTTAAAAAATCGTTGACAGGTGTGATACCATATCCGAGAACGATTACGCGCACGCCGTCAACATGTGGCAGCGATTCTCCATTTGAACGCTCGGTGAATATAGCGATCTATATTTAAAGACAGATGTTTTGTTGTTAGCTAATTGCCATATTTATCTGCTTTATTTGCCTAACAGGTAAAATTTACCGAAAGGTGGAACAATCGGCCTTAAGAAGGGTGTTTACCAAAATCGCCAAATATTGATGTTTCGTTGTATCAATTAGGTATAAATAAGCTGAATAATTAAAATTAATATACGCAAAATTAAATTCTTATGTCTCTAATAAACAAAGAAACGCTATTAGTCTAAAATAATTCGAGCAAAAGGATCACTTTCAATTTTAATGATTTCAAAATTATTTATATATCCCGTTTTTTAAAAAGTACGCGATAAAAGTACTTAATTTTTAATTATGAACATAATATATGTTTACTTGATGGAAACGAATATAAGTCGAATACTTTTATCACGGATACGAAAAAAGTTAATCCTACATTAAAATAAATTTCAATATCCCGCAAAATCGGAGAAGTTTTGATTCAATCTGATTACTTTTGCCAGTGAGGGGCAAATTTGATTACCTAGTTGTGTATTAAAGACCTTTAGATCCAAGTTTATTTTTATCTCTGAAATCGGAGAACTTCGAAATCAACCGGATTAATGTCGTCTTTCCTAGCAAATAAAATTAAAATCAATTAAATCGGTGTTCCTGTAATTGAAATGAATTGAGCCGTTACAAGAAAAGTATACGAATCGAGCGGATTATTTTGGATTACCTATTCATCCGATTATTCGGATCTGTTTGGATTGATAACAATATGAATTAGAACGTAATGAATTCGAATCGGAAATAATCTTCCAAAGTGACATGAAAACCGATTACGATTTCTCCGGAATTGAAACCAATTATTTTTTAATCCAAGCGCGGATTGAACCAATTAAAACTTATACCCGATCACAACCGATTACAACCGATTAAAACGAATTACATTTTAATCGGGCGTTTTCGACAAGGTTGTATTTCTTGTTATTTGATTCTATTTTTATTTTATTTAAAAAGATTCGCATTGATCTCTGCAAATTATGTGTATACGCATGTTGAGCGAAGACTCAGAGTAATAAATAAAACAGTAATTATGTCTAGCAATAGGTGCACGAAATGGCAATATGTTAGATAAGGATGTATTAAATGTATGCATTAGATGTATGCATTAAATGTATGCATTTGAATGAGACAGAATGATAATGTAAGTAATGAATTAAAGATGTCACTATTATCGCTTTTTTTTATTTTGAAATTTAAAAAGTCTACACTATCGACATCAAGTTCTGTCACTTCAGCATCGCCTTAAGGTCATACTAGCGTAACAATACGTCTAAAGGTGAAATCCCAGCGTACAGCATATCAGTATATGGCGTAAAGGAAGCTAATCACAGGATCTATGCCCGTTCTCGCCAGCACAAATATCGAGTGTCCCATAGAGCACATTTGTGCCAGCGTAATGATCAATAAGTCATCTAGCAAACGAGAATGAATTAAAATGGATTCAAATTTTCAGAAATACGGATTCATGAATGTTAAAATGAATTCTTTTCAATTATGAATGCATCTTTATTCATTTATAGGAATTGCATAAAGCAAATGTCTATGCCTTTCAATCTAAAAATAATATTAGCATTTTCTGTGCATCGTGAATACTACTCAATTCAGAATTGAAGAGGAAGGACAGTTTTTTTAATTCAGTTAAATTCAAAAATAATATCTGCAATTTCTGTGCAACGTGAATACTACTCCATTCAATATTCTGAAATGCAGTTTTTCAATTTAATTTTAAGTAAATTTCTTCTCCATGAGACACCAGTCTTAAGGTAAAATCCCATGGAGTCAGCATAAAGGTGTAAAGGAACTAGGCCAATCACAGGCTTGACGCCCGTTATGCCACAAATTCTCGTTGATTTTTTTAGCGTTCCAACATACGTTACACACATACGCACAAATTAAATATCGCTAGCAGATTTGAAAACGAATGCGAGCAAAAATTAACTCACGAATAAGAAATTATTTTTGTATATATATACGTGAAACAATCTGCAACAGATTTTCAAATGTTTCTAAGGTTATTCAAAAATAATTAAACAATTTTTCTCTGTCTTCGAAAATAATTTCTTGCACCAAATTATTGCTAACTCCTTGTGCCACTCGTCTTTCAATAGTAAAAATTGGTCTTACCCAAAATTTTTGAGTATTGCGTCAAATTGCAGAATCTCTTTTCTTCTCTTCAGTTCTTATTAATTCATATATTATATACATTGAACTAATTTTCGTCGAACAGTTTCTTGACACAAAGTACTTTCTGAACATTTATAAATTCTCAAATATTTTACTAAATGGATTAACATTATTTCAGAGTTCAATATTTTAGTGAGATCATGCACATTTGTTTTCACTTTATGTGATGTATGTGTGAAAACGTCAAGTTTAAAATTTCATTGACTGTCTCTTGGGGCGCCCTGCCAAAAACAGTCGATTAAAATCGATTAAAACCAAAATAATCTGTATCGATCGGGATTCTTGCATCGAGAATAGAATATTAAAAGCGATTAAAAATAAATAAATCGGATTTAATGCGCTTCATACGAATTATAATTGGATCAATGAATCTGTTTTAATCATAAATTCCCCTATTCCTATATATTTCCATGAATGAAAACGAAATCGTATTTAATGTAATTTTGATACCTGAATCCAATTTTGTTGTGATCAACAAAAGTAATTCGATTCAATCAGAATTTCTTCGATTTTGCAGACGATATTGGAATCCGTTTTAAAACAATCCGATTTTCTCGCAATCGGCAAAAGTAATCCTATTTAATCGGAATTTCTCTGATTTTGCGGACGATAATGAAATCGGTTTTGATATAACGAGAATCTGATTTTGTCGTGATCAGCAAAAAATATTCGATTCAGTCGGAATTTCTCTCAATTAATGGTTGAAAATTAAATGGGATTTATTGCAACGTAAATCCGATTTTGTCATGACTAATAAAAATCGTTCGATTAAATCAGAATTTCTCCGATTTTTCAATAAAAATTATAATAAAATAAATTGTCAATGTACAAATTTTTGTAAAATTTTATTTTCATCGTTACAAGTATGTATAATAAAAACAAAAATTAAATTCTTATGTATCCAATAAACAAAGAAACACTATTAGTCTAAAATAATTTGACCAAAAAGGATCATTTTTAATTTTAATGATTTCAAAATTATTTATATATCCCATTTCTTATAAAGTATGCGATAAAAATATTATACTTAATATTTAATTATGAACATAACATATGTTATTTAGTGGAAACAAGTATAAGTCGAATACCGTCAAAAAAAGTTAATCCTCGTTGCATTAAAAACAGATTTCAATATCGCAAAATCGGAGAAGTTGTGATTCAATCTGATTACTTTTGTCGGTGAAAGACAAATTTGATTACTAGTTATGAATTAAAGATCTTTAGATCTGAGTTTATTTTCATCCCCGAAATCGGAGAACTTCCAATCAAATCAACCGGATTAATATCGTCTTTCCTAGCAAATAAAATTAAAACCAATTGAATCGGTGATCCTGTAAATGAAATGGATTGAGCCGTTACAAGAAAAATATATGATTCGAGCGGATTATTTTGGATTACATATTCATCCAATTAATCGGATCTATTTGAATTAATAATAAATTAACAATATGAATTAGAACGTGATGTATTCGGATCGGAAATAATCCGTGAAAATGACAAAATCGATTACGATTTTTTCGGAATTGAAATCGATTATTATTTTTTTAATCTGAGCTCGGATTGAACCGATTGAAACTGATTACAATTGATTGAAATGGATTATATTTTAATCAGTTTTAATTGGCCATTTTCGGCAGGGCGTACTTACGCTGGCATAAGATCAATAAACCAATTACATGTCTTTTTACAAAGTTTATTTCCAAAATGGATATTCAAAGAATCTTGTGATTCCGCAAATAAGAATGGATTAAAATGGATTCAGATTTTAAGAAATATGGATTCAGGAATGTTAAAATAAATCCTTTTCAATCCTGAATGCATTTCTATTCATTTATAGGAATTGCAGAGAGCATATCTCTATGCCTTTCAATCTAAAAATAATATTAGCATTTTTTGTGTATCATGAATACTACTTTATTCAGAATTGTGAATAGCAAGTACATTTTTTTTAATTCAGTTAAATTCAAAAATAATATCAGCAATTTTTGTGCAATATTGCTCCATTCAATATTCTGAATATGAAAATTTTTTTTTTCATATTCAGTTTTTCAATTTAATTGAATAAGAAAAGTTTTTATTTAAAAATGGACATAAATGCTACTTAAATTATTCAAAATTGTAAGTAGGAAATTTTTCGTTTTAATCCAACTAAGTTCAAAAAAGTTGTAACGTAAAAATAATTGAATTATGTTCTTTTGTTTCTCTTTGATTAGAGATAAAAAATCGATGTGAACACTCGCAAACCAAGTCGATCACAGCCCGAATATTACACTGATCACGGTGCACGACATCGGCCAAGCGAAATTAGATTATCCGACACTTATCCAATGTTACCTCATAGTAATGTAAATTATTTATATTTTATTATTTTTGTTAAATGAATAAGGTGAATTATGCTCTATGTGAGACCGAGGATGAGTATCCCCTACTGTCTGGTTGGGAGTAGCCCAATTTCTGTCTCTTCACTATTTAGCCAAGTGACTAACTAAAGAGTATAATAGACATAATTATTAGACATTATAATTCAATGAATACTTATTTCACTCACCCTCCTTCTCCATCAACTCAGTTCAAAGTGCAAGTCAATTATAAGAGGTGCTATTACAAGACACACATTGTCATTCAACAAGAATATAAAATGGAACAATATAAAATATGTAATCGTCACATGTGTTATCCAAATGGAAATCAAATACGCAATAACCGCCAACATATACAAATCAAGCGCCTCGTCTGTAGAAATAAATATAACTATACGTCAAAGCGTAAAGTATAATAAACAAATGCCTTAAAAGCGGATACACAATGTCATTATTTGAATCTCTTTAATATGTTCACATACGAATGCAAAAATTCCATGTCTGATTGCAAATTTAAACTATTTGATTGTAATCTAATATTCAGCATCTCCGAAATGAGCCTCCTACTTAATTGTCTTTCTCTATGTAGGATTCTTACGTTCATTCAAATTCATGATTATGTTCCAACCTATGTTATGTGATTACAATATAACAGGATTTTTGATGTCATTTCAATATTCTTTTATTCTCGTTTTTAATAGATGTCCTTTTTGACCAACATAGTTTGCATTGGGCTACTCCCAACCAAATATTATAGTAGGGAGGTACTCATCCTCACATAAATCATAATTTCAATCTTATTCAACGTTTTCCTATCTATACATTTATTATAATGTTATACGAATTGGCTGAAGATGGTTCGAAGTAAACCGAAACGTTCTAAGAAATTTGTATTGGAAGTCTTTGTTTTTAATATATTATGTGAACTTTTAAGATTGTTATATAAATTGCGTACCAATTCCCACGCTGTGTAACGCTCTAATTGTCCCGTAAATTATTTAATAGTTTTTAAATCTCGAGAGCCCGATTAGTATAATATTTTGATTTTCAATCGGTAAATGTATTATTCATTCTCTACTTCAATTACAAGTTAAGTAAGTTAAACTTGTAACAAAATTATATAGATATAATAAAAATATCATTATTTAACAAAAATAATAAAATATAAATAATTTACATTACTATGAGATAACATTGGGTAAGTGTCGGATAATCTAATCTCGCTTGACCGATGTCGTGCACCGTGATCAGTGTAATATTCGGGCTGTGTTCGACTTGGTTTGCGAGTGTTCACATCGATCTTTTATTTCTAATCAAAGAGAAACAAAAGAATATAGTTCAATTATTTTTACATTACAACTTTTTTGAACTTAGTTGGATTAAAACGAAAAATTTCCTACTTACAATTTTGAATAATTTAAGTAGCATTTATAGTATGTCCATTTTTAAATAAAAACTTTTCTTATTCAATTAAATTGAAAAACTGAATATGAAAAAAAAAATTTTCATATTCAGAATATTGAATGGAGCAATATTCACATTGCACAAAAATTGCTGATATTATTTTTAAATTTAACTGAATCAAAACAATGGTACTTTCTATTTACAATTCGGAATTGAGTAATATTCACGATGCATAGAAAATGCTAATATTATTTTTAGATTGAAAGGCATAGAAGTATACTCTATGCAATTCCTATAAATGAATAATAATGCATTCAGGATTGAAAAAGCATAGACATTTGATTTATGCAATTTCTATAAATGAATAAAAATGCATTCAGAATTGAAAAGGATTCATTTTAACATTCATGAATCTATATTTCTGGAAATTTGAATCTATTTGAATCCATTTCAATGTATTCTCGTTTGTTGGATAATTAAAGATCTGACATTAATTTGAATTGCATCAAATGTTTAAATATTATACATTTTAATTGTAATTATCTCAAAAACTAAACGGTCAATATGCTTCCAATTGCACACAAACATAGAGAATATTTCAGATTACTTGTATTTCAAATTTTAGCACATTTGTATGAAAATCACATTATGTTTGTACTTCCTTTAAAGAAATGTGCGATCTAGTGAATAATTATAAAGATAACAAAAAATTAGAGGAAAATGATAAAAATAATGACTAAATTCGTTACTGTTATTATAGAAATGTACTTAATGACATATTATCATGACAGAAAAAATTAAGTAACTGTTATTGAAAGCGATAACGGCATTACAAGTTTTTTTTTTTACGGGGGAAATGCTTATGCACACTGAGGAGCGACCAACCTGGGTAGTGGGATTCCTCTTCCGCGAGGCGCAAAACGGAAGAGCCTTACCCATTGAACCCCCTCCTCCTCCCCCCCGCGGAAGACTACCGCAGCATCAGAGGAAGGGGGAGGCACGCGTGCAGCATTCATCTCCCCCATACATCTAGCATTGCGCTGGATCCCAGCGCTCGGCTCTTCATCAGCGAGTCAACTCGCTGTGGACTCGTGTGAGGGAGGGGGGGGAGTCTAGGACGCACCGGCCGGAATACACCGTACTGGGGCTATCCCCCCCCTCCCCGGAGTACGAAAGCCCGTGAAGTCGAGACTTCGCTTACTGAGGTTTCGGCTCCTCCATCTGGTTCGAAGAACCGGCGCGCGAAACCCACTGAAAAGGCTCCCCATGGGGCGCCCGTAATGGAGGATCACCTCCATCAGAGGCTCGAGGATCACTCTCATCTTTCTGATAGAAGGTTGCGTAGCCCTCGACACCCTGGAATCACCAGGATGACGGACTGTCAAGGGGTCCCTATCTAACGGGGAGTTCATACTAGACGCTCTTGGAATCATCAGCATCCCTCGACAGTAAGCGCTGTTGGCGGCCCCACTCGCGGAGAACGGCACGCGAGTAGCCCCTTCACTACGACAAAGTGGCGCCCAACGAGGGGGAACGGCGTTATAAGTAACGTATTATTTCCCAACCCTGATTATTAATATTAATGAAATATTAAAAAATATCAAGAGACACGTTTTTAACATGTCTTCGGCCATGTTAAAAAAAAAAGTAAAAGACATAAAGACATTACAAATCTCTTATCTCGAGCCACCAAAGTCCATTTTTTGGGAGTACAGAACTAAAATATAAAAAATTTTGAATCACATATCCTGAAAGACGGCATCGCCACGAATAATTTGAGTCAAAAGAAATAAAAATCGGTCAAGCCGTTCTAGACATATAGCGGTCAAAGATGGTGATTTTCGTGAAAAATAAAGTAACGTCTTCTTCTTTTTCTTCTTCTTCTTCTTTTTCTCTATCCGCAGTCACATGCACCTCTCTCATCTTTCACTCACATCTCTCCACCCCCCTCGCCCTTCCTCTCCATCACCCAATCCCACCACCCCTATCTTTTTGCCTCATCTCATTCTCTTTCGTCCTTCTCATCTTCATCTGCTGAAAATATCCGATAGTCACTCAGGATCGTGATCTTGATAATGTGACTCAAAGTCGAATTAATTTTTTTGTATAACTTCATAATGCGTGATGGGTGATTGCTACAATGTTTCGCGGGCTGACCTTCATAATGTTTGGGAGAGTCAAAGTCATCGGAGGTGAATGGTCCATTTTAATTTTAATAGCTTCTCAATAGGCAATTGTCGCCTGTTGAAAGTCCGATGGTCATTCGGGGTCGTGACTTTAACAATATGATTCAGGGTCATTTTAATTTTTTTTGGATAGCTTTGTAATGCGTGATGGGTGACTGCTACAACTTTTCGAAGATTGTTCAGTGTGATAATCTTCATAATGTATGGAAAGATCAAGGACATCGAAGATGAATTATCCTATCACTAAGGGTCATTACCTTGACTATATATTACGGTCAGCGTCATCAGAGTTGAATTCTTTATTTCATTTTTAATAATTGTTTAACGTGAGATGGGTGACTTCTTAACCTTTCGAAGATTGCAGGAAATAGATAATGGACAAGTATCGTATGCTGCAGATCTATGTTAATAAATGATAATCCCAGTTTGAAAAAAGGAATAAAATTAAATAAAAATTACGAAATAAGAAATATGATGAAAAGACTATTCAAAGTTTGCATATAATTATAAAGAATTAAGGGAAATTAAAAATAATAAACGGCATTTCGAGCCCAATTGGGTCATTTTCAATGTTATAATTACAAAGTGACAAGTATATATATATATATACACATATATATATATAATATATATATACATATATATAATATATTTATATATTTATATATATACATATATATAATATATAAATATATATATATATATATATATATATATATATATACATTTAAAATAGAACGGTTTTAAATTGATCGATAAAGAGATAAAAAAATATATATACAGACTTCTAGTGGACGTGTACTGATGGTCATTATCGCCTGTTATAAAGCTGACATTACGTCCCAGTTGATGTAGCGCATGTCATTA
Organism: Acromyrmex echinatior; assembly: GCF_024713525.1. Taxonomy (NCBI): domain Eukaryota; kingdom Metazoa; phylum Arthropoda; class Insecta; order Hymenoptera; family Formicidae; genus Acromyrmex; species Acromyrmex echinatior. The sequence goes on from NC_141860.1 coordinate 1,195,048, forward strand.
TGAATATACTTAAAATAAAGAATGGGCACCTCCATCGCCCATTATCGTGAGGACGCAACCATATATTCTTTGTCTCTCCGATTTTAACTCAACCTTTAATATTTATTTCGTTTGCAACAGAATAAATTTTTAATATTGTATGAATACTCTTTCTTTATTTCCGAGGAGGAGAAAAATCTTTACATAGTTCTTTATCCGGGATGCTCCCGAAGGAGAACCTAAGTGAATGAGGGGAAGATACCCAGGAATCGGTCTCCTAATTGTGCAGGATTCGATGAGTCTGCGTCCCTCCTACAAGGAAGGACAATGGACATCATCGCTTACCTAAAAAACTTCCCCTATTCAGCATCTCCGCAAGACTACATTGGGCACACCTCGGAACTTCCTATCCGGCATTTCATCAGAATGCACCCGAGTCGTGGAGTATATGCTCCCACCTCCAAGGTCCGGTATACTACTTAAAGCTAGAATCCTATCCTATATTATATTAAATACTATCCTAAAGGACCTGACGCTCCCAATTGGCCCACTCCTTCTTGCATGACCTCACAGAAATCTGCGAGGGCCGTCCAACACGCAGCGGAGCACATAGCCAAATACTATCCTAAATATGTACATTTTTATGATTGCCGTCAAACTCCAGACGGGCCCGAGCTAAAAGAGCCCTTTGCTTTTCTTTAGGGCCTGACGCTTCTACTCGGCCCGCTTTTTCTTACGCATGACGGTTTCGCAGAAATCCGCGAGGGCCGTCCAATACGCAGCGAAGCACACAGGCGCTCTGACAATGGAGTCTGACTATATTCAAGGACATTGATCCCCAATCGCTCAAAAAGTGACGTCCTCTCCGCGACCCAAGATGGGCAAAACAACAGCGTGTGCATCGCCGTATCCGCAATCGTATGACAATGCGCACAAATCGGCGACGCTGTATATCAAAAAGGTAAGCCTCAAAGCACCCATGATTCGTCACAATCTGGATCGTGTGGATTGTACGAATATACTAAAAATAAAGAATGAAACTCTCCAGAATGGGATTCTCGCTGACTCTCGTGAGAACGCAACCATATTTTAATATTGTTCCGTTTTACATAATTGTTCCATTTCACACGCGAGTACCAGATTAGGACATCCTCCGAAATGCTATACAAATCCTAATCTGTGCAAGTCATACATTGCAACGATAAGCATTTTATTGCCTCATTTTCCTTTCGTGAGGAATATTCGAAGAAATGTCTACAAATTGATAGACAATTATGAAAAGTTTCGTCAGTTTTCAACTTTGAGATTCGTCAATATGAATAAATTGCTTGAAATTTCCAATGATTTAAAGAATAAAACAAGATATTATCCAAGAAATTTAACGGACGTTAATTTGGACGAGGAAAAGATTTTCTCGCAAAATTACGAAGCGTTTAAAGTTATGTAAAAGCGATTGTTGGATCTACCATGTCTCCCTTATATCTCATGCGAAAAATTATGTGCGAGTAGAGACGTTTCTAAACTTGAGAAATTGAGAAAAACAGTGGATGAACCTTTCTGGAAAGATCTGACCTACAGATCACAATACCAATACTAGATTCATTTGTAAGCTTTGTTTGAACAAATTTCACAGAGGCCTGTTGCCTTCTGCTTGCATTTTGTATAATCTTGCCATAAAATCATCATCAGATGTTTTATCGAATTTCAATGATTACGAAGAAATGTTAATCAGGAGAGTGAACAGCTTCCAAGTGGTGCAAACGATGGGTTGTGTTTCGAACAAACATATGCCGCACAGATAAATGATTCGCAAAGTAAAAGATAGAACATCATTTCATTTGCCTTTGCCTTTACAAGAAACATTGGATAAGGTATGTCCTCTTACAAATTTAAATCACAAGTTGCACATCCTCGTTCGAGATATATCCAAAAGGTCTAAAGTTGTTTGGGAAAATTTGATGGATATTAATAAAGTGTATAAGGCTTTACAATGGTTGAAAGACCATAATCCTTACTACTCGGAAATTCGTCTTCCAGCGTCATCTGACGATTTTATAAATGATAAGTTGCAAGAAATAGAATATCGGATCGTCGGTGACGGAAGCAACAGTGATGAAATAGACGAGGTGATTGAGAACACTGTACAGCATAACAAGGATAATAATGATAAAGTCATTTTAAAACGTAAGACTTTCCTCGCAATCACTAAAGATTCGGATATTAATGATCAATATACAATATACCCAATGCATGCGAAAAGAATCGATAACGAATCTGCATTCAAGTTTTATCAAATGTTGAAAATTGAAGATGTTCCAATAGGTAATCGTTAAAAATATCTGGATCGTTATAAATATCATGTGTTTCCCTGATTTATATCCCGAGGGACAACGCGAAGATAGAAACTTTGCATTGCCGGATTATTTATTTATCAGAAAGAGATGTCGAAACACAATAGATTCAGGTTGAATCTACAATATCTGTTCTTTCTTCAATGATGCTAATTACTGACAATTGAAAAATGGTGTCTGTTATATTATGATGATTGCTAATTCACGAGAGAGATACGCTGCTGCTTGAATGAATTAAAAGACAAAAAATTGGAATCGAATTCATTGAGTATTTTTGCAAAACTGAGAAATACGGATCAATTTTGGAGACAATCGTCCAATAATATCAAATGCATGACTTTGCATTATGGTCCGGCGACGTGATTTTTAACTTTGAGTCTAGTGAATGGAAATGATCCGATTTGGGTGAATATTTACGAGACATGAATCCTGATAAACAGAAGTTGCTTATTAGCTAATCAATCGCTTATGATCCTGTAAGTACGTCTAGATTCATGTGTATAAAATTTAAAACCTTAATTGATTTTATTTGTTCGTCCGATAACCTAATAGGAGAGATTCTTCACTATTTATGGTAACTGGAATATCAAAAGAGAGGTATCCAGCACGTGCTTTGTATGATTTGGATAAAAGATGCTCTAGTGCTAAGAAAATCGCCAGATGAAGAAGTTGTTGCGTTTATTCGAAAATACGTGACGTGCGAAATTCCAGATGAAAACGTTTCGCCAATGTTGTATGAAACGATTATAAGGGATCAAAATCATAAACATAACTCATATTGCATGCGTACGAAAAATACCGAAACGAATATTTACAGAAAATATCGGTTCGATTTTCCTCAGCCAGTTACTGACAATTTCGTTTTAAGAGACCTCATTGCTTCGATAATGGGCAGAAAAACTTTATACAGTAAGAGCAGATTGTATAATCTTCCTCGCAAAAAGTCGGAAAGGTTTATCAATGATTATAATCTGGCTGTCAAGTTAGTCCGGGAAGGTATTATGGACATACAATTTATTGAAGAAAAATCAGAGTTTTTAAACTCGTATTTAACAAAATACACGACAAAGTAGGAGAAATGCAATATAGACTTTGCAATGATATATTCCAATAGGCTCTTGGCATCGAAACTGTGGAAATTTGCGATGCGTTCATCAAATAACAGAGAATGTGATGCTTTAGAAGCTGCAGACAGACTGCTAGGGAATCCCTTGTATGGTACAGACAGTGATACCATTGTCAAATGGATTGATGTTAATGAGATGAGAAGCAGAAAAGTTAAAATTTAATGAAATTAAAGCTCTCGATGAAAACTCTACGAATATTTATTGTCCGTCGTTCATCGACTATTACTATCCAAGCAGTCCTAAGGAATTAGAATCATTGAATTTGTACGATTTTGCTAGATTTTGGGAAATTACGAGACTGAAAATGAAAAAGATGAATATTATAAACTTGTATCGGATTTATTTACCAGGTGTACAAATATGAAATGCGGATTTTTTTTCGAAAAAAATACGTTAAATTCGGAAGAATGATAAAAAGTGGTTTATTCAAAGTATGCTCCATTGCTAGTTATATATTTTTCCCATCTTTCGGGTAATTTGTAGATACCACGCCAGTAAAAATCTTCCCCTTTTGCCACGAGCCATTCATCGAGCCATTTTTTCACATCTTCGTCACGAACCAAAGCGCAGCTCAGCAAGTGACCCATCGATGCAAACAAGTAGTAATCGGAAGGAGCCAAGTCTGGTGAGTAAACCGCATGGACTAGCACTTCCCAGCTGAGTGCTTCCAACGTGTCGCGAACTGGTTTTGCCATATGTGATGGAACATTATCATGGAGAAAAATGATCTTGTGTTGCCTTTTTCGATATTCTGGTCGTTTTTTGAATAGCGAACGGTTTAAATCGATCAATTGTTGTTTGTAGCGTTTGGTATTAACCGTTTCAGCAGGCTTTAACAGCTTATAATAGACCATACCCTTCCCACTAAACACAGAGCATCGTCTTCCTGCCAAAGCGATTCGGTCTTGCGGTCGATGTGGATGGTGCGTGGGTATACCCATGATTTTTTGCGCTTGGGATTCTCAAAATATATCCACTTTTCATCCCCAGTAACAATACGATGCAAGAACGACTTTCTTTTGTATCGTTTGAGCAAAATTTCACATGTGTTTTTGCGCCTCTCCATCTGCCTCTCGTTCAACTCATGTGATATCCATCTGTCGACCTTCTGAATCTTTCCCATCTCTCATAGGCGATTGGAAACAGCTTGTTGACTAACGCTTAATTGTTCTGCGAGTTGTTTTTATGTTTGTAAATCGTCTTCGTCCAACAATGCTTGCAATTCTACATCTTCGTACCTTTTTGACGGTTTTCCGTGTTCCTTGTCTGCAACATCGAAATCACCACTTTTGAAACGCCGAAACCATCGTTCATACGTATCTTGCGATGGAGCATGTTCACCATAAGCTTCTCGAAGTAATCGGTATGATTCAGCAGCAGTTTTCTTCAAATGAAAACAAAAAATTAATGCTGTCCGCGAATGCTCTTTATTTGGCACAAATTTCAACATATTGAACACAGCAAAATACTATGCACTTTTTCAATTTATCACTTATGCGCGTTTGACACTTGTTAATGGCACAACAAAATGGCATATATGTCAAATCTTTATACTACACACTGCACCATCTGTTGTCTCAAATCCACACTTCATACTTGTATACCTGGTAAAAAAAAAACGAAGGTGTTATTTAATTAACCATTATCAATTTAATGTAAAAACTGAACCCGAAAAATATTTTTACTCGCTGCTTCTTTTGTTAAAACCGTGAAGAGATTTGAATGAAATCAGACGTGCATATGTGACACGGATGCTTTTAAGATTCAGCGTCTGCTTTGACGAAGGCGATGAAATATCACGAAACGCTCGATGAAATACAGTCAGCTTTTGAACGCTTTGCGAATTAATCGAGAAGCGCGAAAATGATTTGAAAACAGCAGAAGGAGATAAATTTGATGACAATGAACTGGATTGCAATCCGATAGAAGCTGACAACACGATGAAAGATCTGATAAATTTTGGTAAGATTGACGCCCCGATTGATTTATCGCAAATGATGTCGCGATTGAACGAAGACCAGAAAAAAGTCTTCGATACAGTATGTCAAATTTTACAAAATAAAAATCAGATTATGCGTAAATGGCGAAGGTAGTACAGAAAAAAGTTTTCTTATTGAAATGATTAAATATTGGATCAGAATACATTTAAAGAAGCTACTTCCTGTTCTCACAGGTATCGCAGCATTCAATATCGATGGCTTGATGATTCATAGAATATTTCAGCTATCTATCACCTATGAATCTACGGCAAAATATACGCACTTGTCAGACATAGTTTGAAAACTTTGAGAAATAAATTAAAGACTTATTTAGAATCGAATTATTAGAGTCGAATTATTTATAATCGATGAAGTATTCATGATTTTCGAATGTGACATTTATGTTTATCTTTGATAAGTTAGTCTACAATTATGTGAAATCTTTGATATGACAGATATAGATGATGGTTTCTTTGGTAGAAAACATTCTTCTCTTTGGAGACTTATTACAGCTTTCTCCTCAGTAAAAGAACATTCTCCGTTCGTCTCGATCAGAAATTCATAAGTATTTAGGTACCATAATGGATCTCATTTGTGGAGATTGTTCGATTACGACGAACTCTTGATTAATATGCGACAAAAATGTGATAACAGATATCATGATATACTTTCTAGAATACGAGATTTATTAATGGATTCTGATATCAATATTCTTCAGTCAAAAAAAATCCAATTTCAAAGGAAATAGTTGCGACGAAAGATTGAAAAAACTTTGCATTTATATGAATCAATTACAATCAATTATTTTTGGTTGATACAACATGTTTACTCACGTGTTATTTGTGCAAGGTTTTGAACACGACAATGCTCGATAAAATTGACGGTGATGAAATTGTACTGATAACAGAGATGATGTCAATTGTGTTCTAGCAATGGAAAAAAAAATGTACAAAATTTTAGAAGAAAAAGATGACAAAGTTTCGGAAACAGCTAATATTGAAAGAGTAATAGAGATTAAAATTGACGCTAAAATGATGATTCAACGAAACATTGATGTAACTTTGGGATTTGTCAATGGAACAATAGACAATATAATTGCAGTTAATCGCTCTATTGACGGAAATCGTTGATTCCATTAAAATAGTTATTTCAGATAACAAAGAAATCACAATAACAAAAGTAGATATTAAATTCAAAGTATTTCACAAAATGGTGGTTCGGAAATAATTTCCATTGTCTCTCAGTTATGAAATAACTACACAAAAATCAAGGAATTACGTATAAAAATACAATGATGGATCTAGGAACGAGTGTGTTCAGTGATGGTCATGCCTATATAGGTTTGTCACGAGTGAGTACACTGGAAGATACATTTGATAAATTTTAATCCGGCATCCGTTAAAGCAAACTCGGGAGTCATTGTAGAATATAATCGACTGAGGTCTGTGTTCAAAGCTCAGCTATCACAAATCAATTCGTTCTAGAAAAAGACTGTGAAAGTTCACAACTGTCGATGGGCTATACCTAATATCATTGATGATGTACAGAATTATGGTTGCGAGGAACCAGAAAGTATAATTGGAAAGAGTCCAGAAAGTATACATGGAAAATATACAGCTTCTGACGCAATGACGATCATGTTTCGTGTTACGCTAATGTAATATTGCAATGTAGGTTTTATTGGGTCATCATCAGGCAACAAATACTGAAAAATAAAATATCGAACCCATTGATACTATCTGCGCGTATGCTGAGCGTAAGTGTTGCAATATTCTAGCGATTAGAAGATCTGTCAGAGAACATTTTGAATAACGAATACAAGATGTTTCAGAATTTTTCACGGCTCTAATGTCGACTAATTCCGAAATCAATGATGTATTAGAACTCGAATTGAAGCACGTAACAACTTATTCAAAGACCAAATATAATTACAATGTAATTACTGTTATACTCCTCATAGGGATAATAACGAGGATTCAGGTCGTGGGGTTAGAAGAATCTCAGAATGGTTTTTTACTCACTAATAATACACAACTTGCTTGTTGATCAATTTATCATACAATCAATGACTTTATCGTGGCTCGGGTATCACGTTATCGAGAGATATCGGCCGTTCCCACTTATAGAGTGGTACTTTTTGATTACGCAAGATATTGTATCCGCGCTTACTTGACTTCTGTTTTCTCGGTCCAAGAAGCGGGTATATATCTTATTCTAAGATGCTGAGCTGGTCAGTTTAATTGGGGCTTGCCCTGGTTCCATTGTCAATTGCGGTCGGTGCTGACCGATCGCATTTGGCATCTCTTGTAATTATGCGATACAGTATTCATGCATGGTTTAATTCATCGCAACTGTTCTACTGAAACATATTCACAATCGCGAATAAAGCGTTTCTTAAATTATTTGAATTGGATCGATATTCCGCAAAAAAATAATTAAAAATATATTAATGCAATTCGGATTACTACATGATTAAATGTTATTTTAAATTTTAGTTGTATAAGGCGTATAATTTTGCTTATACCTTTTTTTCCGAAATTCGAGGCTTTATTGTAAAAAACTGGTTATACATTTATGATTCAAAGTATTGTCCATCGCTGGCCACTACTTTCTCCCATCTTTCGAGCAGCATACGAATCCCGCGTCGAAAAAACTGGTCATCTTTTGAGGCAATCCACGAATCGATCCAATTTTTTACTTCTTCATAAGACCGGAAGTGCTGGTCAGCCAGGTCGTGTGTCATTGATCGAAATAAGTGATAGTCAGAGGGAGCAACGTCTGGAGAATACGGCGGGTGGGGTAGGACTTCCCATTTCAACGTTTCCAAGTATGTCTTGACCACTTTCGCAACATGGGGTCGAGCATGCAAAATCACTTTATCGTGTCTCTCGTTGTATTGCGGCCGTTTGTCTTTCAATGCTCGGCTCAAACGCATCAATTGTGTTCGATACTGATCGCCTGTGATTGTTTCAGTCGGTTTTAACAGCTCATAATATACTACGCCGAGCTGGTCCCACCAAATACAGAGCATGATCTTGGAGCCGTGAATATTCGGTTTGGCCGTGGAAGCATGGCCGGGAACTCCCCATGATTTTCTGCGCTTGGGATTATCGTAATGAACCCGTCCCCAGTCACAATGCAGCTGTTCACAAGCAAACAAACGCCGTTCAACATCTCTCGGCTTCAACTCGTACGGCACCCAATTTCCTTGTTTCTGAATCATTCCTATGGCTTTGAGACGTTTTGAAATGGCTGGTTGAGTCATTCCTAATGATCGTGCCAATTCTTTTTGATTTTGACAAGAGTCTTGATCAAGTAATGTCTTCAATTCTGCATTTTCGAAAACCTTCTCTCTTCCATCGCTATGCTGGTCTTCGACGTGAAAATCATCGTTCTTGAAGCGTTGAAATCACTTACGACACGTTCTTTCACTAATAGCGGCTTCACCATAAATATTTGAGAGCATTCGATGAGCCTCAGCCGCAGATTTTTTCATATTGAAACAGAAAATTAAAACCTCCCGCAAATGACAAGAATTTGGCTCGTAAATTGACATTTTCGAGAATAACTTTATGATGCAGACACAAATCGACTAATGTTTCTATGTGGTTATGTTGACAGATGCCCAAGTTTATTGTGTGACGTCTATGATCTATTTATTTCACTTACCGCTAAAGCCATTTATACGAAAAAGGTATAAGCAAAGTTATACACCTAATAGTTGAGTTGTTACAACATCCCTCCCCCATTTTAGACGAAAAATAAGTAATGATAGATGGCACGAAGTTTTCTGCTATCATATAATCATCCGCTATCATAGTATATATTGTATAAATTTTCATCCTTCCTATAATTTAAGATAGTGAAGGTAGGATTGAGCTTCTTTTTATTTTTTGCATAAAAAATGAGTTAATATTGTTAACATAATAACAATAATTATTCCGCTAGTCGCCATGGGATAAATAAATTGTTTTTGTTTGTAGAATTTTTTATCACTTTGTAACTCTTCATGTATTTTATTTAATTTCATACCTAGATATTTCAATTCAGTTAGATCTCGAACAAGTTGTTTTAGCTTTATCTGTTCTGTCTTATTTTCAAGTAGTCGTACGTCTCGTAATAGTATTATGTTCATACTTGGTAAATAGGAATCTATCGTCGTAATTCGGATAATTGTGATTTTATGACGATATTCATTGTAATTATTCTACAGTCATCCTGTAATACTATTTTGTCTGTTACAGTTTCTTTTACCTCTGAGGAATTTTTGCACTTTATATTTATTACTTCTTTTGTAGATGTAGAATATTACCGAGAATTCTCAAGTCTTTTCCAAATTACATTCTGAGATGATACATATTTATAATCACAATATTTATAATGCTGCTCATGTCTTAAGTATTATATAATTGTACTTGACAAATCGCTTTGGGAGTTATTCTATTTACAGCAAAGCTTCGCTCGCATAGCTAATTCGAATTATTTTAATACATTCATGAAGATCGTTGTCTATAACGTATATATGTATGTTGTTCAGTCTTATTGCTATAGGTTATTGACATTTATTCAAACAAGTACTATCATGGTCATCGGTAATCGTGTAGTATTTCATATACCGGTGACGCTGTTAATGGGAATCGCAACACTGCATATATTTTCGTTGCAAAAGGCGCTAATTTTAATCACTTCTTCGATATTAATCCATTCTTGCTCATTTAATGTAAATGGAAAATATAATCCTTCTAGTAAGGTCGCGGCTGCTTCCCTAAGATTATCTATTATATGTTTTATAGACATTAATGGATAAAATTATTGGTAAAATTCCTTCCTTAGCGTATGTTAAATATTTTAATACATCTTCCGTTTCGCGTATCAAATCATTAGTTGTCATGTAAAATATTAGTGTAAAATATTCATCTAACTCTTGTTGATTGAATATTAATCCCTATTTCGTGATTTTTCCTGCTTCGGCTAATTTATCTTCATTATTCTCTACTGCGTGCTCTAAATTGTATATGTGACTAATTGTTGAATTTATGATTTTGAGTTGATTGCTTATAATATATCGAGTTAGCGCATTCCCATTATGTAAAAACGTTAGTTGTTCATTAATAACTTTTTCGTCGTTAGCGTCCATTGTTCCAAATACTCATAACGTCTTTGCTCTATGGTTCCTAATCCGTCTATTAGTCCATGTCTTTTATTTACTTGTAAATTATTTGAATAGCGACTATTAAATTTTTAACTCTATCATGGCCCTTTTGAGCGATCGTATATAAATTTTTACATGTATTCACATGCGGAATAGTGTACTCACACATTTCTTCCGCTTTGCGAACATTTTCCTGCAATACCGCTAATTAATTAATGCTGTCACATCCGTATGTATGACTAACTTCCAATGGACTTCGGGATTTTCCCTATCTTCTCGAAGTAAACATCCGAATTTTGCGTAAACTTTTCAATATTGTACGATGAGTTGATCATCCGTCCAATGGCGAGATCAACTCCAAGAATTCTGTAATAAATTATTATTTTGCTTACTCCGCTTTTTTGCTTTTATTATAACTATTTTTAGCTTCGCGTCTCTCTTATCAAGGAGAGTTTCTTTTCTCCTAAATAACTTTAACCTTTTTGCATCATATTATACAGGGTGATCCAAAAGTATGGAAACGGCCAAATAACTGTGGAGGAATACACTTTGGGGAAAAAAGTTTCAGATAAAAGTCTTAGGTTTTTTTCCTGGCTATTCAATCGTGACCTGAGATTTGACCTTGACCGTGACCTTGAATGTCATTTCAAAGTCAAATTTACTTTTTTAAATAGGAACACATATTTTTGACCACAGGAATGGAAACAGTGGAAAATTTTACGTCCGCCTGTGACTTTGATCATGACCTTGACCATGCCCTTGAAGGTCAGTTCAACGTCAAGTTGACATTGTCAATGGAAATTCCTGTAAATTGATATCTAGGGGTTTTCGGGGTCGCTGATTGCGATTTTGAAGTCGATTTTCAAAAATTCAAGATGGTGGATCCAATATGGCTGACGAAATTTGAAAAAACTATTGAATTTTTCTGCAAATTGGTATCTGGGGGTTTTCGTGGTCGCTGATTATGAATCTGAAGTCCGTTTTCAAAAATTGAAGATAGCGGATCCAATATGGTGGACGAATTAAAAAAAAATTATTGAATTTTCCTTTAATTTGAATCTAGGAATGTTTTGTGTTGCTGATAACATCTAGGATCTGCTATACCTGAAAAAGTAAGGTACACCCAAGATGTGCCACGGGGAGACTCCTAAGTACGATTTACATCCCATTTTTTTTTAACTTTTTTTATTTTATTGTTTTTTTTTGTTTTTAAAATTTTTTTCTGTTTTTTTTGTTTTCTTTTTATTTTTTATGATGAAGTGAGTACCCAGCCAACTAAGGCAAGATGAAGTGAGCACCCAGCCAACTAAGACAAGATGAAGTGAGCACCCAGCCAACTAAGGTAAGTGTTAATGTAGCGAGTTAAGATGATCTTTGTACACAAGCTTTTAAGTGTGTCATCTTAAAATTACTCTCTTCAAAGCTTGTGTTCAAAGTGATTACCGTCAACTTCTTGACAAAACGCTATCCAATCGTAAAAACTTGATACTGCCCTCTCAATCATATCTTTTTCAATGGTAATGATTTCATCGCGTATTCGCTGTTTAAGTTCCTCAATATTCGCCGGTTTTGTCCGATACACTCTATCTTTGAGATAGTCCCATAAGAAGTAGTCAAGTGGCGTAAGATCTGATGATCTCGCTGGCCATTCAATCACTCCTCGCCGACCTATCCACCTGCCTGCCAACACTTCTTGTAAGTAATTTCGAATATCTCTTGCGTAATGTGGTGCTGCACCATCTTGCTGAAACCAAGTGTGATCGAAATGAACCCCTGCAAAGACCTGAATAGCGGGGACAATTTAGTTTCTCAACAACTCCTCATATTTTCGTCCATCAAGATTACCCTCAATGAAGAAGGGACCAATTATCGTATTGTTTATAATTCCGGCCCATACGTTCACTTTTTGAGGATATTGAGTGGAGCGACTATCGATAATCCATTCTGGGTTGCTCTCACTCCAATAAGACATGTTATGCCTATTTGATGCTACCATTCAGAAAGAATGTGGCTTCATTTGAAAATACGATGCGCTTCAAGAAATTAGCGTCAGCATCCATCCTGTCCATCATCAACTTCGCAAACTGAACGCGCTTATCAGGATCATCGTCATTTAATTCTTGTACAAGCTTTACTTTGTAAGGATGGAATTTCAGCATTTTTGTTAGAATCCGTTTCACCGAACCATAAGATAAATCATGCTGCTGCTGCAATTTTCGAATCGTATTATGAGGATCTTTCCGTAAGAGAGCCACATTTAACTGATTTAATTCAGTGGATATTGTTACTGGACGACCTGATTTTAAATTTAATTAATGAAGCCTTTGTGTCTTCTTCCTACTTTTGTTAAGTAGGAAAAAGGCTACGGTTACTTTGAATATTTTTTTGTTGAAGGCATTTTTACCAAGATCTCCATTGTTCTGAATTATTTTCTACTCTATTCAAATTATTTGACCTTAAGTGTTTACTATTGGATTTTGAAATGGCACTGCTAACTGAACGTGAGCGAATAACCATTTTGATGATGAGAGGCTGGGGTGACAAGGAGAGATCATTTGAAAATGTTGTACATTTATTCAATGAATCATTTAGGGTAGGACAAGAACAAATCTCAAAAGCGACTGTTTATAAAACTGTGAAACGATTCCGTGAAACTGGCAGTGTAAAAAATCTCCCAAAATCAGGTCGTCCAGTAACAATATCCACTGAATTAAATCAGTTAAATGTGGCTCTCTCTATTACGGAAGATCCTCATAATACTATTCGAAAATTGCAGCAGCAGCATGATTTATCTTATGGTTCGGTGCAACGGATTCTAACAAAAATGCTGAAATTCCATCCTTACAAAGTAAAGTTTGTACAAAAATTAAATGACGATGATCCTGATAAGCGCGTACAGTTTGCGGAGTTGATGATGGACAGGATGGATGCTGACGCTAATTTCTTGAAGCGCATCGTATTTTCAGATGAAGCCACATTCTTTCTGAATGGTAGCATCAAATAGGCATAACATGTCTTATTGGAGTGAGAGCAACCCAGAATGGATTATCGATAGTCGCTCCACTCAATATCCTCAAAAAGTGAACATATGGGCCGGAATTATAAACAATACGATAATTGGTCCCTTCTTCATTGAGAGTAATCTTGATGGACGAAAATATGAGGAGTTGTTGAGAAACCAAATTGTCTCCGCTATTCAGGTCTTTGCAGGAGTTCATTTCGATCACACTTGGTTTCAGCAAGATGGTGCAGCACCACATTACGCAAGAGATATTCGAAATTATCTACAAGAAGTGTTCGCAGGCAGGTGGATAGGTCGGCGAGGAATGATAGAATGGCCAGCGAGATCACCAGATCTTACCACTTGACTACTTCTTATGGGGTTATCTCAAAGAGTGTATCGAACAAAACCGGCGAATATTGAAGAATTTAAACAGCGAATACACGATGAAATCACTGCCATTGAACAAGACATGATTGAGAGGGCAGTATCAAGTTTTTACGATCGGATGGCGTTTTGTCAAGAAGTTGACGGTAATCACTTTGAACACAAGCTTTGAAGAGAGTAATTTTAAGATGACACACTTAAAAGCTTGTGTACAAAGATCATCTTAACCCGCTACATTAACACTTACCTTAGTTGGCTGGGTGCTCACTTCATCTTGTCTTAGTTGGCTGGGTGCTCACTTCATCTTGCCTTAGTTGGCTGGGTACTCACTTCATCATAAAAAATAAAAAGAAAACAAAAAAAAACACAAAAAAATTTATAAACCAAAAAAAAAACAATAAAATAAAAAAAGTTAAAAAAATGGGATGTAAATCGTACTTAGGAGTCTCCCCGTGGCACATCCTGGGTGTACCTTACTTTTTCAGGTATAGCAGATCCTAGACGTTATCAGCAACACAAAACATTCCTAGATTCAAATTAAAGGAAAATTCAATAATTCGTCCACCATATTGGATCCGCCATCTTCAATTTTTGAAAACGGACTTCAGATTCATAATCAGCGACCACGAAAACCCCCAAATACCAATTTGCAGAAAAATTCAATAGTTTTTTCAAATTTCGTCAGCCATATTGGATCTACCATCTTGAATTTTTGAAAATCGACTTCAAAATCGCAATCAGCGACCCCGAAAACCCCTAGATACCAATTTACAGGAATTTCCATTGACAATGTCAACTTGACGTTGAACTGACCTTCAAGGGCATGGTCAAGGTCATGATCAAAGTCACAGGCGGACGTAAAATTTTCCTCTGTTTCCATTCCTGTGGTCAAAAATATGTGTTCCTATTTAAAAAAGTAAATTTGACTTTGAAATGACATTCAAGGTCACGGTCAAGGTCAAATCTCAGGTCACGATTGAATAGCCAGGAAAAAAACCTAAGACTTTTGTCTGAAACTTTTTTCCCCAAAGTGCATTCCTCCACAGTTATTTGGCCGTTTCCATACTTTTGGATCACCCTGTATATATAGATATATTACATATATGTTATTTTATATACATGCATCAATAATTTACTAAATAAAATGTATGTAAAAGACAGAAGAGTGCAATTAAAATAATTCTCTTCATTTGTATTCATATGTAAATAACATGATAACGTTTCTTGTTTATGAAGAAATTATTTCAATAAAATTGAAATAATTAATATCATATTTATTTTATTATTATTTTTCCTCTCAAAAGAAAAAACTTTGACCAGGGCACGTAAGAACGTTTACTGATATGGACCTGAATAGGTCGATAATTTAGATTATTTCTATGATTCAGCGATGCACTTTTCATGACAGAGCCGCTGTCGGAATATCGCGGAACTAAAATACTGCTCGATTCATGGCTTCACATCAATTTCACTCATAATATACAAACGAAATTTTCGGCGACTTTTTTCTCTTATACTAAAGCTGCTATCTCGTTTCTAAAACATAGGATTGTTCTTTCAAGTTTTCTACAATTCGCCGGCTACTTTTTATAAACGTGCAAGGTCTGAAACTTTTAAATGCAGCACATATTGTGACGTGTTGATTACAGAAGCCGATAACAAAACTGTAAGTCTTCAATTTTCTTTCGTTTTTCGTATTCAATTGTAGCTGGCGAATTGCGTTATTGTCGATACTTTAATTGTGGAGAAGGACTTTTCAATCCATAAACACAATTAAGAGATAAGAGTCTTTAATTAATGGTAAAACAGGACACTTCAGCATTCCCTTAAGCACGCTTTTAATTTTAACTAATATTATAAAATTGTCGGCAACAAATATATTTTATTTTCAACTTTTAGCCATAACAGCAATTTTAGCCGTAACGTTTGAACCAGCAACTGATATTGGAAGTACAAATTAGTTTGGTCCGTTTTTTTGTGTTTAAAAATGCATTTATTTCAAAACAAAATGAATGAACAGATTAATTAAAGTATTGTCCATCGCTGGCTACTACTTTTTCCCATCTCTTAGGCAATTTTCGAATTCCATCTCGAAAAAATGACTCGTCTTTGGAGGCGATTCAATTTTGCAGAAGTGAATCGGTGACTTGCCAAATCGTGCTGCATTCTTCGGAACAACCAGTAATTAGACGGAGCAATGTCCGGAGAATACAGCGGGTGCGGTAAAACATCCCATTTGAGCGTTTCCAAATATTTTTTTACGACTTTTGCGACATGAGGCCGAGCGTTGTCATGAAGAAAAATAACTTTATCATGTCTTTGCTCGTATTCCGGCCGTTTTTCTCGAAATGCACGGCTCAAACGAATCAATTGTAGCCGACACCGATCGCTCGTAATGGAATCGCCAGGTTTCAGCTCATAGTAAATAATACCCTTTTGAATACCCACCAGATACAGAGCATGATCTTCGAACCATAAATGTTCGGCTTTGGTGTTGATGTTGAGGTCGATGGCAACAATTGACCGGGCTTAGCGTAGTATTTTTTCTTCTTGGAGTTGTCGTAGAATATCCATTTCTCATCTCCAGTCACAATCTGATACAAAAAACTTTTTTTTTGTTATCTTTGAATCAGTTGTGCAAATGAAAAATCGCCTTTCAACGTCTCTCGGTTTCAGTTCATAAGGCACCCAATTTCCTTGTTTTTGAATTATTCTCATGGCTCTCAATCGTGCAGAAACAGCTTGTTGAGTTACTCCCAATGATTCTGCAAGCCCTCTTGCGTTTGACTCTGATCTTTTTCGAGTAATGCCTCTAATTCTTTGTCTTCGAATTTTTTTGGCTATCCAGAGCGAGGCTTGTCTTCAACGTTGAAATCTCCATCCTTGAAACGTCGAAACCATTCCCTACATGATTTATCAGTTGGAGCAGTGTCACCATAAACTTCGACAAGCATTCGAGCTTCAGCTGCACTTTTCTTTCAATTAAAGCAGAAAATTAGAACCTCCCGCAAATACTGCTTGGTTAACACAAAATTCGACATTTCATACACAGTAAAAATCAAGGTTTTTATATGAAATTCAAAGCGATATAAATTGAATATTATTAGCAAATGTCTAACCTCTCTGAAAACGCCAAAATCAGCTGTCACTATGAACTATTCACAACAGCCGGAGCTGTTTTTCCATCTCTTGGAAAACGGATTTCGGAAAACGAACTCGTTTTAATATAAAAATAAAATTATACAAAAGTTATAGTTGACAACAATGTGTTCCTCCGGATTGTGTATGTAGAATAAGGACGAACATATTTCTTATTATATGTGTCAAAATGATGTGTTATCGATTAGACAATGCGAAGAGAATCGAAATTAATCATCTCTCTAGGAAGCTAAGAGATAAAGATGTTTTTTAATTTCATGACATGTGTTACGTCAAAACCCTTGAAAATTTGGTCAAGGAGACAATGAGGGAGAATGGAGAGGGTATGAAGACGGAAGGACGGTCAGACTCAATTTCACAGGTATACGTGCGGAGGCGAACATTTGTGAGTCATACGCACCTTTTAAGTCCCGGAATATGGATCAACGTCCGAAGGGACGCTATGACACCTGTTCCGCTGGACAGTGCGAACATCGGTCCTACTTTTTCGGTCAAGGAACTTAATCTCTTTGACCCGGGACTGGACCTCGTGCGATCTCAGATATTCAAGGGAAGTGAATGCGAGGGGTGATATCAATAAAAGACAGGGGAATGCCTTAAATTACATTTATTAATAAAATAATAAACAAAGGGTTTTGTACATTGTAACTTCTCTTTACATAAAAAATATATATTATAATATCTATAGAAAAAATATATACTATTTTGTGGATGAATGCGTGTGTGTGTGGGAAACGCATATAAATGTATTTATGCACAATGAATATGTTTTTCCATGCGGGGAAACGCGAGGGGGGGGGGTTGGACTGAAAATGGTTGCGACTTACTATTAGCTGGCCCAAAATATATAATATATTCTAGACGGGTGGCCAAGAAGATCCGTCAGCGAAGAGCGTCCGAAGGAATCGCCGTGGCGTAAAGCTGGTAACTTCAGTTGCGATTTGGTTACAAGTTCGCACTCGGACGGGATCGCGAACTGGCGTGATTAGCGCGGGTTATAGTAATTTTCGGATTGCCCGAGACAATGTAACTGAGCGCGAACTCCACTGACGTGGACCGAATGGTTTAAAATTATGTATTGTAACGTGAACCGGGTGCTTCAAGATTTCGTACTGACGCTTTGTACTTCCGCGGGACCTCTATTTATACCCCGAAAAAAGGATATTGAGCCCTTTGTTTAGGATGCTAAGTTGCAATGTCATTCGGGATTTACGATTTTTATAACGTTCTATCGTTGTTGATCTAAAGTACATAGAGTAGTTTCGAAAAAAAAAGAAAGTGATTTATGGTTTTCCTTAAAGAGCCAAGATTGATTCTCGCGGAAAATATGGCTAGATAAGCTGATGGTTACCCTGCTACCATTGTCAGTTGCGAGTCTGGTTTTAGATAACGCTCCTGTTGGAAGTTATTCTATGCGTTTACGTTTTTTTAAGTGCGACATGGCGCCTGTTTTCTAAGATAAAGTTGTTAGTCAGTCTCGGATGATAAAGCCTAGATTTTTACTATTGCGTGACTTCGGTATATTTATAATGTCTTTGCAATCTTGTCTCTTTTCTACATTAAGGTTATTATTCTTTCCAGGTTGATTGACATTTACGAGTTTTCGCGGCGCCTGTTTTTCCGGTCTCTTTTTTAATTCTGTCAGTCCGTTATCAGAAGGCGCCGCTCGGGTCTCGTAGACGCCAACCATAGTCGCGGCGAAGAAAAAAAATCGTGGCATCTGTAGGACATAACACCCCCAACCTTAGACAAATGTTGGGGTGTGAAAACGCAACATTTGCAAAAAAAAGGTGTCGGTTTTTTTCTTTCGACAATTTGAGGGGTTTGAACATATGGTCGGACTCACATTTAAGTGTTATTCTTTACATGTGTGTCCCTTGGTTTACTAGAGAAGCAGGAAAGAATAGGACGTTTCCAAAATTCGCCTCTTCAGTTCTTTCGTCCTTCCGTTTTACAGGTAAAACGGAATATCTTGATATGCATCAACATTTTGATATCCATTCGTAAGTTTATAGCTCATGTCATCAAGAAGCAGGAAAGAAAGATAAGATTCTTTTGGAATTCTTTCGTGCTCCTTGTTATGCCATAATGTGTATATACTTATAATAATGCAACTAAAGTACTTAAGTGCTCATTGAAAGATACTTCTGCGATATAATTTTAACGCTAAGATTTACCAATCTTTACTGGAGAATTTGTATAACTCTACACATATGCGTGTATATTTTAATGTTAAATATATATATTATTTTTTCTTTTTCCTTTTCCTTTAGTATTGGCAAATGGGTGTTGGAATATTTGAAAGAATGAATACCTGAAAGTCGCCAACCTCTCAAAAAAAAAAGATTTATTGCATTGACCTATGCAATGGTCGAAGATACTTCCCATCTCCAGTCTAAAGTGTCTTATCAAAATCTTTTGATGCGGCTTCGACACTTATTCCTTCGCGGCTTGACATTTATTGTCGTTTTACCGCAGATCGAACAGGTTTTGTAGTTTAGTCTTCCACAGACTTTCTATGGACGAGGCAAGGGCCATGTAGTATCCTTTATTTGGGATTTCTGGCAACGGTCGCAGGTTTTTATCAGGATAGACTCTGCGTTCCTTCAATGACATAATGCACTGGGGTTTCGATCAAATACCGAAACTGTCAATTAAATTTTTCCATTTAATTGGAGTACAAAGATCTTTATACGATCTAGTGATCCGGAGATGGTGATAGCACTGGCGAATTATAGGCTATAATTGACGATCAGGTGGCTTTGCATACGAGAGAAATTCTTTTAAGAGGGAGGAGGAAAGCAAGACAATTTGTCTAAGAATAAAGGAAAGATGTTGTTCTTAATTAATCTTACTCCAGTAAGAATCAGCTATATAAATCTCTTGTTAGTATTCCTTAGTGTAGTGATTCTAGAAAAGAGAAAAAAAATTATTATTATTATTATTATTATTATTATATTATCCCTGAGTTTCTCTTATTATATAATATATATATATATATATATGTATTTATGTTCATATTTTTGTATATAGAACCTTTATAACTAATTTTTATTATTACTATCATATTATTATTTATTTTTTCCAATTATTTTTTTTTTATATATATATATTTTTTTTGTAAATATATATATATACATATATATATATACAGGGTGGGCCATCTATTGGTACGTTTTTAAAAATGCGATCAAATGAGCATACATTGATATTTTTTATTAATTTTTTTTTGTTGTGAAGCTAAAAGTATCCGCGTCAAGAATGAAAAACGATTTCGTTCATGTGGCTCCCTCTACTGGCCTTACAGTATGCCATTCGGTCACCCCAATTATTAATGACATTTTGGACTACCTCGGCGCCAATTTCACTCAAAACAGTCGTAATATAATGTCATCCACTAACATCCCTTTCTCACGAACTTTCCTCACCAATTTGCGTATAGCTCCTTCGGTGGGTGCTCTATCACGACCCATATTTCTTTTCAAAATTCGTACAGTTTCGGCGACACAGCACTGACTTTGAAAATAAGTTTTTAAAATTTCAAAACGCTCTTCAAGAGAAAACATGTTGTTTCGTGCCGCGGACGGTATGACTAATAAACTGTCAAAATTTCGGGTCTGTAGCTCGTTCGGTGTTGCCATACGACGAAATTCAAAAACGTACCAATAGATGGCCCACCCTGTATATGTTTGAGATCGGTAATTCAAAAAAAAAGGTAAGAATTCTTTCGGTCGACCGACTGTAATTGTTATTGAACGCACGCACAAGGCGAGCTCGTGATTTCATCTCGAGCCTGACATTAAGCCTCGTCAAAGTCAGGGATTCATTGTTCTTTAGTCTTTTCATAACAATTCGGTTCACGCAAACAGGCACCGGCAACGGACGGACCATCGAAAGTTCTAGAACAATTCAATTCTCGCACGCGAGCGCCGCGCTCCGACGAATACGTCACGCGTTGTCACCAATCCCGCGTACGGATTTTCTGTCGCGCATGACTGTTACGTTGAACGTCGTTGGAAAAGAATCGAAAGCGCCAATCAATTTTGTACAACCAATGCCACGTGATAATTACGATTGTGGCAAAATTTAATTGGATTTCTTCCAAGAAGAAAGCCCAGACCAAAAGCAATAAATGCTTCGATCTCGCCGTTCCTTCCGGGGCAGATTGCTTAGATAGTTTACACCGCTTACACCGTTTACACCGCTTAGAGTTCTTAGAGTTCTTACTTCTAAAAGTTCTTCAAGTTCTCAGAATCATAGTCTCGCTACTATACCGCTTCGTAAAACCGCCGTGCTAACCGCTCAGTGAAAACCGCTATAAAACGAATCTTTCCGAGAAAATCGCCGAGATTTTCCATCACCGCGATTCCAAATACAATTTTGGAAAAGGTGACCGCATTTGATATTTTGTTAATTTAGTATTTAATTAATTATAATTTTGACTCTGTAACTGATCATATTAAAGATAATTCTTTTGTTAAATTGAAAAGGAAACGAAGTTCTTTTTACTGTCGTATCATATCAACCGTGTGCCGTTCTCTCACTCGAACCTTTCCGCGCGGTGCATTCTCGCACATTTTCTGATCCTTCGAGCCGGATTTGAACTAGCGAGAAACATTGTTAGACAAACGCCGCATCACTCTAAAATTTCACGTCAGCGCTCTCGCTCTGGTTCGCTCTCGCACAATATATATGTATATATATATATATATGTATATATATATGTGTATATATATATGTATATATATATATATAATAGACATACTAGGTGGGGTGAAAAGTAACCTCCCTGGGAATGAAAAAAATTTTTTTCTTATGCAGAATCTCGCCCAAAATATGGCGTGTTCGCTCAGTACTAATCTTTGTAGCATCTGCTAGCTCGCGCACCTTCACTTTCCGGTCAGCCAACACCATTTCATGTATTTTTTTGACATTTTCCTCGGTAACCGCATCGGAGGACCTGCCGCTGCGGACTTCATCGGTAGTGGAGTTGCGGCCACCACGAAACTCTCGAAACCAATATTTGACGGTGTAATCTGACGGAGTATTAGCCACATAATATTTATCCAACTTTTCTTTTGTTTCCTTCGCCGTTTTGCCTCTCAAAAAATAATGTTTTATGAGAGAACGAAAATCGTTTTCGCAAACACGTCAACAACAATCAGCTCTCAAAACAAAACTAAGGGCAGTGTCGCACTGCCACTTGGCATGTCTGCCTAAATATGAACGGACTACAAGGCACCATAAACTTTTTTGCAGTAGTGGCGCATTCTGGCGGTCAAGGAGGTTACCTTTCACCCCATCTAGTACATACACACGCGTGTATGCGTGTGTATGTGTGTGTGGGGGGGGGGGAGGGTGCGAGCGGGCGAGCATGCAAGCGTGCGTGCGTGCGTGCGTGCGTGTGTGGTGTGTACAAATATACAATACATGTCTAAACTTTCCAAATAACTTTATTTACTGAATTATTTACATATACATATATCAGAGCTTGGAACGCGATGTTTTGGTTGAGCTTTGATTCTGGTCGGATGTTGGAACGACAAGCGGCAATCTCGTAGCAGACGTAGCATATAAATGAAATTTTCGAGTCATTCACACAAAAAAATGGACCGAACTAATTTGTACTCCCAATATATATTTTTATTTCTATTGTACTTATTCGACTATATTCTAATAATGCTTTTAAAGCGAGCGCATCCATATTATCAAATCATGGACAATGCGTGTTTCGCGTGATCGGTGGTAACTGCTTTATACCTAGCTAAAAGTCATGTGGATAGAAAATCGTCGTATCCGTATTACACGACAATGTTGAATCTCGCGGTTATCGAATTTCCGATAACGTTCAAAGACATTTCGAAATTCGAAAATCTCAACAACATATCGATCAACGTGTACAGCATCGAAGATAAGCAGGTCTTTCCTCTATGACTCCAATGACAAGAGAGACAAGTATGTCAATATCCTGTACCTGCAAGATTCACGACAACATTAGACACTTTGCATAGATAGACAATCTATCCCGCCTTATAAGATCACAAATTACTGAGAACAGGAAATATTTTTGCGATCGGTAAATATAATAAGAAAAATTGATAAAAAAACAATATTTTAAAACAGTAAAAAGAAATAGAAAAATGATTTCTCTATTATTTGCAGGTGCCTTCATTACTTCAGCTCACGAGCGTAAAGTTGGAGATCCACAGTGAAGACTGGTAAGGTGAACGATTGTGCCATTCGATTGCCGAGGGAAGACCACAAATGGTTCGAATTCAGCAACTATAACAATCAGGAACGAGTGCTCTTCATCGTTTACTGGAATGCGTCCTACGGAAGATGGAATTCGACAAGGAATACGTGTCGTCGTACGCGTATCAACAGCATGAAGTGTTTAGCATAGGTTACTTCGTGCGATGCGAGTACGATGGCGTTATCGTTGTCCATCGCGATGAAGGCTGTATAACATGGTTCGCGCGACAACTCAACGATTTGGCGCATCGCATGAAAACTATTGTATCCGTCAACGTGCCCATGGAAACGTTATCTAAACAGCAATGGGAGGCGTAGCGCGACGCGTTGTCATATGTGCGAGAAATCGTTCGCGCCAGACGATACGCGGATTCGCGATCATTGTCATCTCATCGATAAATACCGCGGTGCTGCGCATTTGTGAGAATTGTAAAAATTCGTTTTATATTCCACGTCGTCGTCACAGTATTTCACAATTTATCAGGCTACGATGCGCATTTTATAATTAAGGAAATTGCTATCGCGTACAATGGACATGTAGATTTACTACCGACAACTAAAGAAAAATATATTTCATTCTCTAAATATGTCGAGCATCAAAGACAAAAATGAAAAGAATTTTCAGAAAAATTGTGTAAAATTAAGGTTTATTGGTTCTTTCAAATTTCTAAATGCAAGCCTCGATAAATTGGCGTCGTATCTCGACAAAGATAAATTAAAAATTGTAATTGTGTTGTTTCGAATTTTGCAAGCTCAGCGCGAAAGATTTCGATTTTCTCACGAAAAGTGTCTTTCCGTACGAATACATTGACTGCGTCGAAAAATTGCAGTACACACGCTTACCACCTTGCGAATTATTTTTCAGTTCGTTGACAGACGATACAGTATTTGAAAGCGATTACGCTCACGCCGCGAACGTCTGGCAGCGATTCTCCATCCGAACGCTCGGTGAGTACAGTGATCTATACTTGAAAATTGATGTCTTGTTATTAGCCAAAAATTTCCACAATAGTTGCGTCACGAGTTACTATCGATCCCGCGCATTATTATATTCCCAGGTTTCACATGGAACGCCATGCTGAAACATACGCGCGTAAGATTCAGCGAGATTCAACGACATTGATATGATTATCGAGCGCGGTATACGCGGCGGTCTCAGTCAATGTTCCGGCAGATACGCGCAGGCTAATAACAAGTACATGTGTTCGTTCGACCCATTAAAACCGTCATCGTACTTGACGTATTACGATGTGAATAATTTGTACGAATGGGCGAACCTCTGCCATACGGCGAGTTTCGATGGGTCGAAAACGCTGCGAACGTGAGCGCGATCACTCTGGATTCACCTACCGGTTATATTCTCGAGTATCCGTAACATCTACACTGACCTACCTTTCGACTTAACACTGCGATAAACCGCCCGGCAAGCGCGAAGATAAACTTCTATGATGTTGTACGATAAGTAGTGTTACGTCATCCACTACCGCAACTTGCAGCAATGTATGTTTCGTCACGGTCTTCGCGTAACAAAGATCCACCGGTTGCTACAATTCGCTCCATGGCTCTGCGATTGACATTGAACTTAATACACAATTTAGAACGCGCGCGAAAAACGATTTCGAAAAAAATTTGTATAAACTAATGAGCAACGCGGTATTCGATAAGACTATGGAGAATGTACGCATCATGTTGATGTAAAATTAATAAAAAATGGGATGGACGGACGGCGCGGAAGCAATGATCGCAAAATCGAATTTTCATAGCCGCAGCGTCTTTGCGGAAAATTTGATCGCCGTCGAAATGCGCAAATTCGAGGTAAAGTTCAATAAGCTGATTTACGTGGGTGCATACTGGACATATCATAAGTCTGTTTGTACAAATTTCATCACGATATGTTACCGATGTATCGCGAAAAATGCAAAATTATATACACTGACACTGACATCTCATTTATCATATAAAATGTGATGATGTACGATGCAATGAAATGCGATATCGCTAGATACGACACGAGCGATTATTCGGCGGATAACGTGTATGGTATGCCACGAATAAAAAAGTACCCGGCCTGATGAAGGACGAGAACAACGATGTATTAATGTAATCGAATTTGTTAGACTCAAAGCGAAGATGTACGCGATGAGGATGGACGGCAAGAAGGACATTAAAAAGGCGAAAGGTGTAAAGAGTAACGTCGTAGCGCGAACGATAACATTCGACGATTACACGCGGTGTTTGAACGAAGAAATCGAAATGATTCGTCGAAAATCGTGTATACGATCTAAACTACATGAGATGTACACGATATCTGAATTGAAAATCGTTCTGAATCCATACGATGACAAACGATACGTCGTATTGGACTCGACGGAGACGTTACCGTGGGGGCATTAGCGGATACTTTGTAATATATGTATTATATATAATATTTTATATTATGTTTTTTTTTAATAGTTTATATCTATTATTATTTTATATTATGTTTTTTTTTAATTCTTTATATGTATTATTATTTTATATTATGTTTTTTTTTAATTTTTTTTATACGTATTATTATTTTAATTTACACTTTATGTTTTCTTTTTTTTACATTTATATACATTTATATATTATATGTTACTATTTTGTATTATCTCATATAAAATAATATATACAAATCAAAAATTGTATCAAATGACATTGGTTTTTTT
This sequence comes from Acromyrmex echinatior, assembly GCF_024713525.1. Classification (NCBI taxonomy): domain Eukaryota; kingdom Metazoa; phylum Arthropoda; class Insecta; order Hymenoptera; family Formicidae; genus Acromyrmex; species Acromyrmex echinatior. The sequence continues at coordinate 1,221,125 of NC_141860.1, forward strand.
TCGTCCACGAACGTGTGATCGAATCTTAAACATTTGACATATCTGTCTCCCTTTCTGCGCAGTACTTTCTCCACGTCCGGAGATATATGTCTGGATGAGCATTATGCAACTCGTGCTCGTAGAACTCTTCAACGATAGATCAGTCACTCATTGTCAGTCAGTCAATCGACAAATCAGACCTTGTTAACAAAAAAAAATAGCTATAGAGATTCATAATTTATTCGAAAACGAACTCCCACGTTTACTTGAAGATATTCCACTTCAACTACGTCTAAATATGTGGTTTCAACAGGATGGATGTCCAGCCCACACGTCTGTCATTGCTCGTCAACAACTGAACCGCATATTTCGCGGCCAATAGATAGGTAAATATGGTCCACATAACTGGCCACCACGATCACCGGATCTTACAATTTTGGATTTTTATTTGTGGGGAAGAATAAAAGACCTCGTATACCGCGAACGACCTACGACTTCAGAAGACATGAAGAACAGAATTCGAGAAGCCATTCAGTCTCTAGATCCTGTCGAAATTCGTCGGGTGACGGATGATTTTCAACGAAGAATAACAGCCTGCATACATGCACGTGCAGGACACTTCGAAAATCTAGACTGAACACATGCGTACGAACAAAGGTGACGGCAAGGGGAACCACCTTAAAAAAGCACCCCGACGAGGTGTAAGTCCGATCTTGTGACCTCCACGTGGTACATCTTGGGTAACGCTGACACAGGCGGCATCGACTGTTCAAGATCTTGATAGTTAGGAATCTTTAAAAATCGATGTACACGACTACAAATGAATCTAAAGGTAGAATTCAAATTCACCAGCAGATGGATGCATCATAGCTATGTAAATACCCAGTATTGTTTGAACTATTTTTTGTACAAACACATCCATATCTTTTAGAAGGTTGGTACGGGTGCTCTAAAAGTAACTTGACCTCCACATGACCTCTAAGGGTAATTTTGACCTAGGCTTGATAACGTATTCGGACGTAAAATTTTCCGCTATTTTCATTTGTGATGTCATGAATAAGGGTTTACATTTGTAAAACGGTACTTTGACCTTGAGTTATGCCCAAGGTCGACCTCAAGGTCAAATTCAAGGTCACCATCAGATAGATCTCCCGAAATCCTGCAAATTTTGTCTGAACCATTTTTTTGTACAAACACATCCCTACCATTTAAAAGGGTGGTACGGGTGCTCTGAGACACCCGGTATATATATATATATAGGGTGTCCCATTTTAATTGACCACCCCAAATATTTCGAAAACTACATATCCTAGAAGAAAAAGTTTTAGACAAAAGTTGTAGGGTTTCGAGGGGGGCATCCAACAGTGACCTTGACCATGACCGTTACTATGGCTGTCAAGGTCATTTCAAGGTCAAGTCAAAATTTTCAAATGGAACGCCCCTTTTTTCACACCGCAATTGGAAAGAGGAAGAAATTTTACGTCCGAATATGACCTTGACCGTGACCTCAATGTCAAGATCATGTCAAGATGAAATCCAAACATCTTGAAAACTATGTGCTCTTGCAGAAATGTTCGACACCAAAGTTGTGAGGTTCGGCGGAGGTTACTTAATGACCATGACCATGACCTTCAAGGTCATTTCAAGGAATTAGAAAGAGGAGGAAATTTTACGGGTCTGAATTTTGTGTGATCATAAAAGCAAACTCCCAATGAAGAAAACTAGTTATAAAGGACCATTTTATGAAAATTAACCCTTACTCCGTAGCCCTTTGTTTCGGCACCTTAAATCTGTAAACCATGGTCTTTTAGATCCTGTGCCTTTTTTAAACGGTAAAAATGCTTTGAAAAATCTGCAGAAATTCATGAAGCTTCTTAAAACCCTCAACTACAAATCCCAATTAAATATTTCGGGAAAAATAATTTTTTTATACATTTCTTACTTGAAGAAAGTGGAAAAATCACTTGCTCTTACACTTGCGGGGTCTTGTAGACCCTGGGTTACAGGTTAAGGGTTAAAGATTTACCTTCGACATTAGTGTTAACCGACGTGTACGGCGTGGAGGTCCGAATGGATTTCACACGTCATTGGCCCTGAAAAGGGCCGATATTAGTCAGCAGTTGTTGGACCATGTAAATAACTGAATGCCAACAAAGGCCAGATGTAATTAAGCATCCAGCCAGTTTCCTTTGTTCACTTGAATAACTGAAAGATTCTTATTTTTCATGCGGAAGGCAGATTGTCATTTGTTTTAGTAGTACCTGAAAAGTTGTCAATTTCTATTTATGTAACCCATGTTTCGTTTTAGTTTCTTTTATTCACTTGAATAACTGGAAGATTCTTAATTTTCATGCGGAAGGCAGATTATCATTTAATCTAGTTATACTCAATGTTTATTTCATAAAGTAAGAAATTTTGATGTTGTCTCGAGCAATAACAAGATCTTTGGATTTCTGTTGTTTGTAGTAGTTTAACGGTTATTTTAGATTTTTTTCTGTCTTTTTTTTCTGTAAACCGTAATCATGGGCGATTATCCGTCTAATGAAATTGTTGATATGATTCGCCAAGTTGGTCGAGCTGAGCATAATTATTCACTAGCAGCGCGCTTTTATGCTGAAAAATATCCGAACAGGCGTCATCCTGATAGGAAGACTATAAAAAGGCTTTGCACCAGAGCTGAGAACGGAAGTCTAAAAAGAGAGCGACGAAAATCAGGTGCTAGTGAAGAAAAATCTGTAGCTGTTGTGGCAGCTGCTATTGTGGATCCTTATATGTCAACAAGAGAAATAGAAAAAAGACATGGTATCCCAAAATCAACGGCCAATCGAATCCTGAAGACTCAAAAATTCCATCCCTATCACATTCACATGCTTCAAAAATTAGAAGAGACTGATTATCCTCGACGTTTAGCTTTCTGCAACTGGGTGTAAGGCCAGGTGGAAGCAGATCCAGCATTCGTTGCAAAGGTACTGTTCAGCGATGAAACCACCTTCACCAATAGAGGTGACGTTAATAGGCATAATATGCATTATTATGCAGATGTTAATCCACACTGGAAAAGACATAAGGAGTTCCAACGTCAATGGTCGCTTAATGTCTGGGCTGGCATTGTGGATTACATTGTGGGACCATATTTTTTTGAGGAAAATTTAAATGGTAATAACTATTTAGATTTTGTTCGAACTGAGTTACCAAATCTTTTAAGAAATGTACCTCATAATATTCAGGAAATAATGTTGTTCCAGAGATGGGGCCCCGGCACATCGATCTCGACAAGTAAAAAATTACTTAAATGAGTGATTCCCAAACAGATGGATTGGTCTGGGAAGTACTACACAAATTTGGCCACCACGATCACCGGACTTAACTCCTTTGGATTTCTTTCTTTGGGGATATCTCAAAGAGAAAGTCTATAAAACGGAACCCATAACAATGGAAGATATGAAGGACAGAATTCGAAGGGCATGCCAAGATATTCCTCCAACTTTTGTTGGCATTCAGTTATTTACATGGTCCAACAACTGCTGACTAATATCGGCCCTTTTCAAGGCCAATGACGTGTGAAATCCATTCGGACCTCCACGCCGTACACGTCAGTTAACACTAATGTCGAAGGTAAATCTTTAACCCTTAACCTGTAACCCAGGATCTACAAGACCCTGCCGCAAGTGCAAGAGCAAGTGATTTTTCCATAGGTTTTTCCACTTTCTTCAAGTAAGAAATGTATAAAAAAATTATTTTTCCCGAAATATTTAATTGGGATTTGTAGTTAAGAGTTTTAAGAAGCTTCATGAATTTCTGCAGATTTTTCAAAGCATTTTTACCGTTTAAAAAAGGCACAGGATCTAAAAGACCATGGTTTACAGATTTAAGGTGCCGAAACAAAGGGCTATGGAGTAAGGGTTAATTTTCATAAAATGGTCCATTATAACTAGTTTTCTTCATTGGGAGTTTGCTTTTATGATCACACAAAATTCAGACCCGTAAAATTTCCTCCTCTTTCTAATTCCTTGAAATGACCTTGAAGGTCATGATCATGGTTATTAAGTAACCCCCGCCGAACCTCACAACTTTGGTGTCGAACATTTTTGCAAGAGCACATAGTTTTCAAGATAGCACATAGTTTGGATTTCATCTTGACATGATCTTGACATTGAGGTCACGGTCAAGGTCATATTCGGACGTAAAATTTCTTCCTCTTTCCAATTGCGGTGTGAAAAAAGGGGCGTTCCATTTGAAAATTTTGACTTGACCTTGAAATGACCTTGACGGCCATGGTAACGGTCATGGTCAAGGTCACTGTTGGATGCCCCCCTCGAAACCCTACAACTTTTGTCTAAAACTTTTTCTTCTAGGATGTGTAGTTTTCGAAATATTTGGGGTGGGCAATTAAAATGGGACACCCTGTATATACAACACATATCTACATAATAAATACATAAATACATACTTACATATGTTTATACGTATGTTCATCTTTGAAAGCGGTGGACTTGGCGACAAGGAATGGTACCTCTTTTGCTCGATCGATTTTCAGTGTATATATTTGTTTACTCGGTCCATGTCTTAACACTCGTAACTGAAGCTTACGATTGAATGAAAAAAGTCTTATACCTATATACGTTGCATATATGTACTGTCAGATTGGACATGTCGCAATGCGTATAAGAAGTGATGTTTTGGGATACATATAGGGGAGACCGGGGTCAGTTGAATACAGCGATAAGTAGAATAATCGAGGCTACATTAAAAACAAAATACGCGAGAAATGCGTGTCTGAGCACGCAGCAGCGACTGCCGCTAAGTCTGCTGTAACATCTTGTTGCGAACATATCTATAATAGAAGTTATGCCACAATTTTAAAAAATCGTACACCTAAGTAAATATTTTTATTTTTAAAGTTTTTATTTATCGTATATGATTGTCTAAGATATTTTATTTCTACTTACATAGTGAGTGTAGTTCTTACTTAATAAAGTCCAACAGATTTTTTTTGTTTATGTGTTTCTATTATCGTATATTGTTACAATAATATTTTTAAAAAATGAACGGATGAGAATAATAGACTATCCACAGCATGGAACTGTATCACTCATTTAGTGACGACTCTTATAATACTTACTCAAAATTTTATTCTTTTAAAGAGATTTTCGTCAGTGATAAATGTTATAAGTTATATTTAGTTCCCTCATGTCCAATTTCGAAAACTAGGCTTATTCGACGTGTTTTTGCACAAAATGAACAAATTTTGCAAAAAAAAGTATTGTTTGCTCTGGGAAGCGAATGTTAGTGTTTAAAATATATTTTTATAGAAGTTTTATTAATATATAGCCAAAAATATAGCTTAAAATACATTAATCTTTATTTTAATAATCTTAGACAAATTACCCCAGTCTCGGGGCTAGTTGAATCAAATGGAATGCATTTTTTTTTATATTAGTTATCAGTTACCCCTTATTATTAAAATATTATTAGGTAGTCAAATGTATGTAGTAATGGGTGTAGAATTCATTTTTTCGATAAGTCTCTTAATTTTGTCTGTAAAAATTCGAACTGAAAAAGTCTATTAGCTCCGGTCTCTCCTACGTTCATACATATACGTTCGTACGTATATGTTTATACGTATACGTATAAACATATATATGTATCCGAAAACATCGACGCTTCTGTTATACGCATCGCGACATGTCCGATCTGATAGTACATATATGCAATGTATATAGGTAGTGTATAAGACTTTTTTCATTCAATCGTAAGCTTCAGTTACGAGCGTTAAGATATGGACCGAGTAAAAGAATAAATACATCGAAAATCGATCGAGCGAAAGGGGTACCATCCTTTGTCGCCAAGTCCGCCAAGTCCACCGCCATCGAAGATAAACGTATGTATAAACGTACGTATAAGCGTATGTATAAACATATGTATGAACGTATGTTCATGTGTCATAAATATATGACCCCACTCATCCTGAGCAAATAAAGCGGACTAAACTGAGTAGAAAAGTCTTGTACTATTTTGCAATGCTCGCAATAATTAACGAGATATTAACGTTTAAAGATAGCCGAATACGCACATCCTCCCGACCTATTGTTGTCGAAGGTACGGCCCACCGAGCGCACGGCGCGCGGACCGCGAGGAGCGGGAATGGCCTAGCAGGCGCATCGCGCCGTTCAAGCTTAGCGACTCGCGACGATGAGCGGGGCGCTTTCCTCACTCCCCGCGCGACAAGCTATCAATAACTATATTCGGCGCTTTAGAAATAATATCTCGATTACGAAAATTGCAAAATGATTAAGAACTGTTGGAAAAAAACTCAGTTTAGTTCGTTCTGAAGCGTGCAGATGTATATACAAAAAAATGTTTTATATAAATTAATATATATATATATATATATATAATATATATTGGGTCATCTAAAAAGTATCCGCGGTTTTTTGTCACTAGATGTTGATGGTCATATATCGGGCAACACTAATCCGTCAACACTAATGTGTCAAACGAACGCGCGTCTGAAAGATGACATTTTAGGTTACATTTTTTGTAAACAAAGTTTGGTGATTCATCAATCGTGTCAAAAGTTATATTGGTTTGAAAGTGAATGAAATATCTGAAGAAATACGCTATGTGATGCTTTTTTACAAAAAAGGCAAAAACGCAGCACAAACATGCAGACAAATTTGTGAAGTTTACGCGCGGATGCTGTAAGTGAACGTAGGACGCAGGAGTGGTTTGTTCGATATCGTTCTTGAAATTTTGATGTCAAAGATCGATCTCGCTCTGGTCGGCCAGTTATTGAAAAAGTCGATGAAATTTTGCAACTGGTCAAACAAGACCAGCATGTGAGCTGTCAGGAGATAGTTAATGCACTAAGAATCAACCATATGACAGTTTGGAATCATTTGAAAAAGGCTGGCTACGCAAAGAAACTCGATATTTGGATGCCACATGAATTAACGCAAAGAAATTTGATTGATCGAATTTCCATCAGCGAAACACTACTAAAACGCAACGAAATCGACCCATTTCTGAAGCAAATCATCACAGGCGATGAAAAATGAGTGAAATATTGTTCGTAAAAGATCATGGAATAAGCGCGGCGAACCACCACATACGACTTCAAAGCCTGGATTGGTGGCAAATAAGGTGCTGTGTGCATGTTGGGATTGGAAGGGAGTCGTCCATCATGAGATGTTACATGACCTAACGATTAATTCAGAGCTCTACTGTTCACAACTGGATAGATTACAGGAAGTGATTAAGGAAAAACGACCAGAATTGATTAACAGAAAAGGTGTTGTCTTCCATCATGACAACGCCAGACCACACACATCTTTGATGACGCGCCAAAAATTGAGGGAGCTTGGTTGGGAAGTTTTGACGCATCCACCGTATAGCCCGGACCTTGCACCGTCTGACTACTATTTGTTTCGATCTCTGCAGAACTCTCTTGATAGAAAAACTCTCTTGGCCGACAAAAAAGCTGCAGAAAATCACTTGAAAAAGTTTTTCACTGATAAACCACAAAAGTTCTACACGGATGGAATTATGAAATTACCCGAAAAATGGAAAAAGGTTATAGATAATAATGGCCAATATATACTTGATTACAATTGATTTTCAATAAAGAAAAATTTCATTCAAAAATTGAAAAAACCGTGGATATTTTTTAGATGATCCAATATATATTAGGGATTTGCATTAAAAGCCACTGTTCACGTTTAGATGGCAGTAACTGCGTATGCTATGGTCAGAGACATCTGCTACTTATATCATTTTTAAATGTGAACATTTCCTACTAAAATTCAATCAACAGACGTCATCCTTGTTTACATGTGTGCTTTTCTATAACTGAATTAAAATGGAACGTGATAAGTTGTTTTTCCGATGTGTACTTTTACACTTTTGATTTGAAAAAAAGTGCAGCTGAAACTCGATTGCTTGCGGAAATTTATGGTGAATCTGCTCCATCGGAAACAGTATGTAGAGACTGGTTTCGACGATTCAAAAGTGGTGATTGTGACGTTCACGACAAACAACAAACAGGTCAACCGAAAAAATTCGAAGAGGAACAACTGCAAACTCTATTGGAAGAAAATCCAGCTCAAACACTCAAAGAATTGTCTCAACAATTGAAAGTCGATAAATCAACTATTTTTTTACGTTTACAAGCTATGGGAAAGATTCAGAAAGAAGGAAAATGGCAGCCACATGAATTGACCGAAAATGCCATTGCCAATCGTTTAAACATCTCAATTTCTTTGCTTGCAAAGCATAACAAGAAGAGTTTCTTGTGGCGTATCGTGACTGGCGATGAAAAATGGATCTTTTTCAACATCCCAAAACGCAAAGAATCATGGGTTGATCCTGGCCAACCATCAATATCGACTCCAAAGCGAAATATCCACGGTCACAAAGCAATGCTCTGTATTTGGTGGGATATGGAAGGTGTCGTGTATTATGAGCTGCTTAAACCGAACGAAACAATCACCACCGAGCGTTATCAACAACAATTGGAACGTTTGAATGATAATTTGATGCAAAAACGATCATCAATTGCATCAAATCGTCGAAAGGTGATTTTACTCTATGATAACGCTCGGCCGCATGTTGCTATAGCCGTGAAACAAACACTGATAGATCTCGAATGGGAGGTTCTCCCACACCCAGCGTATTCTCCGGACTTAGCACCAAGCGATTATCATCTGTTCCGATCGATGCAACATGCTCTAGAAGATATACACTTCCATAATTATAGCGAAGTCGAAAATTGAGTTGCTGAATGGATTGACTTAAAAGACAGACTATTCTTTCGTCGTGGAATTCAACTTCTGCCTGAAAAGTGGCAAAAAGTCATAGCTTCCGAGGGAAAATACTTTGATTGAAGTATTCATATATTTTGTTATTGAAATAAGTGCTCAAATATAAAGAAAAAGCAGCGGCTTTTAATGCAAACCCCTAATATATATATATATATATATATATATATATGTATACGTAAATATTATTTGTTTCAAGTAAATAATGAAAGTATTTTATAACTATATTATCAAGAAAATATTCTTTATAATGATATAATCGTTACTCAAAAGAAGAAGAATAAAAATTGCGTTTTCTCTTAACCTCTTAGGCACGATGCGCCATTATAGTGGCTTTCGCGGACGTCATCTTTCTGAACGACGCGCCACTATAGTGGCTCACTCTTGTGACTCACTCGCTCACCGTTTGAATTAAATGATCGTTTTCATATGTTTTGTTTCACACGTTTTTTGCCTTCACAACGTTTTATAACAATGTTAACAATATACAGACAGAATATACAGTCTTTGTTTTTGATACGCCAATGTCAGGTATGAATTGTTGCTTTTCATTTAAATAAATAGAAAACGAAGAGCAATTTGTTACAATTCAAGAATAGACTCGGAAATCGAAAATGATATAAACAAAAACATGCCTGATAAGAAGAATATAAAAAATGAAGATCGCACTATGAGTGTGAAGATTGTAACATGGGTCTATGTGTCGTACCGTGCTTTAAAATATATACTATCATACTCAATTGTATTATTAATTATTAAAGTAAATTGTTAAAATTAAAGTATGTATATCATATCTTTAAGAAAAATTATAATTTAATCATCAAAAACTTCATTCCAATGTACTCGCGTAGAGAACAGCATTGTCCGTCACACGTTACAGTGTTGTATCGTTTACGCGTAATTCGCGTTGAACTGTGCCGTACAGAGAAGAGAGCCCCGCGCAAAATTCAGCCGTGCCTAAGAGGTTAAGGGGATGCTGGAGTGTCCTGTTTTATCATTAAATTTTAAAAGCACCTTTCTCATAACTGTGTTTATGGACTGAAAAATCCTTCTCCACAATTAAAGTATCGACAACAACGCAAATCGCCAGCTACATTTGAATACGAAAAACGGAAGAAAATTAAAGACTTACAGTTTTGTTATCGGCTTTTGTAGTCAACACATCACAATATGTGTTGCATCACAATAAGAGTTTCAGATCTTGCACGTTCATGAAAAGCTGGCGAATTGCGGAAATCCTAAACGAACAATCCCATGCTTTTAGAAACGCGGTAGGAGTTTTAGTTTAAGAGAAAGGTGCATCCGAAAATTTCGTTTGTATATTACGAGTGAAATTGACGTGAAGCCATGAAACTGAGCAGTATTTTAGTTCCGCGATATTCCGACAGCGGCGCTGTCATGAAAAGTGCGAAAGTCGCTGAACTATAGAAATGATCTGAATTATCGACCTACTCAGGCCCATATCAATCAAAACATGCCCTGGTTTTTTCTTTTGAGAGGAAAAATAATAAAATAAATATGATATTAGTTATTTCAATTTTGTTGAAATAATTTCTTCCTAAACAAGAAACATACCATATTATTTACATATGAATAAATGAAGATAATTATTTTAATTACACTGTTCTGTCTTTTACATACATTTTATTTAGTAAATTATTGATGCATATATATAAAATAACATTGTGCGGGAATGCACCGCGCGGAAAGATTCGAGTGAGAGAACGGCACACGGTTGATATGATACACGACAGTAAAGAGAACTCCGTTTCTTTGTAATTTAACAAAAGAATTTTCTTTAATATGCACAGTTACAAATTCAGAAAATATAATTAATTAAATATTAGATTAACAGAATATTAAATGCGGTCACCTTTTCCAAATTGTAGTTGGAATCGCGGTGATGGAAAATCTCGGCGATTTTCTCGGCACTTCTCGAAAAGATTCATTTTATAGCGGTTTTCACTAAGCGGTTAGCACGGCGGTTTTACGAAACGATATAGTAGCGAGATAATGACTCTAAGTACTCTAAGAAGTCTAAAACTCTAAGAAAGAGGACGGCGAGATCGAAGCATTTATTGCTTTCGGCCTGGGCTTTCTTCTTGGGAAAAATCCAATAAAATTTTGCCACAATCGTAATTATTACGTGGCATTAGTTGTACAAAATTGATTGGCGCTTTGGATTCTTTTCTAACGACGTTCAACATAACAGTCATGCGCGACAGAAAATCCGTACGTGGGATTGGTGACAGCGCGTGACGTATTCGTCGGAGCGCGGCGCTCGCGTGCGCGAATTGAATTGTTCTAGAACTTTCGATTGTCCGTTGCCGGAGCTTGTTTGCGTGTACCGAATTGGTTTAAAAGAACAAAGAATGCCAAATCGATGATTTTAACGAGGATTAAGATCATGCTCGAGATGAAATCACGAGCTCACTTTCTGCGTGCGTTCAATGCAATTACTGTCGACTGAAAGAATTCTTGCTTTTCCCGAATTAACGATCTCAAACAAACATATATATATATGTACATATATATATATATATATATATATATATATATATATTATATAATAGCATAAATACACACGCGTGTGCGTATGTATGCGCGCGCGCGTGTGTGTGTGCATGTATATATATATATACAACACATGTCTAAACTTTATTTACTGAATTATTTACACATGCATATATCAAGGTTCGGAACGTGATGTGTTTCGGTTAAGCTTTCTTTCTGCTCGGATGTCGGAACGACAAGCGGCAATCTCGTAGCAGACGTAGCATATAAATTTTCGAATACACTTTGCTCTTATACTAAAGCTCGTAACTCGTTTCTGCAAGCATATTGTTCTTTGAGGTTTTCTGTAAATCGACAACTATTTATGCAAGGTCTGAAATTATTGTATATAGCACATTTTTGACTCGATTCGGATGTCGAGTCTTAGTAAGAAGCGCCATTCCTTCTATCGATCGCGCGCAAACGAAGTAGTATCTCTATTCAACTATAAAAATGGATTGAACCATTGTAAATAAACCAGCAATATATTATCAGCCGGAAATGCCATAATAATATATTTTTGTATATATAGAAATATATATCAGGATCGTTGTTTAGAGAAGGAATCGTGCGTCCTTGCTGCATCGACGATGATGCCAGAATCGATAGAAATCACATTCTTGAATTGCAGAACGAATTATTGAAACAGAAGTACGACAAAGTGAAACAGAGAAAAAACAAAAAAGGATAGAAATTCCGATTGTAATCGGTGAGACTCCGCATGCCGAGCTGGGCTCGTCGAACGTAACAGCGAGTCTATCCTTCAGAGTCTCTCTCTCTCTCTCTCCCCTCTCCTCTCCTCTCTCTCTCCTCTCCTCTCCTCTCCTTTCCTCTCCTCTCCTCTCCTCTCCTCTCGTCTCCTCTCCTCTCCTCTCCTCTCCTCTCCTCTCCTCTCCTCTCCTCTCCTCTCCTCTCCTCTCCTCTGCTCTCCTCTCCTCTCCTCTCCTCTCCTCCCCCCCCATCTCTCTACGGTCGCTTGTTTCTAGCGATCGAAAATGCTTTCTGGAAAATTTCGGCCGCTCAATGTGTATAATTAAGAGGAGAAGGAATATTATAGATAACATATAAGTTTTAATAAATTATGCTCATCCTATATCCCTCCAATTTATGTATAATAGCAAAAATAATTTCAAAACACGATAATTTACGGGATATTGATATTTCTATGATTTTCTATGAGCGTTATATACCACGTTCATAGAAATGATTTTTCTCTGTCTCTCTCTATCAAAATAACAGAAATTGAAAGAATTTTAAATCACGAACACGGTTGCTAGTTCTCCGTTTTTTTTTTGACAGACTTCGGTTTCTTGGACTAATATTCAATACTCCAGCAGATGTGAAAATCTCCAATTTTTGTCATCTGCTGGAGTATTGAATATTAGTCCAAGCAACCGAAGTCTGGCAAAAAAAACGGAGAGCTGGCAACCGTGTTTGTGAATTAAAATTCTTTCATTTTCTTTTTATTAAATTATATTAATCATATATCTTTTTCATTAACGTAGCAAAAATGCAAATGCAAAAATGATTTCAAAACATAAATATTAATGAGATATACAATAGTTTAAGACTTTCCGTGCGCTATATGTACCGTGTTCGTCGAGATGATCCGCAAGAACTCAGCGTGGTCACGGGCGTTAGGTGCAGATCAGAATATTGAAGATATCTTATGTTCGATCCTGCTTTTTCCTTTTTTCATAATTTTTTTTTAATAAATAACGTTATTAATAAACCTATTATTATATTATATTACTCCAAATATACTTTTTATAAAATTACAGAAATTATATACGTGTACTTCAATGTGCTCGAAATTAATTGCGCATTTCGGGCCGATTTCTAAAATGCTGCCTACTTTTCCTTCACAATCGCTTGACGCTTGACGGCCGAACCGCTCACGCGCGGACGTGCATCTCAAGAACGTCACAGTATAAGGAACAGTATGCTGCGACCATACCTTCCATCAAATTGTCGTGAAAATAAAATAAAATAAAATAAAATATTTTCCTTTCTACATAATATTGTATTTTCTTAATAATGGTGATTGAACATCATAATAACTTAATGCATTTTACTGAATGTAATGTATTTTTAAAATATTATTAGGTGTATAACTTTGCTTCCGCCGTTTTCCTATAGATGCCTTTAGCGATAAGTGGTGGTCGAAATAAATGGATCATAAACGTCATACAATAAACTTGGATATCTGTCAACATAACCCCATAGAAACATTAGTCGATTTGTGTTTTGTGTCTGCCTCATAAAGTTATTCTCGATTGAAAATATCAGTTTACGAGCAAAATTCTTCGTTCATAGTATCGTTGCCGCGCAACAGAACTGTCAATTCAGTGTAGTGTAGTAGTGTTTTACACACAACCATATATACTACATGGGCTGAAAAGTCCCGGGATTTTTCAATAGGTGGTGCCACTAGAAAATGAACATGATTCATTTCGAGAGATTCATTTGTCACTAGTTTATGTATGAAGTTTCATGACATTTCGTTTATTCGTTTACAAGCTACAGTCGTTTAAGTGGCCTTACTTTCGCCTTCGTAAAAAAAATGGAAAAACAGGAATATCGCATCTTGATCAAACATTGTTTTTTGATGGGAAAAACTTCTGAACAATCATTGAAATGGTTGCAGAAATGTTATCCCACATCTGCTCCTTCGAGAACAACAGTTTATCGGTGGTTTAGTGAATTTAAAATGGGTCACGTATGAGCACTGAAGACGCACCTCGCTCTGGAAGGCCAAAAGAGGCTACGAATGCGGAAATTGCAAAGCAAGTGCATCGAATCGTTTTGATCGTAAAGTGAAGTTGCGTGAGTTAACTGAAGCCGTAGGCATCTCAAAAGAATGGGCGGGATACATTTTGCACGATGTTTTGGAGATGAAAAAGCTATCGGCACGATGGGTGCCGCGTTTGCTGACCATCGACCAAAAATAGCAGCGCGTTGATGATTCAACGGTCGGTTTGGCGTTGTTGCAACGTAATCGAGCGGACTTTTTTCGACGTTTTGTGACGATGGATGAAACGTGGGTCCATTATCATACGCCTGAGTCCAATAGGCAGTCTGCAGAGTGGCTGAAAAGCCACGAAAGTCGACCAAAGCGGCCAAAAGACCAACGCTCGGCCGGAAAGGTTATGGCCTCTGTTTTTTGAGATGCGCATGGCATAATCTTCATCGATTACTTGCAGAAAGGAAGAACAATTACGGGAGAGTATTATGCAGCGTTATTGGACAAACTGAACGACGAAATAAAGAAAAAACGGCCCCATATGGCGAAGAAAAAAGTTCTGTACCATCACGATAACGCACCGTCACACACGTCCTTGAAAGCGATGGTCAAATTGGACCAATTACGATTCGAATTGGTTGCTCACCCACCGTATTCTCCAGACTTGGCCCCCAGCAACTATTATCTGTTCCCAAACCTCAAGCGGTGGCTCCAGGGAAAGAGATTCACATCGAATGAGGAAGTCATCGCGGAAACCGAGGCGTATTTCGAAGGCTTGGACGTTTCGTACTACAGAAAGGGCATCGAAATGTTGGAAAATCGCTATACCAAGTGTATCGCCCTCGAAGGCAACTATGTTGAGGAATAAATATAATTTTGCACAAAAAACGCTTGTTTTCATTAAAAATCCCGGGACTTTTCAGCCTATATAGTATGTATATGTGTGTGTGTGTGTGTGTGTGTGTGTGTGTGTGTGTATTTATATAGTGTTTTGTGTCCACAAAATAGAAAAAAATGTAGTAGCAGAATATTGTCTGCCTTTGGTAAGAGAAGGTTATGGATGCTTTCTAACAAGCGACTCAGTACAATACAGTATCTCATTCTTGTATTGGCGAACAAGATTGTAATGATGCACCGTGTCACACTGTGTCTCTTGTTGGAAGGCACTCTAGAAGGTCAAAATTGCTTATTGTGATGTGTGTTTCTTGTTGGAAGGCACCCTATAAAGCCAGCATGGAAAAGGTTATCATCTTTATGTCATTCGTGGAAATATCACTTTTATTTATCATACAAGTGATATAGTTATAACAATAATTTGCGCTTTATTTAATTAGATCCAATGTCAGAGGCGTTCATCGTGGGCTGACTATTTTTAATTTACTGTCAGAGGCGTTAATCGTGCTTTGGCTAGTTACAGATAAATGTCAAAGGCATTCATCATGGACTGACTATTTTTAATTTACTGGCAGAGGCATTCGATTATCAAATTTGGTAAAATACAATTACGGAATCAACTTGTAGAATTTTGCGTCTGCAATTAAAGAAATGTGAATAGCATTGTCATGATAGAATCAAAAGCTGATTGCTTGACATGATGGAAACAAAGAAACTAATGAAGAAAAAAAAGACTGAATATCAGTAAACAGCTTCTTTGAAACCT